>NC_064930.1:92087960-92423553 GCF_023897955.1 Schistocerca gregaria | reverse complement strand
CACTAGATCGCGTGTTGGGAAGGAGGAAGGGAAGGGAAGGGAAGGGAAGGGAAGGGAAGGGAAGGGAAGAGGGAAGGAGGGAAGGGAAGGGAAGGGAGGGAAGGGAAGGGAAGGGAAGGGAAGGGAAGGGAAGGGAAGGGAAGGAAGGGAAGGGAGGGAAGGGAAGGGAAGGGAAGGGAAGGGAAGGGAAGGGAGGGGAAGGGGAAGGGAGCAAGGGAAGGGGAAGGGAAGGCAAAGGGAAGGGAAGGGAAGGCAAGGGAAGGGGGAAGGAAAGGCAAGGGAAGGGAAGGCAAGGGAATGGAGGGCAAGGGGAAGGGTAGGCAAGGGATGGGAAGGCAAGGGGAAGGCAAGGGTAAGGGTAGGTAAGGGAAGAGGAAGGAAAAGGCAAGGTAAGGGGAAGGTAAGGCAAGGGAAGGGAAAGCTTAGGCAAGGGAAGGGGAAGGAATGCAAGGTAAGGGGAAGGCAAGGGAAAGGGTAGGGGCAGGCAAGGGAAGGGAAGGGGAAGGCATGGGGAAGGGAAGGGAAGGCATGGGGAAGCGGAAGGGTAGAGAAGGGCTCTAGTAGGGCAAGACTTACTTGTGCTGTCACTTTGGCGCCACGTTCTCTGTTTAATAGTGGATGACACATTGTTATTACTACACATCTCGTTTGTGTGAGAACAGATTGTCCTGGAATTTTTTAAAAATTTTATTCATAACATATTACTGTACGATGATTTATATGTTTGTATTTCTATGGATACTATCAGTGTCATAGAAACTGGTGATGGGACGATTTAGTCAGTCTCTCTTTTACTTACTTTTTTTTGTTTATGTTAATGTAAAAGTAAGCTTACAGACTGTCACTGAGATTAGTCCCTGCCAGTGCAACCTGCACTTCCCTTCCCTGCTCCATAGCAGACTGGCGAGTGGGAAGAATGATCGCCAGTAAACCTCCTAATTAGCATTCTTCTTGTTGTGGCGATTTTGCGAAATGTATATGGGATGAAGCAGTATGACTCGCTGGGTCTTCCTAGAATGTACTTTCTAGGTATTTCTCTATGATGAACAATGCCTCTCTTGTAGTGTCTGCTGCTAACATTTGTTGCGCAACTCCGTAATGCTCTCGCGCCGATTAAACTATCCAGTGCCGATCTTCGTCGGATCTCCTCTGTCTCTCGTGATAGTTCAACTTGGTGACGTTCCCAGACTGATCAGCAATACGCAAGATTTGGTCAAACAACTGTCCTGTGAGCTACATCTCTTGTGGATGTTCGGTGCCAGCTTTATAGGATCGTATAGAGCATTGCAGAATTCTTTCGACGCCAGCTGCCTCCTCTAGTTGTAGAGGATTCTTAATTCTTGAGCAACACCGCACAATAAGCCACTATAACTCTGTGACGAATAAAACCAGTATGTGTAGTACACACTGTTTCTCTCTCACGAACTCTCTTGCTTGCTTGCAACTTACACAAAGGCCTACTTTTCTCTTGTATATAGTGCACGACTTTAACTTTTCCCCCCTCTTCTCATCTGACCCTCTACTGTGGGGCCTCTCCACACCTGACATGGCCAGGCGATCATCACAAAAGTCTCTATAGTCGCCGCTAAGAAAGGATTTCCTTGATGTGGACTTGCCATGTTGTCCTTACATCTTCCTCTGCGACACAGTTGACGAGATGTATTGAAGCGAATCGTTAGAGTAAAAGAATGCGCCACCACAAGCCATGGCGAAAAAGGAAAACTCTTCTTGAAGTCTTGAATGGTGGTACGATTGCTGGTGGATCATGCCGTCACACAACGACAGTCCAGTCATGGTGCCGTAATGTGTCACTAGTGGGAAAGTTACCATAGTTCCTCACCACCAACGATCTCTTCTTCTTCTGTAACATACTGAAGTCATCAGAGGCGTGAATCTCATTATAAAATCAGCACGTCAGTGAAGATTATTGCGTCCTTCAGTTGTAGATTATGTGCTATCAGCTTCCGTTTGGCAGCCTGGCTTTAGGCTGTATAATTGGAGCTGGCGTGACAAGTCATATGGGTTGAAACGCTGGGACTCCTAGAGGTCTTGTTGCCTTCTCTTCCTGGCTTCGAACTTGCAGCAGGCAGTAGGTTTGTAAGCGGTCTACTATCTTGTGAACTATTACACTACATGAAGTGCAGCGAAGTGAAGTGAAGTGCAGTGAAGTGAATCAAAGTGAAGTGCAGTGAAGTGAAGCAAAGTGAAGTGAAGCAAACTGAAGTGAAGCAACGTGAAGTAAAGTCTTGCAAAGCAAAGTGCGACACAGTGCTGTGCAGTGAGTCGCGATACAGCAAAAAAAGGCGCAGTGCGATGAGTGAAGTACAGTGACATGAACTGACATGAGGTGATGGGACGTGATGGGACGTGATTGGACGGGACGGGACAGGACTGGATGGGTCGGGATGCGACGGGACAGGACGGGTGGTGTTGGGAAGTGAAGTGAAGCAACATGAAGTAAAGCCTTGCAAAGCAAAGTGCGACACAGTGCTGTGCAGTGAGTCGCAACGCAGCAAAGCATGGCGCAGTGCGATGAGTGAAGTACAGTGACATGAAGTGACGTGAGGTGATGGGACGTGATGGGACGTGATTGGACGGGACTGGACAGCACTGGATAGGTCGGGATGCGACGGGACAGGACGGGGTTTGTTGGGAAGTGAAGTGAAGTCACATGAAGTAAAGTCTTGCAAAGCAAAGTGCGACATACTGCTGTGCAGTGAGTCGCAAAGCATCAAAGCACGGCGCACTGCGATGAAGTGAAGTACAGTGACATGAAGTGACGTGACGTGATGGGACGCGATGGGACGTGATTGGACGGGATGGGACAGGACTGGATGAGTCGGGATGCGACAGGACAGGACGGGGTTTTGTTGGGAAGAGAAGTGAAGCAAAGTGAAGTAAAGTCTTGCAAAGCAAAGTGCGACCCAGTGCTGTGCAGTGTGTGGCGACGCAGCAAAGCAGGGAGCAGTGCGATGAAGTGAAGTATAGTGACGTGAAGTGACGTGACTAATGGGACGTGATTGGACAGGATGGGACAGGACTGGATGGGTCGGGAAGCGACGGGACAGGATGGGTTGTGTTGGGATGTGAAGTGAAGCAACGTGAAGTAAAGTTTTCCAAAGCAAAGTGCGACACAGTGCTGTGCAGTGAGTCGCTAACGCAGCAAAGCACGGCGCAGTGCGATGAAGTGAAGTACAGTGACGTGCAGTGACGTGACGTGATGGGACGTAGTGGGACGTGATTGGACGGGACGGGACAGGACTGGATGGGTCGGGAAGCGACGGGACAGGATGGGTTATGTTGGGAAGTGAAGTGAAGCAACGTGAAGTAAAGTCTTGCAAAGCAAACTGGGACACATTGCTGTGCAGTGAGTCAAAACGCAGCAAAGCACGGCGCAGTGCGATGAAGTGACGTGAAGTGACGTGACGTGATGGGACGTGGTGGGACGTGATTGGACGTTACGGGACAGGACCGGATGGGTCGGCATGAGACGGGGCAGGACAGGTTGTGTTGGGAAGTGAAGTGAAGCAACGTGAGGTAAAGTCTTGCAAAGCAAAGTGCGACACAGTGCTGTGCAGTGAGTCACAACGCAGCAAAGCACGGCGCAGTGCGGTGAAGTGAAGTACAGTGACGTGAAGTGACGTGACGTGATGGGACGCGATGGGACGTGATTGGACGGGACGGGACAGGACTGGATGGGTCGGGATGCGACGGGACAGGAGGGGTTTTGTTGGGAAGTGAGGTGAAGCAACGTGAAGTAAAGTCTTGCAAAGCAAAGTGCGACACAGTGCTGTGCAGTGAGTCGCGACGCAGCAAAGCACGGCGCAGTGCGATGAGTGAAGTACAGTGACATGAAGTGACGTGATGTGATGGGACGTGATGGGACGTGATTGGATTGGACTGGACAGGACTGGATGGGTCAGGATGAGACGGGACAGGACGGGTTGTATGGCAAGTGAAGTGAAGCAACGTGAAGTAAAGTCTTGCAAAGCAAAGTGCGACACAGTGCCCTGCAGTGAGTCGCAACGCAGCAAAGAACCGCGCAGTGCGATGAAGTACAGTGACATGAAGTGACAGGACGTGATGGGACGTGATGGGGCGTGATTGGACGGGATGGGACAGGACTGGATGAGTCGGGATGCGACAGGACAGGACGGGTTTTGTTGGGAAGAGAAGTGAAGCAAAGTGAAGTAAAGTCTTCAAAGCAAAGTGCGACCCAGTGCTGTGCAGTGTGTGGCGACGCAGCAAAGCAGGGAGCAGTGCGATGAAGTGAAGTATAGTGACGTGAAGTGACGTGAATAATGGGACGTGATTGGACAGGACGGGACAGGACTGGATGGGTCGGGAAGCGACGGGACAGGATGGGTTGTGTTGGGAAGTGAAGAGAAGCAACGTGAAGTAAAGTCTTGCAAAGCAAAGTGCGACACATTGCTGTGCAGTGAGTCGCAATGCAGCAAAGCACGGCGCAGTGTGATAAAGTGACGTGAAATGACGTGACGTGACGGGACGTGGTGGGACGTGATTGGACGGGACGGGACAGGACTGGATGGGTCGGCATGACACGGGACAGGATGGGTTGTGTTGGGAAGTGAAGTGAAGCGACGTGAGGTAAAGACTTGCAAAGCAAAGTGCGACACAGTGCTGTGCAGTGAGTGGCGACGCAGCAAAGCAGTGCGCAGTGCGATGAGTGAAGTACAGTGACATGAAGTGACGTAACGTGATGGGACGTGATGGGACGTGATTGGACGGGACTGGCCAGGACTGGATGGGTCGGGATGAGACGGGACAGGATGGGTTGTGTTGGGAAGTGAAGTGAAGCAACGTGAAGTAAAGTCTTGCAAAGCAAAGTGCGACACAGTGCTGTGCAGTGAGTCGCAACGCAGCAAAGAACGGTGCAGTGCGATGAAGTGAAGTACAGTGACGTGAAGTGACATGACGTGATGGGACATGGTGGGACGTGATTGGACGGGACGGGACAGGACTGGATGGGTCGGGCTGCGACGGGACAGGACGGGTGGTGTTGGGAAGTGAAGTGAAGCAACGTGAAGTAAAGTCTTGCAAAGCAAAGTGCGACCCAGTGCTGTGCAGTGTGTGGCGACGCAGCAAAGCAGGGAGCAGTGCGATGAAGTGAAGTATAGTGACGTGAAGTGACGTGAAAAATGGGACGTGATTGGACAGGACGGGACAGGACTGGATGGGTCGGGATGCGACGGGACAGGACGGGTTCTGTTGGGAAGTGAAGTGAAGCAACGTGAAGTAAAGTCTTGCAAAGCAAAGTCTGACACAGTGCCGTGCAGTGAGTCGCAAGGCAGCAAAGCACGGCGCAGTGCTATGAGTGAAATACAGTGACATGAAGTGACGTGAGGTGATGGGACGTGATGGGACATGATTGGACGGGACTGGACAGGACTGGATGGGTCGGGATGAGACGGGACAAGCAGGTTGTATGGGAAGTGGATTGAAGCAACTTGAAGTAAAGTCTTGCAAAGCAAAGTGCGACACAGTGCTGTGCAGTGAGTCGCGATGCAGCAAAGCATGGCGCAGTGCGATGAGTGAAATACAGTGTTATGAAGTGACGTGACGTGATGGGACGTGATGGGCCGTGATTGGACGTGACTGGACAGGACTGGATTGGTTGGGATGCGACGGGACAGGATGGGTTGTGTTGGGAAGTGAAGTGAAGCAACATGAAGTAAAGTCTTGCAAAGCAAAGTGCGACACAGTGCTGTGCAGTGAGACGCGATGCAGCAAAGCGCGGCGCAGTGCGATGAAGCGAAGTACAGTGACGTGAATTGACGTGACGTGATGTGACGTGGTGCGACGTGATTGGACGGGACGGGACAGGACTGGATGGGTCGGGAAGCGACGGGACAGGATGGGTTGTGTTGGGAAGTGAAGTGAAGCAACGTGAAGTAAAGTCTTGCAAAGCAAAGTGCGACACAGTGCTGTGCAGTGAGTCGCAACGCAGCAAAGAACGGCGCAGTGCGATGAAGTACAGTGACGGGAAGTGACGTGACGTGATGAAACGTGATGGGACGTGATTGGACGGGACGGGACAGAACTGGATGGGTCGGGATGAGACGGAACAGGATCGGTTGTGTTGGGAAGTGAAGTGAAGCAAAGTGAAGTAAAGTCTTGCAAAGCAAAGTGCGACACAGTGCTGTGCAGTGAGTCGCGTCGTAGCAAAGCACGGCGCACTGCGATGAAGTGAAGTACAGTGACGTGAAGTGACGTGATGGGACGTGATGGGACGTGATTGGACGTCATTGGAGGGGAGGGGACAGGACTGGATGGGTCGGGAAGCGACGGGACAGGATGGGTTGTGTTGGGAAGTGAAGTGCAGCAAAGTGAAGTAAAGTCTTGCAAAGAAAAGTGCGACACAGTGCTGTGCAGTGGGTCGCAACAAAGCAAAGAACAGCGCAGTGCGATGAAGTACAGTGACAAAGTAATGACGTGATGGGACGTGATGGGACGTGATTAGACGGGACGGGACAGGACTGGATAGGTCGGGATGCGACGGGACAGGACGGGGTTTGTTGGGAAGTGAAGTGAAGTAACATGAAGTAAAGTTTTGCAAAGCAAAGTGCTACACAGTGCTGTGCAGAGAGTCGCAAAGCATCAAAACACGGCGCATTGCGATGAAGTGAAGAACAGTGACATGAAGTGACGTGACGTGATGGGACGCGATGGGACGTCATTGGAGGGGAGGGGACAGGACTGGATGGGTCGGGATGTGACGGGACAGGACGGGTTGTGTTGGGAAGTGAAGTGAAGCAACGTGAAGTAAAGTCTTGCAAAGCAAAGTGCGACATACTGCTGTGCAGTGAGTCGCAGAGCATCAAAGCACGGCGCACTGCGATGAAGTGAAGTACAGTGACATGAAGTGACGTGACGTGATGGGACGCGATGGGACGTGATTGGACGGGATGGGACAGAACTGGATGAGTCGGGATGCGGCAGGACAGGACGGGGTTTTGTTGGGAAGAGAAGTGAAGCAAAGTGAAGTAAAGTCTTGCAAAGCAAAGTGCGACCCAGTGCTGTGCAGTGTGTGGCGACGCAGCAAAGCAGGGAGCAGTGCGATGAAGTGAAGTATAGTGACGTGAAGTGACGTGACTAATGGGACGTGATTGGACAGGATGGGACAGGACTGGATGGGTCGGGAAGCGACGGGACAGGATGGGTTGTGTTGGGATGTGAAGTGAAGCAACGTGAAGTAAAGTCTTCCAAAGCAAAGTGCGACACAGTGCTGTGCAGTGAGCCGCTAACGCAGCAAAGCACGGCGCAGTGCGACGAAGTGAAGTACAGTGACGTGCAGTGACGTGACGTGATGGGACGTGGTGGAACGTGATTGGACGGGACGGGACAGGACTGGATGGGTCGGGATGCGACGGGACAGGACGGGTGGTGTTGGGAAGTGAAGTGAAGCAACGTGAAGTAAAGTCTTGCAAAGCAAAGTCTGACACAGTGCTGTGCAGTGAGACGCGACGCAGCAAAGCACGGCGCAGAGCGATGAGTGAAGTACACTGACATGAAGTGACGTGACGTGATGGGACGTGATGGGACGTGATTGGACGGGACTGGACAGGACTGGAAGGGTCGGGTTGAGACGGGACAGGATGGGTTGTGTTGGGAAATGAAGTGAAGAAACGTGAAGTAAAGTCTTGCAAAGCAAAGTGCGACCCAGTGCTGTGCAGTGTGTGGCGACGCAGCAAAGCAGGGAGCAGTGCGATGAAGTGAAGTATAGTGACGTGAAGTGACGTGACTAATGGGACGTGATTGGACAGGACGGGACAGGACTGGATGGGTCGGGAAGCGACGGGACAGGATGGGTTGTGTTGGGAAGTGAAGTGAAGCAACGTGAAGTAAAGTCTTGCAAAGCAAAGTGCGACACAGTGCTGTGCAGTGAGTCGCGACGCATCAAAGGACGGCGCAGTGCGATGAAGTGAAGTACAGTGACGTGAAGTGACTAGACGTGATGGCACGTGGTGGGACGTGATTGGACGGGACTGGACAGTACTGGAAGGGTCGGGATGAGACGGCACAGGACGGTTTGTATGGGAAGTGAAGTGAAGCAACGTGAAGTAAAGTCTTGCAAAGTAAAGTGCGACCCAGTGCTGTGCAGTGTGTGGCGACGCAGCAAAGCAGGGAGCAGTGCGATGAAGTGAAGTATAGTGACGTGAAGTGACGTGAATAATGGGACGTGATTGGACAGGACGGGACAGGACTGGATGGGTCGGGATGCGACGAGACAGGACGGGTGGTGTTGGGAAGTGAAGTGAAGCAACGTGAAGTAAAGTCTTGCAAAGCAAAGTGCGACACAGTGCTGTGCAGTGAGTCGCGACGCAGCAAAGCACGGCGCAGTGCGATGAGTGATGTACACTGACACGAAGTGACGTGACGTGATGGGACGTGATGGGACGTGATGGGACGTGATTGGACGGGACTGGACAGGACTGGATGGGTCGGGATGCGACGGGTCAGGAAGGGTTCTGTTGGGAAGTGAAGTGAAGCAACGTGAAGTAAAGTCTTGCAAAGCAAAGTCTGACACAGTGCCGTGCAGTGAGTCGCAAGGCAGCAAAGCACGGCGCAGTGCTATGAGTGAAATACAGTGACATGAAGTGACATTAGGTGATGGGACGTGATGGGACATGATTGGACGGGACTGGACAGGACTGGATGGGTCGGGGTGAGACGGGACAGGACGGGTTGTATGGGATGTGAAGTGAAGCAACGTGAAGTAAAGTCTTGCAAAGCAAAGTGCGACACAGTGCTGTGCAGTGAGTCGTGACGCAGCAAAGCACGGCGCAGTGAAATGAAGTGAAGTACAGTGACATGAAGTGACGTGACGTGATGTGACGTGGTGGGACGTGATTGGACGGGACGGGACAGGACTGGATGGGTCGGGAAGTGACGGGACAGGTTGGGTTGTGTTGGGAAGTGAAGTGAAGCAACGTGAAGTAAAGTCTTGCAAAGCAAAGTGCGACACAGTGCTGTGCAGTGAGTCGCAACCCAGCAAAGCACGGCGCAGTGCGATGAAGTGACGTGAAGTGACATGACGTGATGGGACGTGGTGGGACGTGATTGCACGGGACGGGACAGAACTGGATGGGTCGGGATGAGACGGGACAGGACAGGTTGTGTTGGGAAGTGAAGTGAAGCAACATGAGGTAAAGTCTTGCAAAGCGAAGTGCGACACAGTGCTGTGCAGTGAGTCACAATGCAGCAAAGCACGGCGCAGTGCGACGAAATGACGTGGAGTGACGTGACGTGATGGGACGTGGTGGAACGTGATTGGACGGGACGGGACAGGACTGGATGGGTCGGGATGAGACGGGACAGGACGGGGTTTGTTATGAAGTGAAGTGAAGTAACATGAAGTAAAGTCTTGCAAAGCAAAGTGCGACACAGTGCTGTGCAGTGAGTCGCGACGGAGCAAAGCACGGCGCAGTTTGATGAGTGAAGTACAGTGACATGAAGTGACGTGAGGTGATGGGATGTGATGGGACGTCATTGGACGGGACTGGACAGGACTGGATGGGTCGGGATGAGACGGGACAAGCGGGTTGTATGGGAAGTGGTTTGAAGCAACTTGAAGTAAAGTCTTGCAAAGCAAAGTGCGACACAGTGCTGTGCAGTGAGTCGCGATGCAGCAAAGCATGGCGCAGTGCGATGAGTGAAATACAGTGTTATGAAGTGACGTGACGTGATGGGACGTGATGGGCCGTGACTGGACGTGACTGGACAGGACTGGATTGGTTGGGATGCGACGGGACAGGATGGGTTGTGTTGGGAAGTGAAGTGAAGCAACATGAAGTAAAGTCTTGCAAAGCAAAGTGCGACACAGTGCTGTGCAGTGAGTCGCGATGCAGCAAAGCGCGGCGCAGTGCGATGAAGCGAAGTACAGTGACGTGAATTGACGTGACGTGATGTGACGTGGTGCGACGTGATTGGACGGGACGGGACAGGACTGGATGGGTCGGGAAGCGACGGGACAGGATGGGTTGTGTTGGGAAGTGATGCGAAGCAACGTGAAGTAAAGTCTTGCAAAGCAAAGTGCGACACAGTGCTGTGCAGTGAGTCGCAACGCAGCAAAGAACGGCGCAGTGCGATGAAGTACAGTGACGGGAAGTGACGTGACGTGATGGAACGTGATGGGACGTGATTGGACTGGACAGGATAGGACTGGATGGGTCAGGAAGCGACGGGACAGGATGGGTTGTGTTGGGAAGTGAAGTGAAGCAAAGTGAAGTAAAGTCTTGCAACGCAAAGTGCGACACAGTGCGGTGCAGTGAGTCGCAACACAGCAAAGAACGGCGCAGTGCGATGACGTACAGTGACGAGAAGTGACGTGACGTGATGAAACGTGATGGGACGTGATTGGACGGGACGGGACAGAACTGGATGGGTCGGGATGAGACGGAACAGGATCGGTTGTGTTGGGAAGTGAAGTGAAGCAAAGTGAAGTAAAGTCTTGCAAAGCAAAGTGCAACACAGTGCTGTGCAGTGAGTCGCGTCGTAGCAAAGCACGGCGCACTGCGATGAAGTGAAGTACAGTGACGTGAAGTGACGTGATGGGACGTGATGGGACGTGATTGGACGTCATTGGAGGGGAGGGGACAGGACTGGATGGGTCGGGAAGCGACGGGACAGGATGGGTTGTGTTGGGAAGTGAAGTGCAGCAAAGTGAAGTAAAGTCTTGCAAAGAAAAGTGCGACACAGTGCTGTGCAGTGGGTCGCAACAAAGCAAAGAACAGCGCAGTGCGATGAAGTACAGTGACATAAAGTAATGACGTGATGGGACGTGATGGGACGTGATTAGACGGGACGGGACAGGACTGGATAGGTCGGGATGCGACGGGACAGGACGGGGTTTGTTGGGAAGTGAAGTGAAGTAACATGAAGTAAAGTTTTGCAAAGCAAAGTGCTACACAGTGCTGTGCAGTGAGTCGCAAAGCATCAAAACACGGCGCATTGCGATGAAGTGAAGAACAGTGACATGAAGTGACGTGACGTGATGGGACGCGATGGGACGTCATTGGAGGGGAGGGGCCAGGACTGGATGGGTCGGGATGTGACGGGACAGGACGGGTTGTGTTGGGAAGTGAAGTGAAGCAACGTGAAGTAAAGTCTTGCAAAGCAAAGTGCGACACAGTGCTGTGCAGTGAGTCGCAACACAGCAAAGAACGGCGCAGTGCGATGAAGTACAGTGACGGGAAGTGACGTGACGTGATGAAACGTGATGGGACGTGATTGGACGGGACGGGACAGAACTGGATGGGTCGGGATGAGACGGAACAGGATCGGTTGTGTTGGGAAGTGAAGTGAAGCAAAGTGAAGTAAAGTCTTGCAAAGCAAAGTGCGACACAGTGCTGTGCAGTGAGTCGCGTCGTAGCAAAGCACGGCGCACTGCGATGAAGTGAAGTACAGTGACGTGAAGTGACGTGATGGGACGTGATGGGACGTGATTGGACGTCATTGGAGGGGAGGGGACAGGACTGGATGGGTCGGGAAGCGACGGGACAGGATGGGTTGTGTTGGGAAGTGAAGTGCAGCAAAGTGAAGTAAAGTCTTGCAAAGAAAAGTGCGACACAGTGCTGTGCAGTGGGTCGCAACAAAGCAAAGAACAGCGCAGTGCGATGAAGTACAGTGACAAAGTAATGACGTGATGGGACGTGATGGGACGTGATTAGACGGGACGGGACAGGACTGGATAGGTCGGGATGCGACGGGACAGGACGGGGTTTGTTGGGAAGTGAAGTGAAGTAACATGAAGTAAAGTTTTGCAAAGCAAAGTGCTACACAGTGCTGTGCAGAGAGTCGCAAAGCATCAAAACACGGCGCATTGCGATGAAGTGAAGAACAGTGACATGAAGTGACGAGACGTGATGGGACGCGATGGGACGTCATTGGAGGGGAGGGGACAGGACTGGATGGGTCGGGATGTGACGGGACAGGACGGGTTGTGTTGGGAAGTGAAGTGAAGCAACGTGAAGTAAAGTCTTGCAAAGCAAAGTGCGACATACTGATGTGCAGTGAGTCGCAGAGCATCAAAGCACGGCGCACTGCGATGAAGTGAAGTACAGTGACATGAAGTGACGTGACGTGATGGGACGCGATGGGACGTGATTGGACGGGATGGGACAGAACTGGATGAGTCGGGATGCGGCAGGACAGGACGGGGTTTTGTTGGGAAGAGAAGTGAAGCAAAGTGAAGTAAAGTCTTGCAAAGCAAAGTGCGACCCAGTGCTGTGCAGTGTGTGGCGACGCAGCAAAGCAGGGAGCAGTGCGATGAAGTGAAGTATAGTGACGTGAAGTGACGTGACTAATGGGACGTGATTGGACAGGATGGGACAGGACTGGATGGGTCGGGAAGCGACGGGACAGGATGGGTTGTGTTGGGATGTGAAGTGAAGCAACGTGAAGTAAAGTCTTCCAAAGCAAAGTGCGACACAGTGCTGTGCAGTGAGCCGCTAACGCAGCAAAGCACGGCGCAGTGCGACGAAGTGAAGTACAGTGACGTGCAGTGACGTGACGTGATGGGACGTGGTGGAACGTGATTGGACGGGACGGGACAGGACTGGATGGGTCGGGATGCGACTGGACAGGACGGGTGGTGTTGGGAAGTGAAGTGAAGCAACGTGAAGTAAAGTCTTGCAAAGCAAAGTCTGACACAGTGCTGTGCAGTGAGACGCGACGCAGCAAAGCACGGCGCAGAGCGATGAGTGAAGTACACTGACATGAAGTGACGTGACGTGATGGGACGTGATGGGACGTGATTGGACGGGACTGGACAGGACTGGAAGGGTCGGGTTGAGACGGGACAGGATGGGTTGTGTTGGGAAATGAAGTGAAGAAACGTGAAGTAAAGTCTTGCAAAGCAAAGTGCGACCCAGTGCTGTGCAGTGTGTGGCGACGCAGCAAAGCAGGGAGCAGTGCGATGAAGTGAAGTATAGTGACGTGAAGTGACGTGACTAATGGGACGTGATTGGACAGGACGGGACAGGACTGGATGGGTCGGGAAGCGACGGGACAGGATGGGTTGTGTTGGGAAGTGAAGTGAAGCAACGTGAAGTAAAGTCTTGCAAAGCAAAGTGCGACACAGTGCTGTGCAGTGAGTCGCGACGCATCAAAGGACGGCGCAGTGCGATGAAGTGAAGTACAGTGACGTGAAGTGACTAGACGTGATGGCACGTGGTGGGACGTGATTGGACGGGACTGGACAGTACTGGAAGGGTCGGGATGAGACGGCACAGGACGGTTTGTATGGGAAGTGAAGTGAAGCAACGTGAAGTAAAGTCTTGCAAAGCAAAGTCTGACACAGTGCCGTGCAGTGAGTCGCAAGGCAGCAAAGCACGGCGCAGTGCTATGAGTGAAATACAGTGACATGAAGTGACGTGAGGTGATGGGACGTGATGGGACATGATTGGACGGGACTGGCCAGGACTGGATGGGTCGGGGTGAGACGGGACAGGACGGGTTGTATGGGATGTGAAGTGAAGCAACGTGAAGTAAAGTCTTGCAAAGCAAAGTGCGACACAGTGCTGTGCAGTGAGTCGTGACGCAGCAAAGCACGGCGCAGTGAAATGAAGTGAAGTACAGTGACATGAAGTGACGTGACGTGATGTGACGTGGTGGGACGTGATTGGACGGGACGGGACAGGACTGGATGGGTCGGGAAGTGACGGGACAGGTTGGGTTGTGTTGGGAAGTGAAGTGAAGCAACGTGAAGTAAAGTCTTGCAAAGCAAAGTGCGACACAGTGCTGTGCAGTGAGTCGCAACCCAGCAAAGCACGGCGCAGTGCGATGAAGTGACGTGAAGTGACATGACGTGATGGGACGTGGTGGGACGTGATTGCACGGGACGGGACAGAACTGGATGGGTCGGGATGAGACGGGACAGGACAGGTTGTGTTGGGAAGTGAAGTGAAGCAACATGAGGTAAAGTCTTGCAAAGCGAAGTGCGACACAGTGCTGTGCAGTGAGTCACAATGCAGCAAAGCACGGCGCAGTGCGACGAAATGACGTGGAGTGACGTGACGTGATGGGACGTGGTGGAACGTGATTGGACGGGACGGGACAGGACTGGATGGGTCGGGATGAGACGGGACAGGACGGGGTTTGTTATGAAGTGAAGTGAAGTAACATGAAGTAAAGTCTTGCAAAGCAAAGTGCGACACAGTGCTGTGCAGTGAGTCGCGACGGAGCAAAGCACGGCGCAGTTTGATGAGTGAAGTACAGTGACATGACGTGACGTGAGGTGATGGGATGTGATGGGACGTCATTGGACGGGACTGGACAGGACTGGATGGGTCGGGATGAGACGGGACAAGCGGGTTGTATGGGAAGTGGTTTGAAGCAACTTGAAGTAAAGTCTTGCAAAGCAAAGTGCGACACAGTGCTGTGCAGTGAGTCGCGATGCAGCAAAGCATGGCGCAGTGCGATGAGTGAAATACAGTGTTATGAAGTGACGTGACGTGATGGGACGTGATGGGCCGTGACTGGACGTGACTGGACAGGACTGGATTGGTTGGGATGCGACGGGACAGGATTGGTTGTGTTGGGAAGTGAAGTGAAGCAACATGAAGTAAAGTCTTGCAAAGCAAAGTGCGACACAGTGCTGTGCAGTGAGTCGCGATGCAGCAAAGCGCGGCGCAGTGCGATGAAGCGAAGTACAGTGACGTGAATTGACGTGACGTGATGTGACGTGGTGCGACGTGATTGGACGGGACGGGACAGGACTGGATGGGTCGGGAAGCGACGGGACAGGATGGGTTGTGTTGGGAAGTGAAGCGAAGCAACGTGAAGTAAAGTCTTGCAAAGCAAAGTGCGACACAGTGCTGTGCAGTGAGTCGCAACGCAGCAAAGAACGGCGCAGTGCGATGAAGTACAGTGACGGGAAGTGACGTGACGTGATGGAACGTGATGGGACGTGATTGGACTGGACAGGATAGGACTGGATGGGTCAGGAAGCGACGGGACAGGATGGGTTGTGTTGGGAAGTGAAGTGAAGCAAAGTGAAGTAAAGTCTTGCAACGCAAAGTGCGACACAGTGCGGTGCAGTGAGTCGCAACACAGCAAAGAACGGCGCAGTGCGATGAAGTACAGTGACGGGAAGTGACGTGACGTGATGGAACGTGATGGGACGTGATTGGACTGGACAGGATAGGACTGGATGGGTCAGGAAGCGACGGGACAGGATGGGTTGTGTTGGGAAGTGAAGTGAAGCAAAGTGAAGTAAAGTCTTGCAACGCAAAGTGCGACACAGTGCGGTGCAGTGAGTCGCAACACAGCAAAGAACGGCGCAGTGCGATGAAGTACAGTGACGAGAAGTGACGTGACGTGATGAAACGTGATGGGACGTGATTGGACGGGACGGGACAGAACTGGATGGGTCGGGATGAGACGGAACAGGATCGGTTGTGTTGGGAAGTGAAGTGAAGCAAAGTGAAGTAAAGTCTTGCAAAGCAAAGTGCAACACAGTGCTGTGCAGTGAGTCGCGTCGTAGCAAAGCACGGCGCACTGCGATGAAGTGAAGTACAGTGACGTGAAGTGACGTGATGGGACGTGATGGGACGTGATTGGACGTCATTGGAGGGGAGGGGACAGGACTGGATGGGTCGGGAAGCGACGGGACAGTATGGGTTGTGTTGGGAAGTGAAGTGCAGCAAAGTGAAGTAAAGTCTTGCAAAGAAAAGTGCGACACAGTGCTGTGCAGTGGGTCGCAACAAAGCAAAGAACAGCGCAGTGCGATGAAGTACAGTGACATAAAGTAATGACGTGATGGGACGTGATGGGACGTGATTAGACGGGACGCGACAGGACTGGATATGTCGGGATGCGACGGGACAGGACGGGGTTTGTTGGGAAGTGAAGTGAAGTAACATGAAGTAAAGTTTTGCAAAGCAAAGTGCTACACAGTGCTGTGCAGTGAGTCGCAAAGCATCAAAACACGGCGCATTGCGATGAAGTGAAGAACAGTGACATGAAGTGACGTGACGTGATGGGACGCGATGGGACGTCATTGGAGGGGAGGGGACAGGACTGGATGGGTCGGGATGTGACGGGACAGGACGGGTTGTGTTGGGAAGTGAAGTGAAGCAACGTGAAGTAAAGTCTTGCAAAGCAAAGTGCGACATACTGCTGTGCAGTGAGTCGCAGAGCATCAAAGCACGGCGCACTGCGATGAAGTGAAGTACAGTGACATGAAGTGACGTGACGTGATGGGACGCGATGGGACGTGATTGGACGGGATGGGACAGAACTGGATGAGTCGGGATGCGGCAGGACAGGACGGGGTTTTGTTGGGAAGAGAAGTGAAGCAAAGTGAAGTAAAGTCTTGCAAAGCAATGTGCGACCCAGTGTTGAGCAGTGTGTGGCGACGCAGCAAAGCAGGGAGCAGTGCGATGAAGTGAAGTATAGTGACGTGAAGTGACGTGACTAATGGGACGTGATTGGACAGGATGGGACAGGACTGGATGGGTCGGGAAGCGACGGGACAGGATGGGTTGTGTTGGGATGTGAAGTGAAGCAACGTGAAGTAAAGTCTTCCAAAGCAAAGTGCGACACAGTGCTGTGCAGTGAGCCGCTAACGCAGCAAAGCACGGCGCAGTGCGACGAAGTGAAGTACAGTGACGTGCAGTGACGTGACGTGATGGGACGTGGTGGAACGTGATTGGACGGGACGGGACAGGACTGGATGGGTCGGGATGCGACGGGACAGGACGGGTTTTGTTGGGAAGTGAAGTGAAGCAACGTGAAGTAAAGTCTTCCAAAGCAAAGTGCGACACAGTGCTGTGCAGTGAGTGGCGACGCAGCAAAGCATGGCGCAGTGCGATGAGTGAAGTACAGTGACATGAAGTGACGTGACGTGATGGGACGTGATGGGACGTGATTGGACGGGACTGGCCAGGACTGGATGGGTTGGGATGAGATGGGACAGGACGGGTTTTGTTGGGAAGTGAAGTGAAGCAACGTGAAGTAAAGTCTTGCAAAGCAAAGTGCGACCTAGTGCTGTGCAGTGAGTCGCGACGCAGCAAAGCATGGCGCAGTGCGATGAAGTGAAGTACAGTGATGTGAAGTGACGTGACGTGATGGGACGTGGTGGAACGTGATTGGACGGGACGGGACAGGACTGGATGGGTCGGGATGCGACGGGACAGGACGGGTGGTGTTGGGAAGTGAAGTGAAGCAACGTGAAGTAAAGTCTTGCAAAGCAAAGTCTGACACAATGCTGTGCAGTGAGACGCGACGCAGCAAAGCACGGCGCAGAGCGATGAGTGAAGTACACTGACATGAAGTGACGTGACGTGATGGGACGTGATGGGACGTGATTGGACGGGACTGGACAGGACTGGAAGGGTCGGGTTGAGACGGGACAGGATGGGTTGTGTTGGGAAGTGAAGTGAAGCAACGTGAAGTAAAGTCTTGCTAAGCAAAGTGCGACACAGTGCTGTGCAGTGAGTCGCGACGCATCAAAGGACGGCGCAGTGCGATGAAGTGAAGTACAGTGACGTGAAGTGACTAGACGTGATGGCACGTGGTGGGACGTGATTGGACGGGACTGGACAGTACTGGAAGGGTCGGGATGAGACGGCACAGGACGGTTTGTATGGGAAGTGAAGTGAAGCAACGTGAAGTAAAGTCTTTCCAAAGCAAAGTGCGACACAGTGCTGTGCAGTGAGTCGCTAACGCAGCAAAGCACGGCACAGTGCGATGAAGTGAAGTACAGTGATGTGCAGTGACGTGACGTGATGGGACGTGGTGGGACGTGATTGGACGGGACGGGACAGGACTGGATGGGTCGGGAAGCGACGGGACAGGATGGGTTGTGTTGGGAAGTGAAGTGAAGCAACGTGAAGTAAAGTCTTGCAAAGCAAAGTGCGACACATTGCTGTGGAGTGAGTCACAACGCAGCAAAGCACGGCGCAGTGCGATGAAGTTACGTGAAGTGACGTGAGGTGACGAGACGTGGTGGGACGTGATTGGACGTTACGGGACAGGACTGGATGGGTCGGCATGAGACGGGACAGGACAGGTTGTGTTGGGAAGTGAAGTGAAGCAACGTGAGGTAAAGTCTTGCAAAGCAAAGTGCGACACAGTGCTGTGCAGTGAGTCACAACGCAACAAAGCACTGCGCAGTGCGGTGAAGTGACGTGAAGTGACGTGACGTGATGGGACGTGGTGGGACGTGATTGGACGGGACGGGACAGGACTGGATGGGACGGGATGAGACGGGACAGAATGCGTTGTGTTGGGAAGTGAAGTGAAGCAACATGAAGTAAAGTCTTGCAAATCAAAGTGCGACACAGTGCTGCGCAGTGAGTCGCAATGCAGCAAACCACGGCGCAGTGCGATGAAGTGAAGTACAGTGACGTGAAGTGACGTGACGTGATGGGACGCGATGGGACGTGATTGGACGGGACGGGACAGGACTGGATGGGTCGGGATGCGACGGGACAGGACGGGTTTTGTTGGGAAGTGAGGCGAAGCAACGTGAAGTAAAGTCTTGCAATACAAAGTGCGACACAGTGCTGTGCAGTGAGTCGCATCGTAGCAAAGCACGGCGCACTGCGATGAAGTGAAGTACAGTGACGTGAAGTGACGTGATGGGACGTGATGGGACGTGATTGGACGGGACGGGACAGGACTGGATGGGTCGGGAAGCGACGGGACAGGATGGGTTGTGTTGGGAAGTGAAGTGCAGCAAAGTGAAGTAAAGTCTTGCAAAGAAAAGTGCGACACAGTGCTGTGCAGTGGGTCGCAACAAAGCAAAGAACAGCGCAGTGCGATGAAATACAGTGACATGAAGTAATGACGTGATGGGACGTGATGGGACGTGATTAGACCTGACGGGACAGGACTGGATAGGTCGGGATGCGACGGGACAGGACGGGGTTTGTTGGGAAGTGAAGTGAAGTAACATGAAGTAAAGTTTTGCAAAGCAAAGTGCTACACAGTGCTGTGCAGTGAGTCGCAAAGCATCAAAACACGGCGCATTGCGATGAAGTGAAGAACATTGACGTGAAGTGACGTGACGTGATGGGACGCGATGGGACGTCATTGGACGGGAGGGGACAGGACTGGATGGGTCGGGATGCGACGGGACAGGACGGGTTTTGTTGGGAAGTGAAGTGAAGCAACGTGAAGTAAAGTTTTGCAAAGCAAAGTGCGACACAGTGCTGTGCAGTGAGTCGCAACGCAGCAAAGCACGGCGCAGTGCGATGAGTGAAGTACAGTGACATGAAGTGACGTGAGGTGATGGGACGTGATGGGACGTGATTGGACGTTACTGGACAGGACTGGATGGGTTGGGATGAGACGGGACAGGACGGGTTGTATGGGAAGTGAAGTGAATCAACGTGAAGTAAAGTCTTGCAAAGCAAAGTGCGACACAGTGCTGTGCAGTGAGTCGCGACGCAGCAAAGCACGGCGCAGTGCGATGAGTGATGTACACTTACACGAAGTGACGTGACGTGATGGGACGTGATGGGACGTGATGGGACGTGATTGGACGGGACTGGACAGGACTGGATGGGTCGGGATGCGACGGGTCAGGAAGGGTTCTGTTGGGAAGTGAAGTGAAGCAACGTGAAGTAAAGTCTTGCAAAGCAAAGTGCGACACAGTGCTGTGCAGTGAGTCGCGACGCAGCAAAGCACGGCGCAGTGCGATGAGTGAAGTACACTGACACGAAGTGACGTGACGTGATGGGACGTGATGGGACGTGATTGGACGGGACTGGACAGGACTGGATGGGTCGGGATGCGACGGGTCAGGACGGGTTCTGTTGGGAAGTGAAGTGAAGCAACGTGAAGTAAAGTCTTGCAAAGCAAAGTCTGACACAGTGCCGTGCAGTGAGTCGCAAGGCAGCAAAGCACGGCGCAGTGCTATGAGTGAAATACAGTGACATGAAGTGACGTGAGGTGATGGGACGTGATGGGACATGATTGGACGGGACTGGACAGGACTGGATGGGTTGGGGTGAGACGGGACAGGACGGGTTGTATGGGATGTGAAGTGAAGCAACGTGAAGTAAAGTCTTGCAAAGCAAAGTGCAACACAGTGCTGTGCAGTGAGTCGTGACGCAGCAAAGGTCGGCGCAGTGAAATGAAGTGAAGTACAGTGACATGAAGTGACGTGACGTGATGTGACGTGGTGGGACGTGATTGGACGGGACGGGACAGGACTGGATGGGTCGGGAAGTGACGGGACAGGTTGGGTTGTGTTGGGAAGTGAAGTGAAGCAACGTGAAGTAAAGTCTTGCAAAGCAAAGTGCGACACAGTGCTGTGCAGTGAGTCGCAACCCAGCAAAGCACGGCGCAGTGCGATGAAGTGACGTGAAGTGACATGACGTGATGGGACGTGGTGGGACGTGATTGCACGGGACGGGACAGAACTGGATGGGTCGGGATGAGACGGGACAGGACAGGTTGTGTTGGGAAGTGAAGTGAAGCAACATGAGGTAAAGTCTTGCAAAGCGAAGTGCGACACAGTGCTGTGCAGTGAGTCACAATGCAGCAAAGCACGGCACAGTGCGACGAAATGACGTGAAGTGACGTGACGTGATGGGACGTGGTGGAACGTGATTGGACGGGACGGGACAGGACTGGATGGGTCGGGATGAGACGGGACAGGACGGGGTTTGTTATGAAGGGAAGTGAAGTAACATGAAGTAAAGTCTTGCAAAGCAAAGTGCGACACAGTGCTGTGCAGTGAGTCGCGACGGAGCAAAGCACGGCGCAGTTTGATGAGTGAAGTACAGTGACATGAAGTGACGTGAGGTGATGGGATGTGATGGGACGTCATTGGACGGGACTGGACAGGACTGGATGGGTCGGGATGAGACGGGACAAGTGGGTTGTATGGGAAGTGGATTGAAGCAACTTGAAGTAAAGTCTTGCAAAGCAAAGTGCGACACAGTGCTGTGCAGTGAGTCGCGATGCAGCAAAGCATGGCGCAGTGCGATGAGTGAAATACAGTGTTATGAAGTGACGTGACGTGATGGGACGTGATGGGCCGTGATTGGACGTGACTGGACAGGACTGGATTGGTTGGGATGCGACGGGACAGGATGGGTTGTGTTGGGAAGTGAAGTGAAGCAACATGAAGTAAAGTCTTGCAAAGCAAAGTGCGACACAGTGCTGTGCAGTGAGTCGCAACGCAGCAAAGAACGGCGCAGTGCGATGAAGTACAGTGACGGGAAGTGACGTGACGTGATGGAACGTGATGGGACGTGATTGGACTGGACAGGATAGGACTGGATGGGTCAGGAAGCGACGGGACAGGATGGGTTGTGTTGGGAAGTGAAGTGAAGCAAAGTGAAGTAAAGTCTTGCAACGCAAAGTGCGACACAGTGCGGTGCAGTGAGTCGCAACACAGCAAAGAACGGCGCAGTGCGATGAAGTACAGTGACGAGAAGTGACGTGACGTGATGAAACGTGATGGGACGTGATTGGACGGGACGGGACAGAACTGGATGGGTCGGGATGAGACGGAACAGGATCGGTTGTGTTGGGAAGTGAAGTGAAGCAAAGTGAAGTAAAGTCTTGCAAAGCAAAGTGCAACACAGTGCTGTGCAGTGAGTCGCGTCGTAGCAAAGCACGGCGCACTGCGATGAAGTGAAGTACAGTGACGTGAAGTGACGTGATGGGACGTGATGGGACGTGATTCTACGTCATTGGAGGGGAGGGGACAGGACTGGATGGGTCGGGAAGCGACGGGACAGGATGGGTTGTGTTGGGAAGTGAAGTGCAGCAAAGTGAAGTAAAGTCTTGCAAAGAAAAGTGCGACACAGTGCTGTGCAGTGGGTCGCAACAAAGCAAAGAACAGCGCAGTGCGATGAAGTACAGTGACATAAAGTAATGACGTGATGGGACGTGATGGGACGTGATTAGACGGGACGGGACAGGACTGGATAGGTCGGGATGCGACGGGACAGGACGGGGTTTGTTGGGAAGTGAAGTGAAGTAACATGAAGTAAAGTTTCGCAAAGCAAAGTGCTACACAGTGCTGTGCAGTGAGTCGCAAAGCATCAAAACACGGCGCATTGCGATGAAGTGAAGAACAGTGACATGAAGTGACGTGACGTCATGGGACGCGATGGGACGTCATTGGAGGGGAGGGGACAGGACTGGATGGGTCGGGATGTGACAGGACAGGACGAGTTGTGTTGGGAAGTGAAGTGAAGCAACGTGAAGTAAAGTCTTGCAAAGCAAAGTGCGACATACTGCTGTGCAGTGAGTCGCAGAGCATCAAAGCACGGCGCACTGCGATGAAGTGAAGTACAGTGACATGAAGTGACGTGACGTGATGGGACGCGATGGGACGTGATTGGACGGGATGGGACAGAACTGGATGAGTCGGGATGCGGCAGGACAGGACGGGGTTTTGTTGGGAAGAGAAGTGAAGCAAAGTGAAGAAAAGTCTTGCAAAGCAAAGTGCGACCCAGTGTTGTGCAGTGTGTGGCGACGCAGCAAAGCAGGGAGCAGTGCGATGAAGTGAAGTATAGTGACGTGAAGTGACGTGACTAATGGGACGTGATTGGACAGGATGGGACAGGACTGGATGGGTCGGGAAGCGACGGGACAGGATGGGTTGTGTTGGGATGTGAAGTGAAGCAACGTGAAGTAAAGTCTTCCAAAGCAAAGTGCGACACAGTACTGTGCAGTGAGCCGCTAACGCAGCAAAGCACGGCGCAGAGCGACGAAGTGAAGTACAGTGACGTGCAGTGACGTGACGTGATGGGACGTGGTGGAACGTGATTGGACGGGACGGGACAGGACTGGATGGGTCGGGATGCGACGGGACAGGACGGGTTTTGTTGGGAAGTGAAGTGAAGCAACGTGAAGTAAAGTCTTCCAAAGCAAAGTGCGACACAGTGCTGTGCAGTGAGTGGCGACGCAGCAAAGCATGGCGCAGTGCGATGAGTGAAGTACAGTGACATGAAGTGACGTGACGTGATGGGACGTATTGGGACGTGATTGGACGGGACTGGCCAGGACTGGATGGGTTGGGATGAGATGGGACAGGACGGGTTTTGTTGGGAAGTGAAGTGAAGCAACGTGAAGTAAAGTCTTGCAAAGCAAAGTGCGACCTAGTGCTGTGCAGTGAGTCGCGACGCAGCAAAGCATGGCGCAGTGCGATGAAGTGAAGTACAGTGATGTGAAGTGACGTGACGTGATGGGACGTGGTGGAACGTGATTGGACGGGACGGGACAGGACTGGATGGGTCGGGATGCGACGGGACAGGACGGGTGGTGTTGGGAAGTGAAGTGAAGCAACGTGAAGTAAAGTCTTGCAAAGCAAAGTCTGACACAGTGCTGTGCAGTGAGACGCGACGCAGCAAAGCACGGCGCAGAGCGATGAGTGAAGTACACTGACATGAAGTGACGTGACGTGATGGGACGTGATGGGACGTGATTGGACGGGACTGGACAGGACTGGAAGGGTCGGGTTGAGACGGGACAGGATGGGTTGTGTTGGGAAATGAAGTGAAGCAACGTGAAGTAAAGTCTTGCAAAGCAAAGTGCGACCCAGTGCTGTGCAGTGTGTGGCGACGCAGCAAAGCAGGGAGCAGTGCGATGAAGTGAAGTATAGTGACGTGAAGTGACGTGACTAATGGGATGTGATTGGACAGGACGGGACAGGACTGGATGGGTCGGGATGCGACGGGAGAGGATGGGTTGTGTTGGGAAGTGAAGTGAAGCAACATGAAGTAAAGTCTTGCAAAGCAAAGTGCGACACAGTGCTGTGCAGTGAGTCGCAACGCAGCAAAGAACGGCGCAGTGCGATGAAGTACAGTGACGGGAAGTGACGTGACGTGATGGAACGTGATGGGACGTGATTGGACTGGACAGGATAGGACTGGATGGGTCAGGAAGCGACGGGACAGGATGGGTTGTGTTGGGAAGTGAAGTGAAGCAAAGTGAAGTAAAGTCTTGCAACGCAAAGTGCGACACAGTGCGGTGCAGTGAGTCGCAACACAGCAAAGAACGGCGCAGTGCGAAGAAGTACAGTGACGGGAAGTGACGTGACGTGATGAAACGTGATGGGACGTGATTGGACGGGACGGGACAGAACTGGATGGGTCGGGATGAGACGGAACAGGATCGGTTGTGTTGGGAAGTGAAGTGAAGCAAAGTGAAGTAAAGTCTTGCAAAGCAAAGTGCAACACAGTGCTGTGCAGTGAGTCGCGTCGTAGCAAAGCACGGCGCACTGCGATGAAGTGAAGTACAGTGACGTGAAGTGACGTGATGGGACGTGATGGGACGTGATTGGACGTCATTGGAGGGGAGGGGACAGGACTGGATGGGTCGGGAAGCGACGGGACAGGATGGGTTGTGTTGGGAAGTGAAGTGCAGCAAAGTGAAGTAAAGTCTTGCAAAGAAAAGTGCGACACAGTGCTGTGCAGTGGGTCGCAACAAAGCAAAGAACAGCGCAGTGCGATGAAGTACAGTGACATAAAGTAATGACGTGATGGGACGTGATGGGACGTGATTAGACGGGACGGGACAGGACTGGATAGGTCGGGATGCGACGGGACAGGACGGGGTTTGTTGGGAAGTGAAGTGAAGTAACATGAAGTAAAGTTTTGCAAAGCAAAGTGCTACACAGTGCTGTGCAGTTAGTCGCAAAGCATCAAAACACGGCGCATTGCGATGAAGTGAAGAACAGTGACATGAAGTGACGTGACGTGATGGGACGCGATGGGACGTCATTGGAGGGGAGGGGACAGGACTGGATGGGTCGGGATGTGACGGGACAGGACGGGTTGTGTTGGGAAGTGAAGTGAAGCAACGTGAAGTAAAGTCTTGCAAAGCAAAGTGCGACATACTGCTGTGCAGTGAGTCGCAGAGCATCAAAGCACGGCGCACTGCGATGAAGTGAAGTACAGTGACATGAAGTGACGTGACGTGATGGGACGCGATGGGACGTGATTGGACGGGATGGGACAGAACTGGATGAGTCGGGATGCGGCAGGACAGGACGGGGTTTTGTTGGGAAGAGGAGTGAAGCAAAGTGAAGTAAAGTCTTGCAAAGCAAAGTGCGACCCAGTGTTGTGCAGTGTGTGGCGACGCAGCAAAGCAGGGAGCAGTGCGATGAAGTGAAGTATAGTGACGTGAAGTGACGTGACTAATGGGACGTGATTGGACAGGATGGGACAGGACTGGATGGGTCGGGAAGCGACGGGACAGGATGGGTTGTGTTGGGATGTGAAGTGAAGCAACGTGAAGTAAAGTCTTCCAAAGCAAAGTGCGACACAGTGCTGTGCAGTGAGCCGCTAACGCAGCAAAGCACGGCGCAGTGCGACGAAGTGAAGTACAGTGACGTGCAGTGACGTGACGTGATGGGACGTGGTGGAACGTGATTGGACGGGACGGGACAGAACTGGATGGGTCGGGATGCGACGGGACAGGACGGGTTTTGTTGGGAAGTGAAGTGAAGCAACGTGAAGTAAAGTCTTCCAAAGCAAAGTGCGACACAGTGCTGTGCAGTGAGTGGCGACGCAGCAAAGCATGGCGCAGTGCGATGAGTGAAGTACAGTGACATGAAGTGACGTGACGTGATGGGACGTGATGGGACGTGATTGGACGGGACTGGCCAGGACTGGATGGGTTGGGATGAGATGGGACAGGACGGGTTTTGTTGGGAAGTGAAGTGAAGCAACGTGAAGTAAAGTCTTGCAAAGCAAAGTGCGACCTCTGCTGTGCAGTGAGTCGCGACGCAGCAAAGCATGGCGCAGTGCGATGAAGTGAAGTACAGTGATGTGAAGTGACGTGACGTGATGGGACGTGGTGGAACGTGATTGGACGGGACGGGACAGGACTGGATGGGTCGGGATGCGACGGGACAGGACGGGTGGTGTTGGGAAGTGAAGTGAAGCAACGAGAAGTAAAGTCTTGCAAAGCAAAGTCTGACACAGTGCTGTGCAGTGAGACGCGACGCAGCAAAGCACGGCGCAGAGCGATGAATGAAGTACACTGACATGAAGTGACGTGACGTGATGGGACGTGATGGGACGTGATTGGACGGGACTGGACAGGACTGGAAGGGTCGGGTTGAGACGGGACAGGATGGGTTGTGTTGGGAAATGAAGTGAAGCAACGTGAAGTAAAGTCTTGCAAAGCAAAGTGCGACCCAGTGCTGTGCAGTGTGTGGCGACGCAGCAAAGCAGGGAGCAGTGCGATGAAGTGAAGTATAGTGACGTGAAGTGACGTGACTAATGGGACGTGATTGGACAGGACGGGACAGGACTGGATGGGTCGGGAAGCGACGGGACAGGATGGGTTGTGTTGGGAAGTGAAGTGAAGCAACGTGAAGTAAAGTCTTGCAAAGCAAAGTGCGACACAGTGCTGTGCAGTGAGTCGCGACGCATCAAAGGACGGCGCAGTGCGATGAAGTGAAGTACAGTGACGTGAAGTGACTAGACGTGATGGCACGTGGTGGGACGTGATTGGACGGGACTGGACAGTACTGGAAGGGTCGGGATGAGACGGCACAGGACGGTTTGTATGGGAAGTGAAGTGAAGCAACGTGAAGTAAAGTCTTTCCAAAGCAAAGTGCGACACATTGCTGTGGAGTGAGTCACAACGCAGCAAAGCACGGCGCAGTGCGATGAAGTTACGTGAAGTGACGTGAGGTGACGAGACGTGGTGGGACGTGATTGGACGTTACAGGACAGGACTTTATGGGTCGGCATGAGACGGGACAGGACAGGTTGTGTTGGGAAGTGAAGTGAAGCAACGTGAGGTAAAGTCTTGCAAAGCAAAGTGCGACACAGTGCTGTGCAGTGAGTCACAACGCAACAAAGCACTGCGCAGTGCGGTGAAGTGACGTGAAGTGACGTGACGTGATGGGACGTGGTGGGACGTGATTGGACGGGACGGGACAGGACTGGATGGGACGGGATGAGACGGGACAGGATGCGTTGTGTTGGGAAGTGAAGTGAAGCAACATGAAGTAAAGTCTTGCAAAGCAAAGTGCGACACAGTGCTGCGCAGAGAGTCGCAATGCAGCAAACCACGGCGCAGTGCGATGAAGTGAAGTACAGTGACGTGAAGTGACGTGACGTGATGGGACGCGATGGGACGTGATTGGACGGGACGGGACAGGACTGGATGGGTCGGGATGCGACGGGACAGGACGGGTTTTGTTGGGAAGTGAGGCGAAGCAACGTGAAGTAAAGTCTTGCAAAGCAAAGTGCGACACAGTGCTGTGCAGTGAGTCGCATCGTAGCAAAGCACGGCGCACTGCGATGAAGTGAAGTACAGTGACGTGAAGTGACGTTTTGGGACGTGATGGGACGTGATTGGACGGGACGGGACAGGACTGGATGGGTCGGGAAGCGACGAGACAGGATGGGTTGTGTTGGGAAGTGAAGTGCAGCAAAGTGAAGTAAAGTCTTGCAAAGAAAAGTGCGACACAGTGCTGTGCAGTGGGTCGCAACAAAGCAAAGAACAGCGCAGTGCGATGAAGTACAGTGACATGAAGTAATGACGTGATGGGACGTGATGGGACGTGATTAGACGGGACGGGACAGGACTGGATAGGTCGGGATGCGACGGGACAGGACGGGGTTTGTTGGGAAGTGAAGTGAAGTAACATGAAGTAAAGTTTTGCAAAGCAAAGTGCTACACAGTGCTGTGCAGTGAGTCGCAAAGCATCAAAACACGGCGCATTGCGATGAAGTGAAGAACAGTGACGTGAAGTGACGTGACGTGATGGGACGCGATGGGACGTCATTGGACGGGAGGGGACAGGACTGGATGGGTCGGGATGCGACGGGACAGGACGGGTTTTGTTGGGAAGTGAAGTGAAGCAACGTGAAGTAAAGTTTTGCAAAGCAAAGTGCGACACAGTGCTGTGCAGTGAGTCGCAACGCAGCAAAGCACGGCGCGGTGCGATGAGTGAAGTACAGTGACATGAAGTGACGTGAGGTGATGGGACGTGATGGGACGTGATTGGACGTTACTGGACAGGACTGGATGGGTTGGGATGAGACGGGACAGGACGGGTTGTATGGGAAGTGAAGTGAATCAACGTGAAGTAAAGTCTTGCAAAGCAAAGTGCGACACAGTGCTGTGCAGTGAGTCGCAACGCAGCAAAAAACGGCGCAGTGCGATGAAGTACAGTGACGTGAAGTGACATCACGTGATGGAACGTGATGGGACGTGATTGGACGGGACGGGACAGGACTGGATGGGTCAGGAAGCGACGGGACGGGATGGGTTGTGTTGGAAAGTGAAGTGAAGCAAAGTGAAGTAAAGTCTTGCAAAGCAAAGTGCGACACAGTGCTGTGCAGTGAGTCGCAACGCAGCAAAGAACGGCGCAGTGCAATGAAGTACAGTGACGTGAAGTGACGTGACGTGATGAAACGTGATGGGACGTGATTGGACGGGACGGCACAGAACTGGATGGGTCGGGATGAGACGGAACAGGATGGGTTGTATTGGGAAGTGAAGTGAAGCAAAGTGAAGTAAAGTCTTGCAAAGCAAAGTGCGCCACAGTGCTGTGCAGTGAGTCGCGTCGTAGCAAAGCACGGCGCACTGCGATGAAGTGAAGTACAGTGATGTGAAGTGACGTGATGGGACGTGATGGGACGTGATTGGACGGGACGGGACAGGACTGGATGGGTCGGGAAGCGACGGGACAGGATGGGTTGTGTTGGGAAGTGAAGTGCAGCAAAGTGAAGTAAAGTCTTGCAAAGAAAAGTGCGACACAGTGCTGTGCAGTGGGTCGCAACAAAGCAAAGAACAGCGCAGTGCGATGAAGTACAGTGACATGAAGTAATGACGTGATGGGACGTGATGGGACGTG
The DNA here is from genome assembly GCF_023897955.1 of Schistocerca gregaria. Classification (NCBI taxonomy): domain Eukaryota; kingdom Metazoa; phylum Arthropoda; class Insecta; order Orthoptera; family Acrididae; genus Schistocerca; species Schistocerca gregaria. The sequence continues at coordinate 92,394,740 of NC_064930.1, read as the reverse complement.
ATTAGACGGGACGGGACAGGACTGGATGGGTCGGGATGCGACGGGACAGGACGGGGTTTGTTGGGAAGTGAAGTGAAGTAACATGAAGTAAAGTTTTGCAAAGCAAAGTGCTACACAGTGCTGTGCAGTGAGTCGCAAAGCATCAAAACACGGCGCATTGCGATGAAGTGAAGAACAGTGACGTGAAGTGATGTGACGTGATGCGACGCGATGGGACGTCATTGGACGGGAGGGGACAGGACTGGATGGGTCGGGATGCGACGGGACAGGACGGGTTTTGTTGGGAAGTGAAGTGAAGCAATGTGAAGTAAAGTCTTGCAAAGCAAAGTCTGACACAGTGCTGTGCAGTGAGTCGCGAGGCAGCAAAGCACGGAGCAGTGCAATGAGTGAAATACAGTGACATGAAGTGACGTGAGGTGATGGGACGTGATAGGACGTGATTGGACAGGACTGGACAGGACTGGATGGGTCGGGGTGAGACGGGACAGGACGGGTTGTATGGGAAGTGAAGTGAATCAACGTGAAGTAAAGTCTTGCAAAGCAAAGTGCGACACAGTGCTGTGCAGTGAGTCGCAACGCAGCAAAGAACGGCGCAGTGCGATGAAGTACAGTGACGTGAAGTGACGTGACGTGATGGAACGTGATGGGACGTGATTGGACGGGACGGGACAGGACTGGATGGGTCAGGAAGCGACGGGACAGGATGGGTTGTGTTGGGAAGTGAAGTGAAGCAAAGTGAAGTAAAGTCTTGGAAAGCAAAGTGCGACACAGTGCTGTGCAGTGAGTCGCAACGCAGCAAAGAACGGCGCAGTGCAATGAAGTACAGTGACGTGAAGTGACGTGACGTGATGAAATGTGATGGGACGTGATTGGACGGGACGGGACAGAACTGGATGGGTCGGGATGAGACGGAACAGGATGGGTTGTGTTGGGAAATGAAGTGAAGCAAAGTGAAGTAAAGTCTTGTAAAGCATAGTGCGCCACAGTGCTGTGCAGTGAGTCGCGTCGTAGCAAAGCACGGCGCACTGCGATGAAGTGAAGTACAGTGACATGAAGCGACGTGATGGGACGCGATGGGACGTGATTGGACGGGACGGGACAGGACTGGATGGGTCGGGAAGCGACGGGACAGGATGGGTTGTGTTGGGAAGTGAAGTGCAGCAAAGTGAAGTAAAGTCTTGCAAAGAAAAGTGCGACACAGTGCTGTGCAGTAGGTCGCAACAAAGCAAAGAACAGCTCAGTGCGAAGAAGTACAGTGACATGAAGTAATGACGTGATGGGACGTGATGGGACGTGATTAGACGGGACGGGACAGGACTGGATGTGTCGGGATGCGACGGGACAGGATGGGGTTTGTTGGGAAGTGAAGTGAAGTAACATGAAGTAAAGTTTTGCAAAGCAAAGTGCTACACAGTGCTGTGCAGTGGGTCGCAAAGCATCAAAACACGGCGCATTGCGATGAAGTGAAGAACAGTGACGTGAAGTGACGTGACGTGATGGGACACGATGGGATGTCATTGGACGGGAGGGGACAGGACTGGATGGGTCGGGATGCGACGGGACAGGACGGGTTTTGTTGGGAAGTGAAGTGAAGCAATGTGAAGTAAAGTCTTGCAAAGCAAAGTCTGACACAGTGCTGTGTAGTGAGTCGCGAGGCAGCAAAGCACGGCGCAGTGCAATGAGTGAAATACAGTGACATGAAGTGACGTGAGGTGATGGAACGTGATAGGACGTGATTGGACAGGACTGGACAGGACTGGATGGGTCGGGGTGAGACGGGACAGGACGGGTTGTATGGGAAGTGAAGTGAAGCAACGTGAAGTAAAGTCGTGCAAAGCAAAGTGCGACACACTGCTGTGCAGTGAGTCGCAACGCAGCAAAGCACTGCGCAGTGCGATGAGTGAAGTACAGTGACATGAAGTGACATGAGGTGATGGGACGTGATGGGACGTGATTGGATGGGACTGGACAGGACTGGATGGGTCAGGATGAGTTGGGACAGGACGGGTTGTGTTGGGAAGTCAAGTGAAGCAACGTGAAGTAAAGTCTTGCAAAGCAAAGTGCGACACAATGCTGTGCAGTGAGTCGCGATGCAGCAAAGCGAGGCGCAGTTCGATGAAGTGAAGTACAGTGACGTGAATTGACGTGACGTGATGTGACGTGGTGCGACGTGATTGGACCTGACGGGACAGGACTGGATGGGTCGGGAAGCGACGGGACAGGATGGGTTGTGTTGGGAAGTGAAGTGAAGCAACGTGAAGTAAAGTCTTGCAAGGCAAAGTGCGACACAGTGCTGTGCAGTGAGCCGCAACGCAGCAAAGCACGGCGCAGTGCGATGAGTGAAGTACAGTGACATGAAGTGACGTGAGGTAATGGGACGTGATGGGACGTGATTGGACGGGACTGGACAGGACTGGATGGGTCGGGATGAGACGGGACAGGACGGGTTGTATGGGAAGTGAAGTGAATCAACGTGAAGTTAAGTCTTGCAAAGCAAAGTGCGACACAGTGCTGTGCAGTGAGTCGCAACGCAGCAAAGAACGGCGCAGTGCGATGAAATACAGTGACGTGAAGTGACGTGACACGATGGAACGTGATGGGACGTGATTGGACGGGACGGGACAGGACTGGATGGGTCGGGATGAGACGGAACAGGATGGGTTGTGTTGGGAAGTGAAGTGAAGCAAAGTGAAGTAAAGTCTTGCAAAGCAAAGTGCTACACAGTGCTGTGCAGTGAGTCGCGTCGTAGCAAAGCACGGCGCACTGCGATGAAGTGAAGTACAGTGACGTGAAGTGACGTGATGGGACGTGATGGGACGTGATTGGACGGGACGGGACAGGGCTGGATGGGTCGGGAAGCGACGGGACAGGATGGGTTGTGTTGGGAAGTGAAGTGCAGCAAAGTGAAGTAAAGTCTTGCAAAGAAAAGTGCGACACAGTGCTGTGCAGTGGGTCGCAACAAAGCAAAGAACAGCGCAGTGCGATGAAGTACAGTGACATGAAGTAATGACGTGATGGGACGTGATGGGACGTGATTAGACGGGACGGGACAGGACTGGATTGGTCGGGATGCGACGGGACAGGATGGGTTGTGTTGGGAAGTCAAGTGAAGCAACGTGAAGTAAAGTCTTGCAAAGCAAAGTGCGACACAGTGCTGTGCAGTGAGTCGCGACGCAGCAAAGCATGGCGCAGAGCAATGAAGTGAAGTACAGTGACGTGAAGTGACGTGACGTGATGGGACGTGATGGGACGTGATTGGACGGGACGGGACAGGACTGGATGGGTAGGGATGCGACGGGACAGGACGGGTTTTGTTGGGAAGTGAAGTGAAGCAAAGTGAAGTAAAGTCTTCAAAGCAAAGTGCGACACAGTGCTGTGCACTGAGTCGCGTCGCAGCAAAGCACGGCGCACTGCGATGAAGTGAAGTACAGTGACGTGAAGTGACGTGATGGGACGTCATGGGACGTGATTGGACGGGACGGGACATTACTGGATGGGTCGGGAAGCGACGGGACAGGATGGGTTGTGTTGGGAAGTGAAGTGAAGCAAAGTGAAGTAAAGTCTTGCAAAGCAAAGTGCGACACAGTGCTGTACAGTGAGTGGCGACGCAGCAAAGCACGGCGCAGAACGATGAAGTGAAGTACAGTGACGTGAAGTGACGTGACGTGATGGGACGTGATGGGACGTGATTGGACGGGACGGGACATTACTGGATGGGTCGGGAAGCGACGGGACAGGATGGGTTGTGTTGGGAAGTGAAGTGAAGCAAAGTGAAATAAAGTCTTGCAAAGCAAAGTGCGACACAGTGCTGTGCAGTGAGTGGCGACGCAGCAAAGCACGGCGCAGAGCGATGAAGTGAAGTACAGTGACGTGAAGTGACGTGACGTGATGGGACGTGATGGGACGTGATTGGACATGACGGGACAGGATTGGATGGGTCGGGATTCGACGGGACAGGACGGGTTTTGTTGGGAAGTGAAGTGAAGCAAAGTGAGGTAAAGTCTTCAAAGCAAAGTGTGACACAGTGCTGTGCACTGAGTCGCGTCGCAGCAAAGCACGGCGCACTGCGATGAAGTGAAGTACAGTGACGTGAAGTGACGTGATGGGACATGATGGGACGTGATTGGACGGGACGGGACAGGACTGGATGGGTAGGGAAGCGACGGGACAGGATGGGTTGTGTTGGGAAGTGAAGTGAAGCAAAGTGAAGTAAAGTCTTGCAAAGCAAAGTGCGACACAGTGCTGTGCAGTGAGTCGCAACGCAGCAAAGAACGGCGTAGTGCGATGAAGTACAGTGACATGAAGTGACATGACGTGATGGGACGTGATGGGACTTGATTGGACGGGACGGGACAGAACTGGATGGGTCAGGATGTGACGGGACAGGATGGGTTGTGTTGGGAAGCGAAGTGAAGCAAAGTGAAGTAAAGTCTTGCATAGCAGAGTGCGACACAGTGCTGTGCAGTGATTCGCAACGCAGCAAAGAACGGCGCAGTGCGATGAAGTACAGTGACATGAAGTGACATGACGTGATGGGACGTGATGGGACGTGATTGGACGGGACGGGACAGGACTGGATGGGTCGGGATGAGACGGGACATGATGGGTTATGTTGGGAAGTGAAGTGAAGCAACGTGAAGTAAAGTCTTGCAAAGCAAAGTGCGACACAGTGCTGTGCAGTGAGTCGCACCGCAGCAAAGAACGGCGCAGTGCGATGAAGTACAGTGACATGAAGTGACATGACGTGATGGGACGTGGTGGGACGTGACTGGACGGGACGGGACAGGACTGGATGGGTCGGGATGCGACGGGACAGGACGGGTGGTGTTGGGAAGGGATGGGATGGGAAGTGATGGGATGGGTGGGATGGGAGGGGAAGGGATGGTGCATGCTGGCATGAGATGGGAATCACTATGTCCTGATATACTGAGTGTATGCTTTGTTATGCAAATATTAATATCTCTATTATCAGTTTAATCAGACAATCTGATTTCGAAATTATCGAAGGAAATAACAACAGCAGAACACACTTACGAGAAGAACACGCGATGCCAGCCTCCGTGACACGACTTTGGCTGAGAATATTATGCTTTAGAATAAATACAGGGTGGTCCATAGATCGTGACCGAGCCAAATATCTCACAAAATAAGCGCAAACGAAAAAACTACAAAGAACGAAACTTGTCTAGCTTGAAGGGTGAAACGGTATATCGCTATGGTTGGCCCGCTAGATGGTGGAGCCATAGGTCAAACGGATATCAATTGCGTTTTTTAAAAATAGGAACCCCATTTTTATTACATATTTGTGTAGTACAGAAAGAAATATGACTGTTTTAGTTGGACCACTTTTTTCGTTTTGCGGTAGATGGCGCTGTAATAGTCACAAACATATGGCTCACAATTTTAGACGAACAGTTGGGAACAGCTAGGATTTTTAAATTAAAATACAGAAGGTACGTACATTGGAACATTTTATTTCGGTTGTTCCAACGTGAACTTGTCATTTCTGACAACGTTTGCTGTTACAGCGTGATTACCTGTAAATACCACATTAATGAAACAAATGCTCAAAATGATGTCAGTCAACCTGAATGCATTTGGCAATACGTGTAACGACATTCCTCTCAACAGCGAGTAGTTCGCCGTCCGTAAATTATCGCACATGCATTGAAAAAGCGCTGAAGTTGTTTTCAGGCGTTGTCGGTGGATCACGACAGCAAATATCCTTCAACTTTCCCCACAGAAAGAAGTCCGGGACGTCAGATCCGGTGAACGTGTGGGCCACGATATGGTGCTTCGACGACCAATCCACCAGTCATGAAATATGCTATTCAGTACCGCTTCAAACGCACGCAAGCTATGTGCCGGACATCCATCATGTTGGAAGTACATCGCCATTCTGCCATGCAGTGAAACATACTGTAGTAACATCAATACAACACTACGTAGGAAATCAGCATCATTTAGATTGCCATCGATAAAATGGGGGCCAATTTTCCTTCCTACCATAATGCTGCACCATACATTAACCCACTGATGTTCCACTTGTCGCAGCCATCGTGGATTTTCCGTTGCCCAATAGTACACATTATGCCTGTTTACGTTACCGTTGTGGGTGAGTCACGCTTCTTCGCTAAATAGAACGCGTGCAAAAAATCTGTCATCGTCCGATAATTTCTCTTGTGCCCAGTGGCAGAACTATACACGACGTTCAAAGTCGTCGCCACGCAATTCCTGGTGCATAGAAATATGGTATGGGTGCAATCAATGTTGATGTAGCATTCTCAACACGGACGTTTTTGAGATTACCGATTCTCTGGCAATTTGTCTGCTACTGATGTGCAGATTAGCCGTGACAGCAGCTAAAAGACCTACTTGGGCATCACCATTTGTTGCAGGTCGTGGTTACGTTTCACATGTGGCTGAACACTCGCTGTTTCCTTAAATAACGTAACTATCCGGCGAACGGTCCGGACACTTGGATGAGGTCGCCCAAGATACCGAGCAGCATACATAGCACTCGCCCGTTGGGCATTTCGATCACAATAGCGGTACATCAACACGATATCGACCTTTTCCGCAATTGGTAAACGGTCCATTTTAACACGGTTAATGTATCACGAAGCAAATACCGTTCGCACTGCCGGAATGTTGGGTGATACCACGTACTTATACATTTGGGACTATTACAGAGCCATCTATCACAAAGCGAAAAAAGTGGTCCAATTGAAACATTCATATTTCTTTACGTATTACACGAATATGTAATAAAAATGGGAGTTCCTATTCAAATAAACGCAATTGATATCCGTTTGACCTATGACAGCGCCATCTGGCGGGCCAACCATAGCGCCATCTGGTTTCCCCATCAAGCTAGACAAGTTTCGTTCTTTACAGTTTTTTCGTTTGACGCTTATTTCGTGAGATATTTGTCTGGTCACGATCAATGGACCACCCTGTATAAATTACATCAAAAACTATGACCGGCGTTTCGTTGGTATATAGACTACAGATAAGCAGAGACATGTACACATTTATTTTGACTCCTCTTCCACTGAACTAATATTCGGAAAAATCTGTATAAGCCATTTGTCGTTTTCTCCTCGTTGGTATAACCCACCCAACTGGAAAATGACAACGACAGCTTGTAAGACTGAAGATTAAATGATATCATCAATCCTCCAAAATCTCTATCAGACCTACATCATATACTGTCATACCCAAAAATATTCAAACAGACCTGGATTGCGTTTCGCCTGATTTATAAACAGTCCACAAAATGTAGCTTTCTTGCAAGTCAGTTGATCTATCTGCAGTATTGAGTCAAATGGGGGTTGCCCCAGGGAACAGTGTTGGGGCCACTCCTGTTCTTTTCTTTTTTTTTTTTCATCAGTCTACTGACTGGTTTGATGCGGCCCGCCACGAATTCCTTTCCTGTGCTAACCTCTTCATCTCAGAGTAGCACTTGCAACCTACGTCCTCAATTATTTGCTTGGCATATTCCAATATCTGTCTTCCTCTACAGTTTTTGCCCTCTACAGCTCCCTCTGGTACCATGGAAGTCATTCCCTCATGTCTTAGCAGATGTCCTATCATCCTGTCCCTTCTCCTTATCAGTGTTTTCCACATATTCCTTTCCTCTCCGATTCTGCGTACAACCTCCTCATTCCTTACCTTATCAGTCCACCTAATTTTCAACATTCGTCTGTAGCACCACATCTCAAATGCTTCGATTCTCTTCTGTTCCGGTTTTCCCACAGTCCATGTTTCACTACCATGCAATGCTGTGCTCCAGACGTACATCCTCAGAAATTTCTTCCTCAAATTAAGGCCGGTATTTGATATTAGTAGACTTCTCTTGGCCAGTTATGCCTTTTTTGCCATAGCGAGTCTGCTTTTGATGTCTTCCTTGCTCCGTCCGTCATTGGTTATTTTACTGCCTAGGTAGCAGAATTCCTTAACTTCATTGACTTCGTGACCATCAATGCTGATGTTAAGTTTCTCGCTGTTCTCATTTCTACGACTTCTCATTACCTTCGTCTTTCTCCGATTTTCTCTCAAACCATACTGTGTACTCATTAGACTGTTCGTTCCGTTTAGCAGATCATTTAATTCTTCTTCACTTTCACTCAGGATAGCAATGTCATCAGCGAATCGTATCATTGATATCTTTTCTCCTTGTATTTTAATTCCACTCCTGAACCTTTCTTTTATTTACATCTTTGCTCCCTTGATGTACAGATTGAAGAGTAGGGGCGAAAGGCTACAGCCTTGTCTTACACCCTTCTTAATACGTGCACTTCGTTCTTGATCGTCCACTCTTATTATTCCCTCTTGGTTGCTGTACATATTGTATATGACCCGTCTCTCCCTATAGCTTACCCCTACTTTTTTTCAGAATCCTGAACAGCTTGCACCATTTTATATTGTCGAACGCTTTTTCCAGGTCGACAAATCCTATGAACGTGTCTTGATTTTTCTTTAGCCTTGCTTCCATTATTGGGCGTAACGTTTGAATTGCCTCTCTCGTGCCTTTACTTTCCCTAAAGCCAAACTGATCGTCACCTAGCGCATTATCAATTTTCTTTTCCATTCTTCTGTATATTATTCTTGTAAGCAGCTTCGATGCATGAGCTGTTAAGCTGATTGTGCGATAATTCTCTCACTTGTCAGCTCTTGCCGTCTTCGGAATTGTGTGGATGATGCTTTTCCGAAAGTCAGATGGTATGTCGCCAGACTCATATATTCTACACACCAACGTGAATATTCATTTGTTGCTACTTCCCATAATGAATTTAGAAATTCTGATGGAATGTTATCTATCCCTTCTGCCTTATTTGACCATAAGTCTTCCAAATCTCTTTTAAATTTCTATTCTAATGCTGGTTCCCCTATCTCTTCTAAATCGACTCCTGTTTGTTCTTCTATCACATCAGACAAATCTTCACCCTCATAGAGGCTTTCAAAGTATTCTTTCCACCTATCTGCTCTCTCCTCCACATTTAACAGTGGAATACCCGTTGCACTCTTAATGTTACGGCTCATGTTGGTCGATTTGACTTTCCTGTATGCTGAGTTTGTCCTTCCGACAATCATATCTTTTTCGATGTCTTCACATTTTTCCTGCAGCCATTTCGTCTTAGCTTCCCTGCACTTCCTATTTATTTCATTCCTCAGCGACTTGTACTTCTGTATTCCTGATTTTCCCAGAACATGTTTGTACTTCCTCCTTTCATCAATCAACTGAAGTATTTCTTCTGTTACCCATGGTTTCTTTGCAGCTACCTTCTTTGTACCTATGTTTTCCTTCCCAACTTCTGTGATGGCCCTTTTTAGAGATGTCCATTCCTCTTCAACTGTGCTGCCTAATGCGTTATTCCTTATTGCTGTATCTATAGCGTTAGAGAACTTCAAACGTATCTCGTCATTCCTTAGAACTTCTGTATCCCACTTATTTGCCTATTGATTCTTCCTGACTAATATCTTCAGCCTACTCTTCATCATTACTATATTGTGATCTGAGTCTATATTTGCTACTGGGTACGCCTTACAATCCAATATCTGATTTCGGAATCTCTGTCTGACCATGATGTAATCTAATTGAAATCTTCCCGTATCTCCCGGCCTTTTGCAAGTATACCTCCTCCTCCTGTGATTCTTGAACAGGGTATTCGCTGTTACTAGCTGAAACTTGTTACAGAACTCAATAAGTCTTTCTCCTCTTTCATTCCTTGTCCCAAGCCCATATTCTCCTGTAACCTTTTCTTCTACTCCTTCCCCTACAACTGCATTCCAGTCGCCCGTGACTATTAGATTTTCGTTCCCCCTTACATACTGCATTACCCTTTCAATACCCTCATACACTTTCTCTATCTGTTCATCTTCAGCTTGCGACGTCGGCATGTATACCTGAACTATCGTCGTAGGTGTTGGTCTGCTGTCGATTCTGATTAGAACAACCTGGTCACTGAACTGTTCACAGTAACACACCCTCTGCCCTACCTTCCTATTCATAACGAATCCTACACCTGTTATACAATTTTCTGCTGCTGTTGATATTACCCGATACTCATCTGACCAGAAATCCTTGTCTTCCTTCCACTTCACTTCACTGACCCCTACTATATCTAGATTGAGCCTTTGTATTTCCCTTTTCAGATTTTCTAGCTTCCCTACCACGTTCAAGCTTCTGACATTCCACGCCCCGACTCGTAGAACATTATCCTTTCGTTGATTATTCAATCTTTTTCTCATGGTGACCTTCCTCTTAGCAGCCCCTCCAGGAGATACGAATGGGGGACTATTCCGGAATCTTTTCCAATGGAGAGATCATCATGACACTTCTTCCACTACAGACCACATGTCCTGCGGATACACGTTACGTGTTTTTAATGCAGTGGTTTCCATTGCCTTCTGCATCCTCATGTCGTTGATCATTGCTGATTCTTCCACCTTTAGGGGCAATTTCCCACCCCTAGGACAAGAGAGTGCCCTGAACCTCTATCCGCTCCTCCGCCCTCTTTGACAAGGCCGTTGGCAGAATGAGGCTGACTTCTTATGCCGGAAGTCTTCGGCCGCCAATGCTGATTATTTATCAAAATTTAGGAAGTGGCGGGGATCGAACCCCGGACCGAAGACCTTTTGATTATGAATCAAATCTTTTTTGGGAATCTTTATTTATTTACTTATTTCTATTTACTGTTTTTAATACAAAGTTAATGTGGTTTTACTTTATACCACAACAAAAATAAATGTATCTAGCACCGCATCGTGATCTGAGTAAAAAAAAAAAAAAAAAAAAAAAAAACAATATCTCGGCACGTTCCTACACCGAGGTAATGTATATGGGGAAAACGAAAAAAAGAGTGATTCATACAGGATGCAGAAGGGTGTTTCGCTACTCTCCTTACGCTTCATCATCCAGGTATGTTTTCACGTATATCATGTTATTCCACCGAGAATCGAACTTAGTCTTGTCAGCTCACTCAATGGATGTCTTCTCCTACCTGTTGATGATCCAGCTGCGTGGAGGGTCGCGTAGGGCACTCCCTAAGTAATTAGAAAAATACTGTCTGTATTTTGGGTTCCGTACGATCCTGCAATGACGTTCTTGTAGGTAGTTCCAAAAGTCGAATACATCTTTAGGTCCATCGTGAAATAAGTAGTGTACCGCATGCGCACGGATCCACGTGACAGCGTTGGTCTTGGCGCGCGGGAAATACTGTTGATCCGGAAATAGTAGAAACCGAGGTGTAATGTGTTTCGGAGTCACGCGTAGAAAATACGACAAAATTTGTCGCACCAAGCGTCATACGTCTTCTGCCGCGCCACATGGGAGACGGAGTTCGTCCGTGTCTGGCATCCCGCAGTCTACGCAGAGAGGCGATTCCGCCATGTTGATCTTGTGGAGGCGTGATCGGGTGATCTGTTTACCATTGACTGTGATGTCCAGCACGGCTGTGTCCAGCGTAACCGCGTGAATCGTCTTCCACACCACCTTCCAATTAGTCTGAGGGCTTTTGGTCTCCACGATGTTTGGTGGGCGCCTCTGCTGTAGGACATGATATATATCCCGCGCCGACGCCTGTTTCGTCGGTGCTACTGCGATATGGACATAGCCGTGTTCAATGCAAAAGTTCCCAAAGTAGTAGAAGGGTGGGGGTATGTCTTGCGTCGTCAGTGGGGGCTTAAGGGAGGGCGGAGCTAAGGACTCCAACAGCAAACCTGTCAAACTTTCCGTGTGGTGGCGCCACAGCTTGATGTGTGAGCTGACATACAGGGCCACAGCTCTGTCGTGGACACGGACTAGACCAAGACCCCCACTTTCTGGGGGAAGGGTCAGTGACTCATAACTGACTTCAAAGAGCATGCCTGTACTGACGTAGGCTCCGAATGCCGCTAATAGACGTCGAGCCATGAGTAACGGTATTGGGAGTACACGCGCTATGTGTGGAAGGCGCGATGCGAGGTAAACATTGACGAAGCGTGTCCTTTGGAGAATGTCCAGGGTCCGCAGAATTGTTGTAATAAGCGGCGGTGCGCCGTATGTCGTTGTGAAACTCTATTCCGAGACATATGATAGTGGCACGAAGCTGTAGGGGTTCGACACACGCTGGGGTCAACCCGTCTCCTACGGCCATGGCGACGGATTTGGCGACGTTGAGACAGCTGCCGGAAGCCACACCGTACGTGGTAATCCATTCTAGTGCTCTGTTGACATCGTCGCGATTGCGGAACACGAGAACCAGGTCGTCTGAATATGCTGTACAGCGAAATGTGACGTCACGTAGGGTAAGACCGGTGAGTCGTTGACGGAGGCCACAGAGGAGCGGTTTCAGTGCCAGAGCACGGAGCGGAAAATCGGGAGGGACTGCGAGAGACGCCCGTTAACGAGCACTTTGGAAGTCGCCCCTCGGAGGAGGCGCATCACGACGTCTGTGAATTGCTGTGGGTACTGCATGTGCTGGATGACGGACGTTAGGTACGCGTGATCGACTCGATCAAAAGCCTGGCTAAAATCTAGTGATGCCAGCGCTCCCGGGATGCGGCGTGCCCTGGCTAGGGCTATTAAGTCACGGTATCGACACAGTGCTGTGTGGATGTTGTTGATACCCCCTAGGGAAGTGTGATCTGGCGAGATGACGTAAGGCAGGGTCGGTCGTAGACGGTTTGCTAACAGTCTGGTGAATATCTTCATGTCGCAGTTGACGAGTGTTAGCGGGCATTAATCTTGTATTCGAGCCCCACCTTTAGGTTTGTGAACCGGTATAATTATACCTTCTACGAAGGTCGCAGGGAGCGGCACCGCGGGGGACACAAGTTCCCGACAGATGCCTGTTAACTTGGGAGCCAGTAAATACTGGAAAGTTCTATGAAACTCCACAGGGAGCCCGTCCGGGAAAGGAGATATATTCGCCGCTCCTTCACCGATGGCGTCGATAACTTCGTCTTCCGTAATGTCGTCCAATAATTCAGTTTGTAAATCCTGTGGGACAACGTCGTAAACCAGTTGTGAGACTGCTGTCACCGTCGTCGGGTCGGAACATTGAGCAGAATAAAGTCGTGCGTAATGGTCGAAGAGGGCTGCAGCAATATCGCGTTGTGCGGTGTGATGACGGCCGTCCTCAGTGGTGACGGCATGTATCAGCGCCCGTCTTCGCAGTGTACGTTCTCGGATGACGTGGTACATGGTGGGTCGTTCCGTTGCGAGTCTGTGTTCGCGCTCGGACGATCGTCCCTTCGAGGTGGCGGCGCATATGGGCTACGATCTGTGCTTTCGCATGCTGAACTGTCAACTGTCGTTCCGGTGTGGGTGGCAAGGAGGCGCATTCGCGAAGGACGGTGAAATAAAAATCAAGGGTCTGCCGCCTCCAAGCAGCAGTCTCACGACCATACGTAATAAAGGTTCGCCGTAGGGCCGGCTTGGCGCAGGTTAACCACCAACTAATCGACGTAGGATACGTTGGGAGGCGGCCGACGCACAATCTCCACGTGTCTTCGATGGCGCGTCGACAATCCGGAGAAGCGAGATGAGCAAGGTTTAATTTCCAGGGATGTCGGCTACGCCACACCCGTTGGCGACGAAGGGTGACGGCACATATATAGGCCTCGTGATCAGAAAAGGCTACTGGCCACACCTCCGCGGCACTCACCGTTGCCGCGAGAGAACGGGAGACGATGCGACTAGACGAGTGACTCGTGAAATAGGTGTATCCTGGTCTATTTCCTCGAACAGGTTCCCATGTATCTACCAGCTGGAGATTGCCGATGGGTCCCAAGTTCGGGGCACGGTGAATAGCGTGGCAGCTGATCTTTAGGTGGTTGGGTGAAATTGAAATCGCTCCCTAATATCAAGTCATCGTGCCTGCCCTGAAAAAGGGGTGCTATTCCTTCTGCGAAGAAGAGCGATCGGTCACGACGGCGATTCGTTCCGGAAGGGGCGTACACATTGATAAAGCGGACGCCCTGCACTGTTACGGCCATTCCTCTAGCGTCGGGGAGATGTCGGACTTCGTCCGCCTCGAGGCCCTCTCTGAGGAGAATGGCGACTCCACTCTTAGTTGGCGAGGCGTCGGACGCATGAGCCGTATAACCATACATCCCCGGGAAATCGGCGACGAAGACTTCTTGGAGAAAGACAATGTCAACGTCTGCTACAGTGAGCATGTCTTGGAGCAGCGACAACTTCGTATGTGACCGAATGGTGTTAACGTTGATGGTCGTTAAGCGACAGGTCTGTAGATCGTCTCCTGCGGTGGGGGCCGCCGTCAGTGTCGCCGTAAAAGGTGGGGCCTGTGATCTGCTGGCCGCGCCCGCGCCGTCATCTGTTGCTACTCGGGAGGGGCCGAGGTGTGGGAGGAGAGACCCCTCTCCTCATCCACCACAGCGGCCGTAGAATCGTCTTCAGTGTCATCCGCCCAAGGTCCGTAAGTTAACGGTGGCTGCGGTAGAACACATGTGGGCTGAGTGACTAAGTGTGAATCCGCAGTTGTTTCCGGTTGTGTACCAACGGCAGGTAATGTGCTGGCCATCAGTTTTCCCGAGAGAGCGGAATCGGGTTTGTCAGAATCAGAGTGACAGGTGAGGGCGATCTCGTGTCATCCATTTTGTTCGGCCGTCCGGTCGTCAACTGGAGAAGACGTCCGCTGGAGGCAATCGTCTGAGGGTGTGCGACGTCGCTTTTTATGTTTTCTCGGTGACCTTTGTTTGCGGACGTGGGTTTCTGTGTCCGAAAGAGCTTGTGGCTCCCGTATAGCATTCCCCTCAGGTAGAAAGGCAGAGGTCGGTACAACCCTAGCGTCGAGTTCCATTCTCTCGTCCGAATCTTCATGTGGAGTCGATGGGCGGCGTTCTGCAACCTCTGGAGACACCGTAATGGTGTTGGTTAATTCAGGACCGGCAACAGGCGCGCATTCTAACGCTTCCTGTCTTCCGTGGGGGTTGTCGTCTGTCATGACAGTCGATCGTGTCACCTCTGCGTAATTGAGGGGGAGGGCCGTGAGCGTAGGAGGTGCCGTCGTGTCATGTACCGGAAGTTGTGTAACCCGACGTTGAATGCACGCCGAGCGCACATGACCCTCCTGGCCGTAACCAGAACGAGGTTGTCCGTCGTACATCACTATTGCTCGACAGCCACCTATGACTAAGTAGGATGGCACATATTTCTTTAATTCAATTTTCACTTGTCGGACGCCGTTGAGGACCTGGTACGTCTCGAAGGTGTTCCATTTTTCGGCCACGTGGCTAATTACCCTTCGATAAGGGCGGAAAGGTGAGGTAACGGCGTCCGGTGGTACTTCGAAAGGGAGTTCGAAGACTCTTAGTGTGCGTAATCCTAGTCCAGCATGGTCAACAGTAACCTCTCCAATGTGACCATCTGAGTGTTTGAACTTGAAAGTGTTCGCGCATCTGCTCACAACTGCGTGACATAACTCGTCATCGACCATCTTGACGTAAACGACGCTACTTGTGATGGATAGGTGGATACCGATGATGTGCTGTGTTGGTATTTGAACTTCGTCACGGATGAATCGTTCTACTTCAAAGGCTCGTGGTCGTGCGTAGTCAGGCTGGAAGGTGATCTTGATGGTAGCTTTTCTGTACGAATGAGCCATGGCGACGGACGCGAGTATTAGCTGCGGCGAGGAAGTAAACAAACTACGCGCGCTCGCGCTCTGCAGACGGGACGTAAACAAGACGTCCTCGCCGCTCACCGGTCCAAAGCAGACTGAGGGGTCGAACTCGGGACCGAAGACGTTTTGATTATGAATCAAAGACGCTACCCCTAGACCACGGTTCTTAGATCCTTACTTATATAAAAGATATTCCCTCTAGTATTAAGGGTAACTAAAATACTTCGTTTTGCTGGTGACACTAGCTTGGTAGTAAAGAATGTTGTGTGCAACACTGGCTCGGTTTCAAGCAGTGTAGTTGATGACATAAGTTCTTGGATTATAGAAAATCACAGTAACTCTCAGTTTTTACAGTTTCCAACACACAATTCAACAAACACTACTTTTTAATTTCACACAATGGGCATATGATTAGTGAGGCGTGGCGCGGCTCTCGGGCGCAAGACGCTATTGATTACTCATCTGGTTGAGGTTGGCACTATGCGCGATCGCGAGCGCCTCCTGTCGGAGCGGGTCCTAACGAGGGAGTGAGTGCAAGTACGGGAGTCTGGGGCGGACGGCAGGGGAGAACGGACGTTGCGGCCGCACTCTGAGGCGACAAGAGAAGAGTTGTTGTGCACGGGCGAGAAGGGAGCGTCGAGCAAGGCGGCAGTCAGCATAGCTTTCCTGGGGACACAGAGCTGCGGCAGTCCAGAGAGCAGACACCAGCTCCGGGAGCAGTGCTCCGGTTTGTGGACGTGACGTGGATCGTATTTTGGCGCCGTATAGTTTGCTCGGTACGCACCTGCTGTTCCCTTTATGCCCACGTGTGTTGTTCTGTCCATATGTGCATTGAAAAGGTTACGCTCCGGCTGGAACAGTAGTTTCTGCTTTACGTTCATGCACCCTGACTCATTTGTTTTGCTGCAGGCAGCTGTAATTTCAGAGATTTTTTTTTGTCGCGATTGTCTTAGCCCGGTGGTGCCTAGTACCCGAGAACAAGACAGCTAACGTGTGACCTGTTGTTTTGGGTTTTGGAGTCCTGTTTGCACAACCTAGCTATCACGCACACAAATGTATTGCTGCCGAGTGAGGTTAGTGCTAATCTTGTGGAACTGAGCCTTCAGTGACTGGCTCTTCTGCAAATTAATTTATTTAACCTTTGTGGTGTGTTGTTTTTTATGCTTTCAATGGTGAATTTCTTGTCATTCATTTGTGTATGTTTCGCCGTTAATGATAACTGTAAGATAGCAAGGTTTTGAAGGGCTTGCGGATCGTGCCTGTATTTTTGGCAATCGGTCTGGTGAAAACTCATGCCAAGTTTAGTAATTTCCACCTGTGGTCCGGAAGTTAGTTTGAAGGTAAATCTTTACTGGACCTAACTGTTAACTGATCTTGCGTTGAACTAATGCCATTATTAAATCGTTTCTTGTCTGCTGTAAATTGTATTACCATAGACAAGGAGACGGGGCACATTCTGAGGTCGGGGGGTAGGCACGGTTGCTGCTTTGCGCGTGGCGTCTTGTCGCTCGCGATCACTTCCCGCGTCAGTATGGGCGGCTTGAGATTTGTTAGTTCGCGGTTGTATGGGCGCTAGTCAGCTCTGTCGCTGTTCCTCCTGTGTTGCTGTCGGTCGCTTACCGAAACGCCAGCCTGTTTTAGCACGGTGGCCACTGGGGCGTGACGATGACGGTTGATGATCGGCGTTGGGGCGGTCGTCCGCTCTGACTGGCTTCGGTCGCTTGGACTCGGCAGTTACCTTCTGGTTAAGCAGATCAAACTTGTTTATTGGTTGTACATTCGTAAGTGGTTTGTGAGAAAAGTTGTAACTCAGCTTTACATGATGTTACACAATTCAAGCATTTTGGTAAGGCATTTACCTATCTGTTTTATATAAATGAGAGTTCTTTATTGGGGTTATTCACCTGTTGAAGCTTAACATAAAATTTGTAACTTACCTCTCATGATTTTACTTAACTTAAGCATTCTTGGAAAGCAGTCCTTTATCTACGTTTTATTGACTGGTAATTCTTTATTGGGGTTATTCGCAGGTTGAAGGTTAACATACGTTTGTAGCCAAGTTTACGTCCTTGCTTAAGTCAGACTTGTTAAGAGCCAGAGCCTTTATTGCTGGCAGATGATAGAAGCTTGGGTGCTTGCAATTGTGAATACTGTTGTCTATGTTGTGCGCTACCCTTCCACTTCCACAGCCAAGCTGTCCTAACTACCAGTGCAATCTGCCTACTTAAAGTAATTTGCATACTTGCAATTAAATTATTAAAGTAATGAAACGAATAATTTTCCAGCTACGCTTTTTTTTCTAAATGGTTAGGAAGTTCTTGTACTGGTTGTGACCCTGAATTTCTAAACTTTTATCATTATTCGTGTCAGAACAGCGTCTAGAAATGCGACATAACGTATATGGCTCGATGAGAAACGTCGTAAAGATAGTAACATTTGAAAGTTTCTTCGGGTTTGCTGCCGGATCCTAAAACCAACTTGAAAAAAAAAAAAAAAAGTGGTTCAAATGGCTCTGAGCACTATGGGACTAAACTGCTGTGGTCATCAGTCCCCTAGAACTTAGAACTACTTAAACCTAAGGACATCACACACATCCATGCCCGAAGCAGGATTCGAACCTGCGACCGTAGCAGTCGCACGGTTCCGGACTGCGCTGCGGCCGGCAAAACCAACTTGACTAGATATTTCGGCGATCCAACTGTTCGCCATCTTGAGGAAAACGCTGCTTCTGCTGATGAGTCCCGCTGAGAACTGACGCCAGGCTGCAAATCGACGTCCTATAAAGGCCACCGTTCAGTACACGGCGCATGCGCCACCCATCACGGTTTCTGCCTTGCAAGACAGGGAGGTGGCGCCGCCCTTAGTGAAACACTGCTGGCAACCATATATCGCAATCGAGGCCGCACCGAAGAACATTCACTTTTGATGCGAGATAATACAGGATTCACGTTTTGCTAAGAGGAAACCCATTGTCTCTGTTGATTAAATTATCAGTCAAACGTAAGACACTTTCAATGTTGAAAAAGAGTTCGTTGTCAGATGATTTATGTAAGAAACTTCATCCTGGTGCTGCCGTTCCGCATAGGTTGTATGATCTGCTAAGTTGCATAAGGAAGCGGTTCCTCTACCCCCTATTGTTAGTAACTTGGGTGCACCCACATATAACCTTCCAAAGTATTTATCATCTGCACTCAGTCCATTTGTTGGCAAGTGTGAACACCACTTATCCAGTTCGGTGGATTTATTGGGATCTTTGCAGTTGAGTCCTTCAGATGTGTTAGTTTCGATGTGGTTTCCCTATTTACACGAGTTCCTCTGGAAGAGTCTCTTAGTTTGATCAGTGAAAAACTGGATGAGGACCTGGTGAAGCTTTGTCGTCATGTGCTGACCTCCATGTATTTTTTTATTTAACAGTAACATTTTTTAACAGACTGACGGAGTGGCTATTGGTAGTACTTTGTCACCCATAGTCGCCAATTTATTTATGGAGGACTTCGAGGACATGGCACTGAGGACTTCAGCTTTTGCAACCAACGTGCTTCTGGAGATACGTGGACGATACCTTATTCGTTTGGCCGCATAGACGTGATGCTTTTAACAGATTTTTGGACCACTTCAACTGTCTTCATCCCCGTATCAAATTTACTATGGAGGTTGAAAATGATGGGATGTTTCCGTTTCTACACGTAATGGTTTATAAAAAACCAAATGGAACTCTGGGACACAGTGTTCACCGAAAGCCGACACACACAGATTGGTATCTGCATCCTAAGAGTTGTCATCCACTTCACCAAGGTAGTGGCGTCCTTAGGACATTGGTACGGACAGCATATGCCATTTCCGACGCAGACTGCTTAACCCAAGAATTTGAGCATTTGATGACTTTTTAAGGGAACTGGATACACCAAGAAGCAGATTCGTGGGGCTATGGAGTTTGGACCATCTCCAAGGGTGTACGAAGAGGAACATAGATCTGTGGCCTTTCTTCCTTATGCTGGAGGCTTATCGTTTAAGACTGAACGAATTTTAAGGAATTTTGACATTAAGAGTGTTTTCCGTCCACCTTCTAAGATTATGGCTCTGCTCGGCTCTGTGAAGGATCATTTGGGGCTTAGGAAACCCGGGGTGTACAAAATTCCTTGTCAATGTGGAAAGCTTACGTTGGCCGTTCTATTCGCACAGTGCAAGACAAGTGTGTGGAACATCGCCCACATACGAGGCTACAACAGCCGGAAAAATCGGCGGTAGCAGAACACTGCCTAAATGAGGGACACAAAATGAAATTTGAGGAAACTGTTGTGATTTCCAACATTTCCGGTTTTTGGAACAGTGTATATAAAGAGGCGATTGAAATTAGATTCACTGATAATTTAATCCAGAGACAATGGGTTTCCTCTTAGCAAAACGTGGAATCCTGTATTATCTCGCATCAAAAGTGAATGTTCTTCGGTGCGGCCTCGATTGCGATATATGGTTGCCAGCAGTGCTTCACTAAGGGCGGCGCCACCTCCCTGTCTTGGAAGGCAGAAACCGTGATGGGCGGCGCACGCGCCGTGTACTGAACGGTGGCCTTTATAGGACGTCGATTTGCAGCCTGGCGTCAGTTCTCAGCGGGACTCATCAGCAGAAGCAGCGTTTTCCTGAAGATGGCGAACAGTTGGATCGCCGAAATATCGAGTCAAGTTGATTTCAGGATCCGCCAGCAAACCCGAAAAGACTTTCAAGGCGTGTTACGCCGGGAAAGCCTACGTAATCACAAGATAGTAATACGTTGCATAGTAGAACACAACTTGCGCTGGTACAAATTTTTTCTAAGTGTATTTCTGTCAAAATTGTTTACTTTTCTGTGAAACTGCAATTGCTTTGTTTCATAGGCTTAATTTTTTAAAATTTGTAGGACCTCTAAAACTGATGTTAAAAAAACTTTTCACACGTTTGTGCATCTGATTACTAAGAACTACTTATGAAAGTTGCAAGTAAATAAAATTTTCGTGAAAATGTTCCTTGTGTGACAGCATGTGTTGCGAAAATTTCCAATAATGCCATGATCAAATCTTTGGAGAAAAAAATTTGAAAAAAATTCAGAATGTAGCCCATAATATAATTACCTCACGAGCAAAGCTCGGTTCTATTGTCATTCAAACACCAAAAACTGTGTTAGACTATGTAAACACGTCCGTTTTCTCCGATGTCCCCCCTCAACCAAGACGCTTCAAAAACTAACACTCTTTCCTACGTGTCGTACTTTGAAACCTGCTCTTTGCGAAACTGCGACAAGAATGGCCCAGAGGCTGACATCACCGGAAGGGCGGCCCCGGTCGCCGACGTCACATCCGCACTGTCGCTGCAGGCGGGTAGCGGCCGGCCGACACTGCGCTGCAGCTCTGAGCCGACAGCAAAGCCGGGGGCGCCAGCCCCCTTAGTGCAGTGGCGCAGGTAAATGTACTGACCACTGGCCTTAGGAGCTCTTTATCACCTTGTTTACTACAAACCAGCGGCAGTGGCAAGGGAAGGGAGGGGGGGGGGTGTTGGCTAAGGGGTGCTGTAGCCCCTCCCACCCCAAATGGAGTTCTTTTTTTTTCATAAGTCTACTAACTGGTTTGATGCGGCCCGCCACGAATTCCTCCCCTGTGCTAACCTCTTATAACAGAGTAGCACTTGCAACCTACATCCTCAGTTACTTGCTTCTCGTATTCCAATCTCTGTCTTCCTCTACAGTTTTTGCCCTCTACAGCTCCCTCTAGTACCATGGAAGTCATTCCCTCATGTCTTAGCAGATGTCCTATCATCCTGTCCCTTCTCCTTTTCATTGTTTTCCACATATTCCTTTCCTCTCCGATTCTGCGTAGAACCTCCTCATTCCTTACCTCATCAGTCCACCTAATTTTCAACATTCGTCTATAGCACCACATCTCAAATGCTTCGATTCTCTTCTGTTCCGGTTTTCCCACAGTCCATGTTTCACTACCACACAACGCTGTACTCCAGACGTACATCCTCAGAAATTTCTTCCTCAAATTAAGGCAGGGATTTGATATTAGTAGACTTCTCTTGGCCAGAAATTCATTTTTGCCATAGCGAGTCTACTTTTGATGTCCTCCTTGCTCCGTCCGTCATAGGGGCGAAAGGCTACAGCCTTGTCTTACACCCTTCTTAATACGAGCACTTCGTTCTTGATCGTCCACTCTTATTATTCCCTCTTGGCTGTTGTACATATTGTATATGACCCGTCTCTCCCTATAGCTTACCCCTACTTTTTCAGAATCTCGAATAGCTTGCACCATTTTATATTGTCGAACGCTTTTTCCGGGTCGACAAATGCTATGAACGTGTCTTGTTTTTTCTTTAGGCTTGCTTCCATTATTAGCCGTAACGTCAGAATTGCCTCTCTCGTGCCTTTACTTTTCCTAAAGCCAAACTGATCGTCACCTAGCGCATTCTCAATTTTCTTTTCCATTCTTCTGTATATTATTCTTGTAAGCAGCTTCGATGCATGAGCTGTTAAGCTGATTGTGCGATAATTCTCGCACTTGTCAGCTCTTGCCGTCTTCGGAATTGTGTGGATGATGCTTTTCCGAAAGTCAGATGGTATGTCGACAGACTCATATATTCTACACACCAACGTGAATAGTCGTTTCGTTGCCACTTCCCCTAATGATTTTAGAAATTCTGATGGAATGTTATACATCCCTTCTGCCTTATTTTACCTTAAGTCCTCCAAAGTTCTTTCTAAATTCCGATTCTGATACTGGATCCCCTATCTCTTCTAAATCGACTCCTGTTTCTTCTTCTATCACATCAGACAAATCTTCATACTCATAGAGGCTTTCAATGTATTCTTTCCACCTATCTGCTCTTTCCTCTACATTTAACAGTGGAATTCACGTTGCACTCTTAATGTTACCACCGTTGCTATTAATGTCGCCAAAGGTTGTTTTGACTTTCCTGTACGCTGTGTCCTTCCGACAATCATATCTTTTTCGACGTCTTCACATTTTTCCTGCAGCCATTTAGTCTTAGCTTCCCTGCACTTCCTATTTATTTCATTCCTCAGCGACTTGTATTTCTGTATTCCTGATTTTCCCGGAACATGTTTGTACTTCCTCCTTTCATCAATCAACTGAAGTATTTCTTCTGTTACCCATGGTTTCTTCGCAGCTACGTTCTTTGTACCTATGTTTTCCTTCCCAACTTCTGTGATGGCCCTTTTTAGAGATCTCCACTCCTCTTCAACTGTGCTGCCTACTGCGATATTCCTTATTGCTGTATCCATAGAGTTAGAGAACTTCAAACGTATCTCGTCATTCTTTAGAACTTCCGTATCCCACTTATTTGCGTATTGATTCTTCCTGACTAATGTCTTGAACTTCAGCCTACTCTTCATCACTACTATATTGTGATCTGAGTCTATATCTGCTCCTGGGTACGCCTTAAAATCCAGTATCTGATTTCGGAATCTCTGTCTGACCATGATGTAATCTAATTGAAATCTTCCCGTATCTCCCGGCCTTTTCCAAGTATACGTCCTCCTCTTGTGATTCTTGAACAGGGTATTCGCTATTACTAGCTGAAACTTGTTACAGAACCCAATTAGTCTTTCTACTCTTTCATTCCTTGTCCCAAGCCCATAGTCTACTCTAACCTTTTCTTCTACTCCTTCCCCTTTCAACTGCATTCCAGCCGCCCATGACTATTAGCTTTTCGTCCCCCTTTACATACTGCATTACACTTTCAATATCCTCATACACTTTCTCTATCTGTTCATCTTCAGCTTCCGACGTCGGCATGTATACCTGAACTATCGTTGTCGGTGTTGGTCTGCTGTCGATTCTGATTGGAACAACCCGGTCACTGAGCTGTTTACAGTAACACACCCTCTGCCCTATCTTCCTATTCATAACGAATCCTACACCTGTTATACCATTTTCTGCTGCTGTTGATATTACCCGATACTCATCTGACCAGAAATCCTTGTCTTCCTTCCACTTCACTTCACTGACCCCTACTACATCTAGATTGAGCCTTTGCATTTTCCTTTTCAGATTTTCTAGCTTCCCTACCACGTTCAAGCTTCTGACATTCCACGCCCCGACTCGTAGAACATTATCCTTTCGTTGATTATTAAATCTTTTTCTCATGGTAACCTCCCCTTGGCAGTCCTCTCCCGGAGATCCGAATGGGGGACTATTCCGGACTCTTTTGCCAATGGAGAGATCGTCATGGCACCTCTTCAACTACAGTAACAGGAGTATTATATTACACTAGGTAAAATGACTTTTGAAATCAGCGAGTATATTACTTCAACAGATTCAATAATTTTTTTTTAATAATTATGTAGCAATATAGGTTGCAAATTATTTGAAACACTTTTAAAAACAAAAAATAAGAGCGGCAAATAGTTCAGTATCTAAATCAGTCAGTATAATTTAACTTAAAATGGATGTCTTATTATTTATTAATATACATTGGATGCATATCAATGTATGACTACCACATACAATAATCAATATAGTTAAATACGCCAGGTATGCCAACAAATACTTAAATTCCTGACCCCAGACAAAAGCTTCGAAATCGCCAGACATCTGAGTCAAATGGTATTAATTTCCTGGGAACACACATTCTGTAGACATGTTTTTATCCTCCACTCCAAAACATTTACAAAAAACTACTTTAAGCAAGACCAAATTTTACCAATTTGTCGGTGGTGGCCCCCGACTCTCCTTTTGTTAAGGGATAGTCCATTCCCCCAAACCCCCTGCCCCCCTCTGCCCTTGACCAAATACTAGAATTGCCCCTGCTTCGAACAACTAATTCTATTTCTATTAAGATACTCGCAGTCGTTTCTCTGATGAGTATGAACACAGTTTGTACGTTTCTAACCCTACAGTCTCGATACGTCACATAAAAAGTGAGAGAGGTGTAGGAGGGTGTGCTGGAATCTAACGCTGTCGAGTTTGAATGAAATGAACTTTCTACATCAATATATATTTCTCAAGATGGTCACTCTGGCGACGAACATATTTCTCCCAACGAGAGACAAGTTTGATCATACCGTCACTGTAGAGTGTCTGACTTTGTGGAGGGAGGCACAATATCACCTCTGCTTGCGCTATGTCATCACTACGAAAGTGAAGTCAGTGAAGGTTTTCTTCAGGTTTCGGAAGCAGTCGAAACTGGAATAGTCCCACGTCATGCACGTATGGAGGATGATGGATGTCCGTGAACCCAGACTGTTGCTGACGTCACAGCGCTCGAGTGTGGTCAGGCATTGTCATGCTGAAGAAGAGCGTTCTCTGTGCGAGGACGAAGAGTTTGAATTTGTGCTCTGGCTTTCCTGGGAGTCTCACAGTAATCTTCTAGAGTCTGTGGTGGTATGAATTCGAAATGCACCACACGCTGAACATCTCACAAAGCTATGAGTCTGACTTTGCCAACTGATGAAAAGGTCCTGTGCTTTTTGCTTTTACCCTCTGCAGCGGAATTCCATTGACGACATAACGAAATAATAATCAACCAGTTGCATAAAAGAAATTTAATTTCCTTGGTCTTATCCCTCACTTAGCGCCTTTCTTCGGCAGATTATGCATATCGTATTATTTGCAAGTGTCAACAATAAAATGCACACAACAAAATGCCATTGTCATGTGGTTCATGTCTTTAAAAAATTGCTAGGCCTACTCTAAAAGTAAGGTCCTATTAGGTGCGAAATGGAAATTATAGTGTGAAAGCCCATGAACCTTTGCATAGATGTGTTGGACAGCATCACTAGTAACCTCGTCTATCGCGTCAAGTCGCTCTGTTCAGTTCTGAGCGCACAGTGGGCACATATAGATGCCTACAACAACAGCGCCTCCCGCCAAATATGGGGGCCTAATGAGAGATTTCGCCTGATGCCACGCAGGCCACACAACATAACTGTTACGCGTTTCGTTCTTCATTACAATTCTCGGCCGCACTCTGCAGGGGAATGAAGGCGCTCCTGCAGCGTTTTCGATGTCAATTGATCACCCACAATACACCTCATAATTGGCTCCCATCAAGTTTCTTCTCTGCTCACTTGAAACGCTGGCTATGAAGACAACATTTTGGCACACACAACGAGCTGCAAAATAGCGTCCTATGGCGAGGCTACTGGAAAGTTGGTACAGTGCTACGACAAATGTCTAAGTCTGAGCGGCGACTACGTAGACACGTATTTGGATGGTTTACATAAGTGTTGAAAATAAAACATTTCTGATATTCACAGTGGTTTCCATTTCACGACCGATCGGAACTTACTTTCCAATAGGCGTCGTAGTATAAAGAAGCGAAACAACACGAGATGGTGACAGGGGGTCAACATGTGGGTGGATTCGTTTTGCGGATGAACACTGTCTGGATTTTTGATAAGTGAGATGTGATGATGCGATTAAGGTAGCTTGCCTGTGAATCCGCTTCAAAAAATCCGTATTTCTGTTTTTCATCTTAAATCGCTATTTAGATATTTTTGAAGAACACGTTGGTTAAAAGAACTGAATTGGACATCAGGAAGTTGTTTAAAAATCAACCTACAGATCTCTCAGTCCATGTCCACACCCGCATCCATGCCGCTTCGACACGTCAATATAGTCATCACACTCTTGTTAGGGAAACATATACTATATAACTGTTTCTCAAGTTGACAGACCTGCCAGACGATATGCTGTGCGATGCAGTGATGTTTCCATTGGGTATTTCTAGTTTTGCGAACGTCGATTTTCTTAAAAACTTTTCTATAGTTTGATTTGCTGCTATTTTGTCATTCTCGAAAGTTATTATGCCTGTAACTCGTTTTAAGGTGGGACGGTTAGCCGGTGTGGGGTTACTACAAGACAACCAGTGTTGGCAGTTGGTTCTGTGAGAGTTGTCATACCTGAAAAGTCAGTCCCTAAGGCTACGACAACGACAGAACAACGAGGAGAAAGAAGGAAATGAGATGAGAGGATAAGGAAAACGTAAACCAGGAAGATTGATTATGCACCTGGAATGTATTGGGCACCACAGAGGTAAGTTACGGATATGGGCTAAAGAAGTGAGGGTGGCAGATGTAACGCACTCACTGTCGGCTGTGGTTGTCGCGCACATAGACTATTCCTTACAGATTAAAAACGACCTCACGTGGAAACTTAATACGGCTGTTTGCATACGGGAGTAGTTGTTATATGTCACGAAACTGGAGGTACACTATGTGATCAAAAGAATCCAGAAACCCCCCAAAAACATACATTTTCATATCACGTGCATTGTGCTGCCACATTCTGCCAGGTACTACATATCAATGGCTTCAGTTGTCATTAGACATCGTATGAGAGCAGAATGGGGTGCTCCGTGGAACTCACGAACTTTTAAGGTGGTCAGGTGATTCGGTGTCACTTGTGTCATACGTCTGTACGCGGTATTGCCACACTCCTAAGCTTCCCTAGGTCCACTGTTTCCGAAGTGATAGTGAAGTGGAAACGTGAAGGGACACGCACAGCTAAAAAGGGTACAGGCCGACCTCGTCTGTTGACTCACAGAGACCGCCGACAGTTGAAGAGGGTCGTAACGTGTGAAGGGCAGACATCTATCCAGACCATCACACAGGAATTCCAAACTGCATCAGGATCCACTGCAGGTACTGTGGCAGTTAGGCGGGAGGTGGGAAAACTAGGATTTCGTGGTCCAGCAGGTGCTCATAAGCCACACATCACGCTTGTAAATGCCAAACGACGCCTCGCTTGGCATAAGGAGCGTAACATTGGACAATTGAACAGTGGAAAAACGTTGTGTGGACTAAGGAATCACGGTACACAACGTGGCGATCCGATGGCTGCAGATATGGCGAATGCCCAGTAAACGTTATCTGCCAGGGTGTTTAGTGCCAGCAGTAAATTCGGAGGCGGTGGTGTTACGGTGTCGTCGTGTTTTTTTTTTTTTATGGGAGGGCTTGCACACCTTGTTTTGTGTGGCACTATCACAGCACAGGCCTACATCGATGCTTTAAAGCGGCCGCTGTGGTCGAGCGGTTGTATGCGCTTCGGTCCGGAATCGCACGACTGCTACTGTTGCAGGTTCGAATGTTGCCTCGGGCATGGATGCATGTGATGGCCTTAGTTTAGTTAGGTTTAAGTAGTTTTAAGTTCTAGGGGGCTGATGACCTCAGATGTTAAGTCCCATAGTGCTCAGAGCCATATGAACCACTTTGATGTTGTGAGGACCTTCTTGCTTCCCACTTTGGAACAATTCGAGAATGGTGATTGCAACACCTGTTCATATTAGACGGCCTGTGGCGGAGTGGTTACACGACAATAACATCCCTGTAATGGACTGGCCTGCAGAGTCTTGAATCCTATAGAACACCTTTGGGATGTTTTGAAACGGCCCCTTCGTGCCGCGTATCACCAACCGTCATCAATACCTCTCTTCAGTGCAGCACTACGTGAGGAATGGGTCGCCACGATCTTGTAAGTGATTTTCAGTCAGGTATCCGGCATGATAGTATGCATGATAGCATGATAGACATCCTGAAGGAAGTCATTCACAAATGGTTCAAATGGCTCTGACTTAACATCTGAGGTCATCAGTCCCCTAGAACTTAGACCCACTTAAACCTAACTGACCCAAGGACATCACACACATCCATGCCCGAGGCAGGAGTCGAACCTGCGACCGCAGCGGTCGCGCCGTTCCAGACTGCAGCGTCTAGGACCGCTCGGTCACTCCGGCCAGCACTTCGTCAGTAGTTAGCTTTACAGCCGCTACAGCTGCAACTCCAAGCCGCGAAATGTAAACACGTGAGGTGTGAATCTATGATGAGCGACGTAAGCACACTCACGACCTCTCGAGTCAATAACACAGGAAGAAAGACTGAGATTAATGAGAATCCACTAATAAGTTATTTTTGCAGCAAATACTGACACAAATAAAATAAGTAAATGAAGGCAAAAACCTTATAAAATACTGACGAGCAATTTCAACAGCAGTCCAGAACGAGTGACGTCACACCTAAGATGG
Organism: Schistocerca gregaria; assembly: GCF_023897955.1. NCBI lineage: Eukaryota > Metazoa > Arthropoda > Insecta > Orthoptera > Acrididae > Schistocerca > Schistocerca gregaria. The sequence goes on along the minus strand of NC_064930.1, from coordinate 92,366,094 downwards.
TTGCATCTAGCGGGAAAGAATTGAACAGGCACAACATTTGCAATTCTTTTTATTAAAAAGGGAAACCGCGACGAATTTCTTTGTAAGTGGATGTTTGCGAATACGTATCATTATACTGCATGAAATTAATAATACACAAGAGATCTGATGGTGCTGGTTGGTTATGTTCCTGGTATCTGTAATAACGTGGATGACGTATTACTGTTATTGTACTGATTTTTGCTAAGAAAAATCGTTCACCCGGGATCACACTGTCTGCCCTCTAACCATACAGCAGATTTTATCAGGTAGGCAGCGTGTGAGGTCGTACACACATTTCACCTTTCAGGAAACTCACATCAGTCACATTTACTTTTCCTACTCAATTTATCTTATTTCGTCAAAAAGAATCCGTCTGCGACATAAATAATGCTCTCTGAATATCTGAGTTCTGCACTGTGTCTAACTCTGTGGTGTCGTGTCGCGTGTGTTGATCATCACCACCAAAGAATAATGACGCAGCGTTCACTGGCTGTGGTGTGCTCGTTGTTTCGAGTCCTCTTCAGTTCCCGCCTGTTCGCAGGAATCGCGTGGTAGTCTCACTGGCGAACTGCTTACATTTCGCGTTGGCCTCCATTCGTCGTGGTGGACAGCTGGTTTAATATCGAAGCGACGGAGACGTGAGCTACTGCCAGATACAGACATGCATGACGTCATGGGTCCTTAGCGGCGATTGGTTGGCAGGAGCAAATGAGCAGACACCGTAATGCTCTACGTCTCTCTGAAGGTGTTGTTGTTGTTGTGGTCTTCAGTCCTGACATTGGTTAGATGCAGCTCTCCACGCCAATCTATCCCGTGCAAGCCTCTTCATCTCCCAGTACCTACTGCAACCCACATCCTTCTGAATCTGCTAAGTGTATTCATCTCTTGGTCTCCCTCTACGATTTTTACCCTCCACGCTGCTGCCCTCCAATACTAAACTGGTGCTGCCTTGATGCCTCAGAACATGTCCTACCAACCGATCCCTTCTTCTGGTCAATTTGTGCCACAAACGTTATCGTCCATGTTTCACTTCCACACATGGCTACACTCCATACAAATACTTTCAGAACCGACTTCCTGACACTTAAATCTATACTCTATGTTAACAAATTTCTCTTCTTCAGAAACGCTTTCCTTGCCATTGCCAGTCTACATTTTATATGCTCTCTACTTCGACCATCATCAGTTATTTTGCTTCCCAAATAGCAAAACTCCTTTACTACTTTAAGTGTCTCATTTCCTAATCTAATTCCCTCAGCATCACCCGACTTAATTCGACTGCATTCCATTATCCTCGGTTTGCTTTTGTTGACGTTCATCTTATATCCTCCTTTCAAGACACTATCCATTCCGTTCAACTGCTCTTCCAAGTCCTTTGCTGTCTCTGACAGAATTACAATGTCATCGGCGAACCTCAAAGTTTTTATTTCTTCTCCATGGATTTTAATACCTAATCAGAATTTTTCTTTTGTTTCCTTTACTGCTTGCTCAATATACAGATTGAATAACATCGGGGAGAGACTACAACCCTGTCTCATTCCCTTCCCAACCATTGCTTCCCTTTCATGTCCCTCGACTCTTATAACTGCCATCTGGTTTCTGTACAAATTGTAAATAGCCTTTCGATCCCTGTATTTTACCCCTGCCACCTTCAGAATTTGAAAGAGAGTATTCCAGTCAACATTGTCAAAAGCTTTCTCTAAGTCTACAAATGCTAGAAACGTAAGTTTGCCCTTCCTTAGTCTAGCTTCTAAGATACGTCGTAGGGTCAGTATTGCCACACGTGTTCCAACATTTCTACGGAATCCAAACTGATCTTCCCCGAGGTCGGCTTCTACTAGTTTTTCCATTCGTCTGTAGAGAATTCGCGTTAGTATTTTGCACCTGTGACTTATTAAACTGATAGTTCGATAATTTTCACATCTGTCAACACCTGCTTTCTTTGGGATTGGAATTATTATATTCTTCTTGAAGTCTGAGGGTATTTCACGTCTCGTAGATCTTGCTCACCAGATGGAAGAGTTTTGTTAGGACTGGCTCTCCCAAGGCCGTCAGTAGTTCCAACGGATTGTTGTCTACTCCGGGGCCCTTGTTTCGACTCAGGTCTTTCAGTGCTCTGTCAAACTCTTCGTGCAGTATCGTATCTCCCATTTCATCTTCATCTACATCCTCTTCCATTTCCATAATATTGTCCTCAAGTACATCGCCCTTGTATAGACCCTCTATATACTCCTTCCGCCTTTCTGCTTTCCCTTGTTTGCTTAGAACTGGGTTTCCATCTCAGCCCTTGATGTTCATACAAGTGATTCTCTTATCTCCACTCTCAAGGTAAATTTCCATATTCATTAATTTCTGTAATGAAATTCGCGTGCTACGAGAACGCGCTAGATCGACACAATACTGCATTATTAATGAATCTAAATCATGTCGTTGTTGATACGATCAGTTGTACGAAAAAAGCCGGGTGACGATCCGCTGCCTATAATAACAAGCTGAAATTTTCTTCATCTACATCCTCTTCCATTTCCATAATATTGTCCTCAAGTACATCGCCCTTGTATAGACCCTCTATATACTCCTTCCGCCTTTCTGCTTTCCCTTGTTTGCTTAGAACTGGGTTTCCATCTCAGCCCTTGATGTTCATACAAGTGATTCTCTTATCTCCACTCTCAAGGTAAATTTCCATATTCATTAATTTCTGTAATGAAATTCGCGTGCTACGAGAACGCGCTGGATCGACACAATACTGCATTATTAATGAATCTAAATCATGTCGTTGTTGATACGATCAGTTGTACGAAAAAAGCCGGGTGACGATCCGCTGCCTATTATAACAAGCTGAAATTTTCGATATTGCTGTTTCCATTCGATACTCCTTAAAAGTGTCAACACATTTACATACGTGTTGAATGGAATTCACATCTAAGTCATTGTGAGAAACACAAAAAACACACTGAAAGCTTAAGGTACACCTTAACTGATTTATAAGTTCAGTGTCCACGCTCTTTAGCCACAATTGATTACTCTGTCATTTGTTTGGGAGAGTCTTAGCAGCAACCGTCTTGGCTGTTGGGAAACAGACACAGGGCTACATTCCCGCCACTTCCCGCACACCTTCATGGACGACAGCTTGACTTTACGAATGCATTAAATAAACTGACATCTGTATCTAAATCACTACTGGACAACAGCCTTAATTGTGAAACATTCCTTTTCAAACTCTTCTAACAAGAAATACAATTTGCTATTTAGATATATCTGTTTATGTGCACCAGCTTAAGTCATTTCCACAACGAAATCTTTTCGATATATCACGTGTTTACCTGGATCCAGTAATTACTGTTAGTTGTGCGTAGTTCACAGGCTAAGTACTAATGATATGCCCTGTAGGCATCGACTTTCTCTGCATAATTATGCTGTACAAATACAGGTGATATTTTAATTTTAACTGCTGACGACACGATTGGCACGATTGTTTTGTGTATCTCCACTGCAGGATGTGATTTTAGTGTATTTTTGTTTCTGGTGAAGGTATATTTAGATACACTGAAAGTGTGGTGTCTCCGCCAGACACCACACTTGCCAGGTGGTAGCCTTCAAATCAGCCGCGGTCCGGCAGTATACGTCGGACCCGCGTGTCGCCACTATCAGTGATTGCAGACCGAGCGCCACCACACGGCAGCTCTAGAGAGACTTCCTAGCACTCGCCCCAGTTCTACAGCCGACTTTGCTAGCGATGGTTCACTGACTTCTGCGCTCTCATTTGCCGAGACGATAGTTAGCATAGCCTTCAGCTACGTTATTTGCTGCGACCTAGCAAGGCGCCATTATCCGTTACCATTGATACTGTAAAAATATGTACCGTCCACACCGACGTTCGTCATTAATGGATTGAAGTTAAGTATTCCACCGGCTACGTCCGTTGTTTCTAAATTCTAATTTCCTGGTCCTGTTCCAGACCTCACGCCAGCCTGCGTGAGCTAAAACGCGTGCCTTTCGGCCTCCTCTAGTAACACGGTGTTCACTCTCCTGCCAACCACAACAGAAACCATGGTCTAGGATTTCAGTAAATCTTTATCCTATAACTGTTTGGCCGTTATCATTTACCGTGAAGTGAATTGTCTATAAGTAACGAGAAAAAGGATCTGATACTAAATGAGCACTAACACTGTATTGTAATGTCTCAATTTAAGCGTCCTGTTCAGCTTCGCTACAGCAATGCAGTGCAGACACGAGGCAGTTTCTCAACAGAATTGCTGTGGTAACTATTGAAATTAAAATTCTTCGTTTACATCACGTGCTAACTGCATTGATTACAAGAATAGTTGCAAAGACCACAGACTTTGATAAACAAGATTCGAACAGTTTGGTTGTGAGTTGGTGAAGCCAAAGATTGTAAATTCGAATCTATCATTGTGGTAACATCTTGATATGCTGCATAGCCTCATATCTACGTTCGCACTTTGTTTAACATACTTTTCGTTACAAAAATAAAGAGTCCAGACTGAATTCACAAAATCTATATAATACAATGAACAAGCCTCCAACGAGTATTTGGATTTATATTATGTATGACGCTCCAAAAAATGCATGTGGTGAGGAGGCGAGGGTACACTTTTACAAAACGTAGTTAACCTGCTTGTCACAAGGGATTGCAGTCGCAACCTCTTCTCATTCTTTGTTATTTACATTTAACAGATGACCATCTATCGTTTTTTCCATCACATTAGGGACATCGACATATCGACAATGACTTCGAAAATACAGGGTGTTTCAAAAATGACCGGTATATTTGAAACGGCAATAAAAACTAAACGAACAGCGATAGAAATACACCGTTTGTTGCAATATGCTTGGGGTAACAGTACATTTTCAGGCTGACAAACTTTCGAAATTACAGTAGTTACAATTTTCAACAACAGATGGCGCTGCAAGTGATGTGAAAGATATAGAAGACAACGCAGTCTGTGGGTGCGCCATTCTGTACGTCGTCTTTCTGCTGTAAGTGTGTGCTGTTTCACAATGTGCAAGTGTGCTGTGGACAACATGGTTTATTCCTTAGAACAGAGGATTTTTCTGGTGTTGGAATTCCACCGCCTAGAACACAGTGTTGTTGCAAAAAGACGAAGTTTTCAACTGTGGTTTAATGTAACCAAAGGACCGAAAAGTGATACAATAAAGGATCTGTTTGAAAAATTTCAACGGACTGGGAACTTGACGGATGAACGTGCTGGAAAGGTAGGGCGACTGCGTATGGCAACCACAGAGGGCAACGCGCAGCTAGTGCAGCAGGTGATCCGACAGCGGCCTCGGGTTTCCGTTCGCCGTGTTGCAGCTGCGGTCCAAATGACGCCAACGTCCACGTATCGTCTCATGCGCCAGAGTTTACACCTGTATCCATACAAAATTCAAATGCAGCAACCCCTCAGCGCCGCTACCATTGCTGCACGAGAGACATTCGCTAACGATATAGTGCACAGGATTGATGACGGCGATATGCATGTGGGCAGCATTTGGTTTACTGACGAAGCTTATTTTTACCTGGACGGCTTCGTCAATAAACAGAACTGGCGCATATGGGGAACCGAAAAGCCCCATGTTGCAGTCCCATCGTCTCTGCATCCTCAAAAAGTATTGGTCTGGGCCGCCATTTCTTCCAAAGGAATCATTGGCCCATTTTTCAGATAGGAAACGATTACTGCATCACGCTATCTGGACATTCTTCGTGAATTTGTGGCTGTACAAACTGCCTTAGACGACACTGCAAACACCTCGTGGTTTATGCAAGATGGTGCCCGGCCACATCGCACGGCCGACGTCTTTAATTTCCTGAATGAATATTTCGATGATCGTGTGATTGCTTTGGGCTATCCGAAACATACAGGAGGCGGCGTGGATTGGCCTCCCTATTCGCCAGACATGAACCCCTGTGACTTCTTTCTGTGGGGACACTTGAAAGACCATGTGTACCGCCAGAATCCAGAAACAATTGAACAGCTGAAGCAGTACATCTCATCTGCATGTGAAGCCATTCCGCCAGACACGTTGTCAAAGGTTTCGGGTAATTTCATTCAGAGACCACTCCATATTATTGCTACGCATGGTGGATATGTGAAAAATATCGTACTATAGAGTTTCCCAGACCGCAGCGCCATCTGTTGTTGACAATTGTAAGTACTGTAGTTTCGAAAGTTTGTCTGCCTGAAAATGTACTGTTGTCCCAAGCATATTGCAACAAACGGTGTATTTCTATCGCTGCCCGTTTAGTTTGTATTGCCGTTTCAAATATACCGGTCATTTTTGAAACACCCTGTAAGTTCGCGGCGGTATGAATCATTCTGGAACCCACACGTACACAACACTTCTTATGGTCTTTACTGTAGCAAGGCATCTGTGACCAAACAGTAGTTATGGCGCTACTAGAATACGTAGTGGGCCACATAAGAAATTAAAATGACTTTTCAGATCGAAAGGAAATGTTTGGTACGCTGTTAACATATCGCAGAACTTTCACGGATGTGTTATCTGTCGCTCTAGAGCTGTTTGAGCATGAGCGAGAGCACTGCAACTGCTGTTTGCATACCAGCTGTAACGGTGTCGTTCTGAACTTGATTCTGAGTGCTTCCTGTGGCAATCCGGTCTTCAAAATCATTTTCCTCATTTTGTTGGAAGTCTATTTATAGCAATAATAGATTAGAAGCACAAAATATGGAAAATTTTTAGAAACTTTTCGTAACAAATAATCTGCACGTGGAAGTGTTCATATTTTTAGACGACAATAGCAAGAGAGCTGAAAGATGAGGCGATATTGGAGTTGCTCTAGGAACACTTTGCATCTGGTACTGACACTCCTATTCCATGAACGAATTTCTGTTTAAAAGCTGCTAGCATGAATGTCGTTGAAACAATGCGTCCATAATTCGTTCCACATCATTGCGATACGAGAATCGTTCAAATGAGCTAACTCTACATCCACAATCCGCAAATCATTGTGAGGTGCATGGTAGAGTGTATATCCATTGTACCAGTTACTTCAGCTTCTACACGTTCCATTCATGTATGGGACACGGGAGGAACGGTTATTCAGATACCTCCATCTGTGACAAAATTAATTTACTCTAGTCCTAACGATCTCCATGGGAGCAATATGTGGGCCACTATAACTTCTTTAGTAGGCTTTCTCGAGCGAGTTTGTCTCTGCCAGTTCAGTTTCTGAAGAAATTCTGTGATGCTCTGCAATGGGCCAAACAAATCTGTGACCGTTCATGCGGACCTTCTCTGCATGCACTCAATATCCACTGTTAGTGCTATTTGGAACGAGTCCCACAAACTTTCACAATATTCCAGAATGGGTCACCCAAGGGATTTGTAAGCGTGTCCTTTGTAGACCGATTGCATTTTCATAGTTTTTTACCAGTGATACGATGTCTGCCACCTGCTTCACAATTGAGACTATGTGATCATTGCGTTTCATATTCCTATAAATTGTTGCATCCACGTATTTCCTATTCTAACTATCAGAGGATTATATGTTTGTACATTTGAAGCAAGTTTCCAGTCATTGTACCACTTCTAAATTTTATCAACACCTGATAATATTTGTGCATATTTCTTCAGACAGTACCTGATTATGTACAACTGTATTATCTACGACAAGTCTGAGGTTACTATTGATATTGTATGTAAGGTCGTCAACATACATCGTGAACAGCAACGGCTGCAACGAGCTTTCCTGGAGCATACCCGAAGTTACTTCTACATGTGTCGGAGACTCTCCATCCAAGACAACTTGCTGCATCCTACCTACCAAAACACCTCTCAATCCAGTCTTAGATTTCGTTTGATAACCAATACGCCTCAACTTTTGATAACACAAAAAACAGAACTACCTGACTCCCTTGACCCATGAGTTTCTGGACGTCGCGTGCGAAAAGTGTGGGTTGGCTTTCACATGCTGGATGTTTGCGAAATACGTGCTCGCTGACAAGGTAAAATAATTTTGTTCAAGATAACTCACTAAGTTTGAGGTCAGATTCTGCAGCAAATGGGTATCAAGGACATTTGACAGTAGTTTTGTGAATCACCTCCACTGGGTGTAGTCTACGTTTACTGTCAACTATTGGACACAGTTTCTTGTTCGAGGGATCTACGACAGATTATAGTTAAAACACAGGCTAACTCTCCGAAATATGGTACAGAATTGAGTAGGGATTCCAACGGGCTTTGGAGCCTTCCTCAACTTAAAACAACTCGAACACTAATATCCGTATCATTTATCTTAGCAATGTGTAATGCGACATCCTGCTCTAGCTTTACTTTTCCTCCATAGCAGTTGTCGATGAGAGTACTGTTTTTCGAATTTTGGACGTGTCAGGATTATCTGAGTTGCTTTTCTGAAAACTTTCACCTAATTTTATACATAGTAATTTATATTTCAAGCTAAAATGTATGAAAATGAATTAATTTATAAAATGTTTTATTCTATGTTATAACCCATAAGTATTAGTTCTCAACGTACAGTTAATTTTTTTTAAGAAGCATTTGAAATCACGAAGTATTGGCATACTCAAAATTTATATTATTAACTATGCAAAACTGTACTAGCTATTATGTTTATTTTTGGATTCATTTATGAAATAATAACGGAAAGTATTAATGTAACAGAAACTAGTAGAAATGCATTTATCAAGAAAACTTGTAATCCCTTTGTACTATAGTTATTTTCCACAGAGTGAAAGCCGTAAGCGTGCCTCTGATACGATCGGATGTATTTTTGTATGTTGTTGAACAATGTAATTTCGGCTTTGGCAATGTGACCAAAATGTGAGGAAATAGATTTACGTAAAAAAAAATTCTGCAGCAAAAATCTTCGAATTTATTTACATTAATCGAACCGTGAGGACCTAAAATGTGATATTTTCAGCTTCAAATATTAGACGCCTAGACAAGAAGAACAGGAGCCAACTATGTATGACAAGCTAAGTAAACAGAAAGTTTATAGTAATCTTCGACCCTTTCAGATTGTTCATACAAGATTTTGCTTATTGTGGACAATTGCTGCAAGTAAGATAAAGGGGCGTAGATTACAAGTGGGGTGGGAATTAAACTGGATTTTCATTTACAAATGAACATCTGACAGTGAAAGATTTCTGCTTTTATTTCGCTACTCTCAATTTCAGCCTCTTTATCGTGTATGAGTGTTGGACAGAAAGTTTGGTACCATTAACAGTCTTTACATGTATGACCAGAACTTGTTTGGGTTTCGTGAGAGATCTCTTTCAACGTTCCGATTCAGTAGGCGTTGAAAGCTTCATCATTGCCCTCTCGGCAGAAATGTGTTTAATTTAGCAACTATCTCTAGCCCGAATCTTTGTTTAATGTTTATTATGCAGTAGTCTGTTTCTTGAGAAGTTTTTTGCTGTGGTTTTATGCTATGGAGTGCGTTTCCCACGATGAAACGGTTTACTAGGTACATATCTATCGAACACATGATCAAGTAATCATATAAACGTGAGCCAGAGTGCTTCAACATGCTTAGAGTTCCTAATTGAGATACAACGTTCCTATCCCACCAACTGCCAGAGATCGAAAAAGGACCTGAGTACTCAGGTATTAAATTCCAAAGAAGTCTGCCCTGAATGTGGTGTAACAGTGTTCATGACTAACTCTCCAGAGGACCTCAAACATTAACTGGTTTAAAAGAAATGTCACAGTGTTGAAGAGTACTTACCACATTAAATTTTTGTGTATTGTTATTAGTAATCATTGATTTTAGAACGTAGGGGAAAAGGTAAGGAAGTACATTATAATGAATGTTTTCTTTTTCTTTTTTCTTTTTTTGACGTAGGCTATATTATGTATATACCTTGTAATCCTACAGGATAAAATAAAATTCGATACAATTCAGTCTAATTTACTGAATATATAAATACTTCCTATCGTTCTAGTTGCCCTTTGTACTTTGGTAATAAATCTTGCTGTAACAACCTCATCAGGACTGATACCAGTATCTATGTGGACATCCTCAAAGAGATCAGGTCTATTTATTGTCATTAGATCTAACGTCTTTTGTGAATGGGATTCTGAACCATTACTTCACAGTTGTTTTCAAAAAAGGCATCTAGCAATGTTTCACAGGATGTGTCGTCATTCTCGCCATTAACAAAACTGTAATTATCTCAGCTGATTGCTGGATGACTAATGTCTCCTCGGATGACTACAGAGTAATTGTGGAAGTCATTTAGTAGCAAACTGAGGTATTTCCTTAACGTTTTGTTACACCATGAAGTGACTACCTGTGTTATACCCACACTTGGTATTAAGTCTTGGATAAAGAGTCTCCCATGCATCTTTATTCTCTGTATTGGTGGTTTTATGCTTCTCTACATCAACATTAACACCACATCCATCTCTCATTAGCCTATCCTTTCGATATACACTTCAATTTTTTCCACAAATCTCACTGCTCTGCAGTTCGGGAGTAACCAGTTATCTGGAGCTAATATCACACTTGTTTTGCCGCTTTTTAAAGGCGCATCGAACTCGGCCACTTTGTTAAGAATTCTTCGGCAATTAAGCTACGTGTGTTTGAAAAGAGGGACAATACAGGTAGACTACCGAAACACAAGGAAATGTAGCTGTACCGTAGGGGAAACCACATAGTAGTCAAGATACCTTAATATTAATGTCCAACAGCCTCCACACCCTAAGGTATCACAGAGGACTTATCCTCAATCGTCGTAAGTATAGAATGGCCTGAAATTCAAACAGTAGGTATAGTCACCTAGTTGGGCACCATATGTAGTGTTGCCAGAATTATATCCTTTTCTGTCATACCATGCATCATTGCCACATTTCCTCCTTTCCTGTCCCCCCTCCTCCTCATCCTAAAACATAGGCAAATTGCTAGAAGTATTAAATAGCGAGAAATTCAAAAAAAGGACCTAAGCTAAGAGATGGAGAGAAATTCGAAAGTAGTACCATTCTGCCAGTGGGTTTGCCCATCCCTCCTCCTATGATGTCGCTGTGGAACCAGAACTATTGTCCTAAGTATAAATGGGGAAGAAATCGTAGATGAGGCATTGTCTACTGCCATTCAATATGATTCATATCTGATACTAGCACCATCCATATCGTTGCAACATTTCCAAAGTTCTCCCCAACACTCATGCCAGTCTTAGCCTGTGTGGGTTGCTATACACAGCCAGGACAAAAGGTGTTGGTTCCTCCTGTAGCTCGAACCCTGCCTGTTAGACAAGATATAATTTGGGATGCACCTCAGTGCAGTTGGGATGCACCTCAGTGCAGTTGGGATGCACCTCAGTGCAGTTGGGATGCACCTCAGTGCAGTTGGGATGCACCTCAGTGCAGTTGGGATGCACCTCAGTGCAGTTGGGATGCACGTCAGTTCAGTCCAGATGCACCTCAGTTCAGTCCAGATGCACCTCAGTTCAGTCCAGATGCACCTCAGTTCAGTCCAGATGCACCTCAGTTCAGTCCGGATGCACCTCAGTTCAGTCCGGATGCACCTCAGTTCAGTTGTGATGCACCTCAGTTCAGTTGGGATGCACCTCAGTTCAGTTGGGATGCACCTCCGTTCAGTTGGGATGCACCTCAGTTCAGTTGGGATGCACCTCAGTTCAGTTGGGTTGCACCTCAGTTCAGTTGGGATGCATCTCAGTTCAGTTGGGATGCATCTCAGTTCAGTTGGGATGCATCTCAGTTCAGTTGGGATGCATCTCAGTTCAGTTGGGATGCATCTCAGATCAATTGGGATGCATCTCAGTTCAGTTGGGATGCATCTCAGTTCAGTTGGGATGCACCTCAGTTCAGTTGGGATGCACCTCAGTTCAGTTGGAATGCACCTCAGTTCAGTTGGGATGCCCCTCAGTTCAGTTGGGATGCACCTCAGTTCAGTTGGGATGCACCTCAGTTCAGTTGGGATGCACCTCAGTTCAGTTGGGATGCACCTCAGTTCAGTTGGGATGCACCTCAGTTCAGTTGGGATGCACCTCAGTTCAGTTGGGATGCACCTCAGTTCAGTTGGGATGCACCTCAGTTCAGTTCAGATGCACCTCAGTTCAGTTCAGATGCACCTCAGTTCAGTTCAGATGCACCTCAGTTCAGTTCAGATGCACCTCAGTTCAGTTGGGATGCACCTCAGTTCAGTCCAGATGCACCTCAGTTCAGTTGGGATGCACCTCAGTTCAGTTGGGATGCACCTCAGTTCAGTTGGGATGCACCTCAGTTCAGTTGGGATGCATCTCAGTTCAGTTGGGATGCATCTCAGTTCAGTTGGGATGCATCTCAGTTCAAATCAATACAATTTCAGATGCAATATACAGCTTCTCTTTCCCTAAATATAAAAGATTCCTAGCCCAGGTGACTGTAGTTGAAACAATTGAGCCATTGGTATTACAGTTGAAACAATTTAACCCAGTGCAATTACCTTCAGAAGCCAAGAGCTCATTTCTCCAAAGTTTTTAACTGTGAGATGATTCAAATTTCACTTGTTCTAAAATTTTTATGGTGACAAATTCACTTTTCCTTAGTGTAATATGATAGGGTGCCCTCTGGTTGTGAGAACTAGATATCTTATACCATACTGTATAGCTCACTGATGCAGTTTCTACAGTTGGCACATGAGACACTGTGTATGGGATGGAGATAGGAGAGGTAGGCACTCACACCTTTATTTAAACAGCAGGAAGGGCCTTGAGGTCAGTCTTGGGATGCATCAGAAGCCACGCTGTGCCCTGTGAGCCCACGGAGTCCTGCCGCTCCACTGTTGGAACCTCCCTGTCAAAGGCGGCACGTGCTGCACCCCCACCTGTGAGAGGCACCACTCAGACCAGCTGTGTAACTCAGAGCTGCTGCTGCTGCCACACAGAACCTCCAGCATGCTCTGCATGGCCTCTCATAGTCTAATGGCCAACATGCAGGAAGGAGTCCTGTGCTAACAGGAGTATCTCTGCAGGCTGCAATGTAGTTAAACACCTGTTTGGGGACTGGCTGATTATAGTGCCACAGTAGACTACACAACTCAGAATTTCATATCTAGACAGTTTATCGCCTCTTTTTCCTCTGGAATTGATCGCTTTCAGACATATTTCTGATCTCTCAACCGAGTCTCAGTTTTACAAGTAGTGTGCAACCAGATTTGACGATTATGGCTGCACACTACAGAGCTGCAGCCAAAGAGAAAATCTTCAGCACTCAAGTGGATCACGTGTCAAGTCGGAAGACAATATGTCATCTAGGTGACTAACACAGTGCCCACATTACTACACCTGTTGTGATGAAGTGGCACCACACACTAACTCTAGGTGCATGCCATGCTCTTAATCCAATTACTTGTCCTAACATAAACAGTATTAACCTCAAAGAGATTGATTTCAATTTAGTTTTACATTTTATTTCATAAATTAAACTGTCCACCAGCGTTCCATATATATATTCCAGAAGAATTTGAATATGTAAATACAGTTAACAAACGCCTTTCAAGCAGCTATAAACCATGATTTTCGATTGTGAGGCAATCTCTCCTTCTTCCCATACACCATTCTTGAGTGGATCAAAAGAGATTGTTGGGGCAATGACAGTTTCCCAACGCCACCCTAAGTCAGCCTAAGGTTGCCTGTGGTATACAAGTGTGGATGCAGATTTACCTGCAGTCTCTGCCTCAACCATACCCACCCCACCCCCCACGCCCTCGACTCAACTCTGCAACTGGCCATATGCTGACTCTCCCATCACTACCTTTTCTTCAGTACTACACAATGCCATAGTGCCACTGCACTGCACCTGCTTGTATTACAGGAGTTTATGTCTGTCAATCTATTGTACACACCCCTTTACTAGATAGGCTGTGCCATCATCTCCTAAGTATTTCTCTTTCCCTGAACAGTCCCTAAACCCGATGCTAGCCTCAATGTTTGACAGTGTGAGAAAACGTCATCGTTCCGATGGCCTGACAGTGAAATTCATCATAATTTGCTCTCATTTCCCAGTACGTAGATGAAAAGAACACATTGAAGGCCTCTATGACATAGAAGAGAGGGGTGATACAGTATCAGAATCAGAATTTAAAAGAGCTTTGGAAGATAATCTCTAAAATCACTTGGGGAAGTGGCAACAAATCGACTGTTCACACTGGTGTGTACAATGTATGATACGATATACTGTCTGACATTCAGAAACCGGCATCCACACCATTTCGAATTTCACAAGAGTCAATAACTCTGAGAATTCACCTTGACAGCTCATGTGTCCAAGTTCTCAACTGGAATACTTTACAGAAGAATGGAGAAGAAAATTCAGGATCTGTTACATGGTTTATTTTTAGGAAACTAAAGAAGAATGACAGGATCTGCTCAATGGAATAAACTGTCTACTGGAGTACAAGATATGAATTGAGACTAAATCGAAGAAACGCGAATACAATGAGAAGTAGCACAGATAATAACAGCAAGAAGTATTACATCAGAATTGGTTATCACAGAGTAGATGAAGTTTAGGAATCTACTGCCTAGGCAGCAAAATAACCAATGATGGACATAAAAAGCAGACCAGCACTGACAAAAAGGGCATTCCTGGACAAGAGAAGTCTGCTAGTATCTAAAATAGATTTCAGCTTGAGGAAGATTTCTGAGAACGTACGTTTGGAGCAGAGCATTATGTGGTGGTGAGACACCGACCGTTGGAAAAGTAGAACAGGACAGGATCGAAGCATTTGAGAGGTGGTGCTACAGAAGAATGTTGAAAATCAGGTGGACTGATAATATAAGGAAAGAGGTGGTAGTACCCAGAAAATACAAGCAAAGGAAAGTATGAAAAACACTGACAAGAAGAAGGGAAAGGATGGTAGGACATCTGTCAAGATATCTGGCAGTAATTTTCATGATACTGGAGGGAGCTGCAGAGAGTAAAAACTGTAGAGAAAGACGGACCTGACAAATCCAGCATGTAATTGGCGATGTAGGTAGCGAGTGCTACTCTGATCTGAAAAGGTTGGCACAGGATAGGAATTAGTGGTGCAATACATAAAACCAGTCAAAAAACCGATATCTCAAAAAAATTAATTATACCAATAGATTCACAATAGCCACATAAAAATGTTACAGTGGCCTAAGACTGGCTGTAAAGAAATTTTTGTGTGTCTACTGTATTACTGAGCAATGGAAACATAGTAGGTGGGGGTATCCAACCTGCTATATACTCTTATTGCACTGACTGAAGAGTGTATGAAGAAAATTTAACATTTTTAGGTTTTTAACATGCATGAACATGAACAAAATATTTAATCAGGTGCTGAATCACATACAGTGCAAAGAGTGACTTTGTTGTGGTTTCTACCTAACAGATCATATCTTTGATGTGGGTACCATTCAGTAAGGGTGTGCAGTTGGAGTGGAGCAAATTTACATTTGTGACTTTTAGTATGTATAGATTTTTCCGAGAGCTTACTTCAATTATCTAGTGAAGGAAGACTTGATGTGTAGGACAAGCTTACAGCAAACAGTATTGCAATTTAGGGACACGAATATTTCATTCAGTTATTTTACACTATTTGATGGAGTGACACTGCTCGTCGCTGTAGATCAGAAAGCAGATTTGTGGAATGTAGAGGTGAGTGTCTACAAATAGAGAAAGATTAAACCATCCCACCTAGCCAGATGTAAGCTCCGACATGCCTTACAGCCCACAGCGTTCTTGTTGCACATGAAATGTTTCCATCATGTGAATAAAACCAGGGTTCATGTTGACTGCCTATAAAACTGTGCTAAGTAATGACTAAACCATCTAGTGTTTCCATCATTCATTTGACATGTTAATTTCCTACCCCATCCACTATTTTAGTTCATATTAGTACCTCAATGTGAATTCTATTGGGCAAGTGTCACAACTGCCCACTGTAATGGACCCCATACAAGATGAACTCACACTAGCAGGGTCCAAGAAGCTGGATAGAATGCTGTAGCTCCTTCGTCACTTAGCACAGTTTTATGGGCAGTATAAGTGAACAATGGTTTTATCCAGGCAACGGAGAAATTGCAGGTGGTAACTGCACTCCTCTTTAGACGAAACTGCATTTTAAGACCACATTTCATAAAGAGTCGCCATATTACACCTTGGGATGGTTTTAACAAACCTTTTGTTTCTTAATGAGTCATGAGTTTTGACACTTTATACGTTCACTTTACGTTGTAGAATTCAGAGTTAAGCTAATCTGATAACATTTCCATTGGTTATAGGGTTAATCAGTTTTCAACTTGAATGTTGGTGCATCCTACATCGTCTCTAGCCTTATGCAGCATAATTATGACTGTACATTGCACCAATAATGGTGTGGCTGTGTTGTCTAGTAAAAGAGCCGCTATACAGCTAATTTGACCCTGAGGCATTTTCATCCCTTCTCAGGACAATTTTAATCGATTTTTAAGACTAGTTTGGAGAATGTCTGGAAATTTCTTTACACTAACAGTGTACAAGTATAGCCAAAGAAAGTGGTTGCTTTGACTACAAAATATCACGACTCTTCTATATTTGCTGAATGTCCAATGACTGACTACATAAAGGACATCAATGGCATGGTTGTATCTAGGCGCTGAATTAATGAAAGGCACATTAGTGCTGTTGGTACTTGAGTCGATATGGAATACCTGCTCTTTTACGTAAGTGTAAAAGTTTTTATTTCATCTAAAGATTTGTTTTAGTCACTGACACTGTGCAATTACCAGCAATAAAGGAATAAACGACTTAAGTATTCTCTTTATTGGAACCCCCCTCCCACATACACACACTTATTACTGTCATTCAATTGATTTGTGAGCCGAAGTTTATGTAATTTGTTACCTGTACTTTCAGGCATGACTGCCTCCCAGTATCATTCTCTCTGACATTGTAAAATCTGTCTTACTATGTTGTGCTCAAAGTTGACAGTCACTCTTCTGCCTCAAATATGACTAATTTGATGGTTGTAATTTTATTATAGATAGTACGCACAATGATACTATAAACATAGAATTTTCTTTGGTTTTCTATGAGCCATTATTAATTCCTTACTATATCACTAGGCACTGTTTCAGTAGTTTGAATGTAATCAAAGAGGATCTTCGCTGTACTTAAAAATTAAGGGATCTGCAATGAACTCCCTGTAAATCCCACAAATTTCCTACGTTCTGGCATGTTTACAGACACTTAACAAAAATTTGCATCACCTCAGTTCCGAGAGTTCCGGAACCTGTACAGAAAACTGGAATAGAGATCAACATAAACATCATTTCCGCCCTTTTTATTCTTCATGAAAATCACACATTCCATATCACACGACCATACAGCGAGACCTTCAGAGGTGGTGGTCCAGATTGCTCTACACACTGGTACCTCTAATACCCAATAGCACTTCCTCTTATATTGATGCAAGCCTGTATTCATCTTGGCATACCATCCACAAGTTCATCGAGGCACTGTGCGTCCAAATTTTCTCATACCTCATTGGCGATTCGGCCCAGATCCTTCAGCGACGTTGGTGGGTCACGTCGTCCATAAACATCACTTTTAAATCTATCCGAGGCATGTTCAATAGGGTTCATGTCAGGAGAACATGCTGGCCACTGTAGTGGAACGTGAAATTAAAGCGTCACCCATCCACCAGTGCCAGCCCAGTTTGCAGGTGAATATAAGTTTAATTTAGTGTTTTGTTTATGTATTTTGTAATATTTGTAATGGTTGTGAATTTTCTAAAGTTTTGTATTCATTTTTATGTTACATGTACGGGGAGGGCGGCGCAACGAACGGAGACAGCATCTTCACTGCCGGGACCAAAAAGAAAATTGCTGGCCACCATACGTCGCGGGTGGACAGCCAAAGATCCTGAAACCGAGTTGTTGCGTCGTGCTTCTAAAAACTGAAAAAATAAGAATTTGTAATGTTTCTACGACAATGACGTCATAGAAAGTTTTATCATGTTCTAAATGTTCAGTTCTATCTTGTCAAGGCTCAAGTTCACGTCTATATGTAGTATATAGGAAGATGATAAACTAGTGTATACTACAAAAGTTTAAATACGTGTTCCGAGAATCTATTTATGAATATTTATTGATTTACTTGACAAGATTATTAATTTTGACAACGTTCATCGTGAGTTTGAGTCTTAAAAGTTTATTCAATGTGGTTTTAATATTTATTAAAGCAGATTCTTGCGTTAATATAATGTCTGAGAAGAAACAAATGACATCTAAATTGAAAAAAGTTTGCAGAAAACCAATTGGATTGAGTGGCGTAATTCTGCGCATACGACTCAAATGATGATGTTTTAATTACAGTTTCGTTCAAGAGCCATTCAGCGACCACTTATGAAAAGAGTTTAAATAATTCTGAAGAGTTTTGTAACTGACGTTGGTGACGAAGTCTGCACATGGTCATATGTCGTTACACTGCACCACTCTAGTGAAGCGATGTCGTTATCGTGAAGGAAGTCATTCAGAAATGGTTCAAATGGCTCTAAGCACTATGGGACTTAACATCTGAGGTCTTCAGTCCCCTAGAACGTAGAACTACTGAAACCTAGCTAACCTAAGGACATCACACACATTTATGCCTGCCAATAGTCTACATAAGTACGTCACATTGTGGTATCGGCTGTAGAATTCCTGCAGTTTGTAGTTACAAAGACTGCCAACTGGGGCAGTGAGGATGCTGTCAGCAATGGCGCCTGTCTGTTCAGAGTTGCTACAAGCGCTCATCTGACGATAGCTGGATGGAGAAATGCACAGAAAGTTGAAAGAAGGGAAATGTTTAAAGTAGTGAGATTTGCCATGGCATCCCATACGTGGGGGTGAAGTTCAACACTATCTGTCAGATTGTATCATGTTTCATGTCAGCAGTAGTACGGCCCATGAAGGTCATGAGATTTCAGATTGTGCTTTGCTTCTCTGTGGTTAAACGTGGACTGCTTTTGCAATTTCAGATGACTAGCACATAAGCTAATGTGAATAATGCTACCAGTATGACATTATAATAAAATAAACGAGAAACGAACCATTCCATTATTGCAGCAGATGCAGAAGTAGATACCATGTTATATCAGAGAAACTTATCTTTTAATCTGGAAAGTTGGCTGTGTTCTTTTCTTTTATAAGAATTTGATTTTAATTTAGTTGATGATGAAACTTCAGCTGCATTATCACATAGGACCATGAACAATTATCATTCTAACAGTTGTATGATTGTGTTGTATTCTATCAAAGCATAAAATTGCTTGTTTAATCATTTGTGTGTCAAGTCTGAGTGTGGCAGGCTCATTGCATGAATGGCTGCTTAACCCCAGTTGCCTCGCACACCACAGAACACAAAGATAATGACACCACTGTATTTGAGTCCTACTTAAAGGTGAGTACAAATGATGGACTGTAGTATTCACTTTAGCATTCTTTAATTAGAACAATATCACAAAGAGATGCAGAAAGTCATTTCAGCACTATTGCAGAGATGTTTGTTGCACCGAATGCTTCACGATAGCATCTCCACGAGCTGCTGCTTGCCGTTCTGCCTGGCGATGACCCAGGGTTTGTGCCCGTGTGCGTCCCTGGCCTCAGTGTCAGCTCCTGCATCGAGCAGCACGGCCGCCACCTCTGTGTGGCCGCATCTAGCTGCACAGTGCAGCGGCGTCCACCCATACTTATCCCTGGCGTTGGGGTCAGCAGAGGACTCCAGCAGTCGCCGTGTCACAGCCACGTGGCCGCGGGACGCAGCCCAGTGCAGCGGCGTGTTCCTCCTGCTGTCCCTCTCATCCACCTCTGCCCCGCCTTCCACCAGACATGTTACTGCTTCCAGGTGTCCCCTCTCAGCTGCCCAGTGCAGAGCAGTCCACATGTCCTCGTCCCTCGCCCCCACTTCCGCCCCTGTCGCGAGAAGCACCCTGAGTTCCTCCACCGCCCCCTCCTTAGCTGCCTGGATCAGTCCTCGGCTACTCTCCTTTCCAGGAAGGCTCCTGCACAAAAAATAAAAATTCTCACACCTTCCTGAAAACACACACTTAATAAAGGAAACATACAACCAAAAATGTATACATATGTCCAACAACGACCCTAATATATTCCCCTTCTATGATACGAAACTCGTATATTAAGGTATAGTGGTTCTGAAACTTCCTACCAGATTACAACTGTTCGCCCGACCGAGACTCGAACTCGGGACCTTTGCTTTTACAGGCAAGTGCTCTACCAACTGAGCTACCCAAGCACGACTCCTTTCTTTCAGGAGTGCTCGTTCTGCAAGGTTCGCAGGAGAGCTTCTGTAAAGTTTGGTAGGTAGGGGACGAGATACTGGCAGAAGTAAAGCTGTGAGTACCAGGCGTGAGTCATGCTTCGGTAGCTCAGATGGTAGAGCACTTGCCCGCGAAAGGCAAAATGTCCCTAGTTCGAGTCTCGGTCGGGCACACAGTTTTAATATGCCAGGAAGTTTCATATCAGCGCACACTCCGCTGCAGAGTGAAAACCTCATTCTGGTATAGTGGTTCTGTCTTTAACGACCATCCATTAAAAGTTTCTTTATGTAACCTCTCAAGATTTTCATCTGTCAAATATCCGACACGCTGATTCCTGTAACTCACTTTCTTTCAACTCGGGGTGCTGTTTCTTAGCAGTTATTATATCCACTAAAATACATGCTTCAGGCAGCCTATACTAGTTCTCTGTGAAACTATCAAAGATTATACACAAAACAATTTACATTTACATGTTAAATACTTTCCTGACATTAAATCAAAATCCTTCAAACCTCTTATTGGTAAATTTGGTGACGTTATCAGCAAATCTTGCCAGCTTCTGTTTCACACAAAACAATTTCATTCAAACATTTTATAGGTAACAATGGCATGTAGTCCACTACTTCTCCATTGTGTGTGTGTGTGTGTGTGTGTGTGTGTGTGTGTGTGTGTGTGTGTGTGTGTGTGTATGTGTGTGTGTATGTGTGTGTACAACTGAAGCCTGTAAAAGTGTACTGTCTTTAGCATTACCATATTTGAAAACAGAGAAAAACACACACACACACACACACACACACACACACACACACACACACACGCACACGCACGCACGCACGCACGCACGCAATGGAGAAGTAGTAGACTACAGTCATCCTAGAAAAGATTACGTACTGTAAAATGCATGTGGCATGTTCTGGAAAGTAAAATGTGCCAACTTCTAGACAAACAAACCAAATAAATGATATGTACTTTTCTTATTCTGCCCAGAGATTTATTACAACTTATCAACATAATATTCATCTTCCACTTGCCCAGATCCATTCTGTTAAAATACACTCCTGGAAATTGAAATAAGAACACCGTGAATTCATTGTCCCAGGAAGGAGAAACTTTATTGACACATTCCTGGGGTCAGATAATCACATAATCACACTGACAGAACATCAGGCACATAGACACAGGCAACAGAGCCTGCACAATGTCGGCACTAGTACAGTGTATATCCACCTTTCGCAGCAATGCAGGTTGCTATTCTCCCATGGAGACGATCGTAGAGATGCTGGATGTAGTGCTGTGGAACGGCTTGCCATGCCATTTCCACCTGGCGCCTCAGTTGGACCAGCGTTCGTGCTGGACGTGCAGACCGCGTGAGACGACGCTTCATCCAGTCCCAAACATGCTCAATGGGGGACAGATCCGGAGATCTTGCTGGCCAGGGTAGTTGACTTACACCTTCTAGAGCACGTTGGTGGCACGGGATACATGCGGACGTGCATTGTCCTGTTGGAACAGCAAGTTCCCTTGCCGGTCTAGGATTGGTAGAACGGTGGGTTCGATGACGGTTTGGATGTACCGTGCACTATTCAGTGTCCCCTCGACGATCACCAGAGGTGTACGGCCAGTGTAGGAGATCGCTCCCCACACCATGATGCCGGGTGTTGGCCCCGTGTGCCTCGGTCGTATGCAGTCCTGATTGTGGCGCTCACCTGCACGGCGCCAAACACGCATACGACCATCATTGGCACCAAGGCAGAAGCGACTCTCATCGCTGAAGACGACACGTCTCCATTCGTCCCTCCATTCACGCCTGTCGCGACACCACTGGAGGCGGGCTGCACGATGTTGGGGCGTGAGCGGAAGACGGCCTAACAGTGTGCGGGACCGTAGCCCAGCTTCATGGAGACGGTTGCGAATGGTCCTCGCCGATACCCCAGGAGCATCAGTGTCCCTAATTTGCTGGGAAGTGGCGGTGCGGTCCCCTACAGCACTGCGTAGGATCCTACGGTCTTGGCGTGCATCCGTGCGTCGCTGCGGTCCGGTCCCACGTCGACGGGCACGTGCACCTTCCGCCGACCACTGGCGACAACATCGATGTACTGTGGAGACCTCACGCCCCACGTGTTGAGCAATTCGGCGGTACGTCCACCCGGCCTCCCGCATGCCCACTATACGCCCTCGCTCAAAGTCCGTCAACTGCACATACGGTTCACGTCCACGCTGTCGCGGCATGCTACCAGTGTTAAAAACTGCGATGGAGCTCCGTATGCCACGGCAAACTGGCTGACACTGACGGCGGCGGTGCACAAATGCTGCGCAGCTAACGCCATTCGACGGCCAACACCGCGGTTCCTGGTGTGTCCGCTGTGCCGTGCGTGTGATCATTGCTTGTACAGCCCTCTCGCAGTGTCCGGAGCAAGTATGGTGGGTCTGACACACCGGTGTCAATGTGTTCTTTTTTCCATTTCCAGAAGTGTAGATGAGCACTAAAATGGTAATATGACTGTTCCACATTAAAATAAATCAATGAAATGGAATGAAAAATTAATGAAGTCTTACATACATCATGTACTCTCGATGAATCACCTTTTTGAAAATGTATGTAACATTCCGTAACCTGTCCTATTGAATAATGAGGTAGACAATGTGAATCATGAACAGGTCTTCAATATTTGACAGCCTGCATATCGTGTTGACCCCCATAGTGCTTTACTATGTGCACCAATGGTGGTGGTGGCGGTGGTGGTGGTGGTGGTGCTTGTGCTCCACTGCCTACCTCTGTTGTGTCCATTGGTTTACAGGAACCAACAGTGACATTTACTACATAGTAGCAATGTTGCTACTTCATTTTAGAACACAGAGTGCACAGAGATACCAAAACCAAGTTAAAGCATCATGGGACTGTGTATGAATAGGCAATAGGAATCCAAGGCTATGGTAAAGAGCAACTAAGTTGCTTTATCTATGTTTACATGTATACCGTAAAATGACATGAGTAAGGGCAAAACGACTAAAGTTTGCCTGATCAACTGACGTAAAAAAACCATTTAAAACATTTAGAAATACATTGCAATAGCGTTACTAATACCATAAGAGTGCTTTGATCCCAATTCCTATCAAATTATTGCAGTTGGTTAAAATGTTTGTCTGAAAGACTACACACCCGTCCATAAGCCATGGAAAGGGCCATTAATGTAGTAAACAAGAATGAAATTGGCTGATTGAGAGCAGCTAGACAATTTCGTGTATCACAGGTTACTTCGCACGAGTACCCGTGGTCCAGGGGTAGCGTCTTTGATTCATAATCAAAACGTCTTCGGCCCCGGGTTCGATCCCCGCCACTGCCTAAATTTTGAAAAATAATCAGCATTGGCGGCCGAAGTCTTCCGGCATAAGAAGTCAGCCTCATTCTGCCAACGGCCTTGTCAAAGAGGGTTGAGGAGCGGATAGAGGTTCAGGGCACTCTGTTGTCCTAGGGGTGGGAAATTTCCCCTGAAGGCGGAAGAATCAGCAATGATCAACGACATGAGGATGCAGAAGGCAATGGAAACCACTGCATTAAAGACACGTAACGTGTATCCACAGGACATGTGGCCTGTAGTTGAAGAAGTGTCATGATGATCTCTCCATTGGCCAAACATTCCGGAATAGTCCCCCATTCGTATCTCCGGTAGAGGACTGCGAAGAGGGAGGTTACCATGAGAAAAAGATTGAATAATCAACGAAAGGATAATGTTCTACTAGTCGGGGCGTGGAATGTCAGAAGCTTGAACGTGGTAGGGAAGCTAGAAAATCTGAAAAGGGAAATAAGGGAAATGCAAAGGCTCAATCTAGATATAGTACGGGTCGGTGAAGTGAAGTGGAAGGAAGACAAGGATTTCTGGTCAGATGAGTATCGGGTAATATCAACAGCAGCAGAAAATGGTGTAACAGGTGTAGGATTCGTTATGAATAGGAAGGTAGGGCAGAGGGTGTGTTACTGTGAATAGTTCAGTGACCGGGTTGTTCTAATCAGAATCGACAGCAGACCAACACCGACAACGATAGTTCAGGTATACATGCCGACGTCACAAGCTGAAGATGAACAGATAGAGAAAGTGTATGAGGATATTGAAAGGGTAATGCAGTATGTAAAGGTGGACGAAAATCTAATAGTCATGGGCGACTGGAATGCAGTTGTAGGGGGAGGAGTAGACGAAAAGGTTACAGGAGAATATGGGCTTGAGACAAGCAATGAAAGAGGAGAAAGACTAATTGAGTTCTGTAACAAGTTTCAGCTAGTAATAGCGAATACCCTGTTCAAGAATCACAAGAGGAAGAGGTATACTTGGAAAAGGCCGGGAGATACGGGAAGATTTCAGTTAGATTACATCATGGTCAGACAGAGATTCCGAAATCAGATACTGGATTGTAAAGCGTACCCATGAGCAGATATAGACTCAGATTACAATATAGTAGTCATAAAGAGTAGGCTGAAGTTCAAGACATTAGTCAGGAAGAATCAATACGTAAAGAAGTGGGATACGGAAGTTCTAAAGAATGACGAGGTACGTTTGAAGTTCTCTAACGCTATAGATACAGCAATAAGGAATAGCGCAGGAGGCAGCAAAGTTGAAGAGGAATGGACATCTCTAAAAAGGGCCATCACAGAAGTTGGGATGGAAAACATAGGTACAAAGAAGGTAGCTGTGAAGAAACCATGGGTAACAGAAGAAATACTTCAGTTGATTGATGAAAGGAGGAAGTACAAACATGTTCCGGGAAATTCAGGAATACAGAAATACAAGTCGCTGAGGAATGAAATAAATAGGAAGTGCAGGGAAGCTAAGACGAAATGGCTGCAGGAAAAATGTGAAGACATCGAAAAAGATATGATTGTCGGAAGGACAGACTCGGCATACAGGAAAGTCAAAACAACCTTTGGTGACATTAAAAGCAATGGTGGTGACATTAAGAGTGCAACGGGAATTCCACTGTTAAATGTAGAGGAGAGAGCAGATAGGTGGAAAGAATTCTTTGAAAGCCTCTATGAGGGTGAAGATTTGTCTGATGTGATAGAAGAAGAAACAGGAGTCGATTTAGAAGAGATAGGGGATCCAGTATCAGAATCGGAATTTAAAAAGAGCTTTGGAGGACTTAAGGTAAAATAAGGCAGAAGGGATGGATAACATTCCATCAGAATTTCTAAAATCATTAGGGGAAGTGGCAACGAAACGACTATTCACGTTGGTGTGTAGAATATATGAGTCTGGCGACATACCATCTGACTTTCGGAAAAGCATCATCCACACAATTCCGAAGACGGCAAGAGCTGACAAGTGCGAGAATTATCGCACAATCAGCTTAACATTTCATGCATCGAAGCTGCTTACAAGAATAATATACAGAAGAATGGAAAAGAAAATTGAGAATGCGCTAGGTGGCGATCAGTTTGGCTTTAGGAAAAGTAAAGGCACGAGAGAGGCAATACTGACGTTACGGCTAATAATGGAAGCAAGGCTGAAGACCTGGAAAAAGCGTTCGACAACATAAAATGGTGCAAGCTGTTCGAGATATTGAAAAAAGTAGGGATAAGCTATAGGGAGAGACGGGTCATATACAATATGTACACCAACCAAGAGGGAATAATAAGAGTGGACGATCAAGAACGAAGTGCTCGTATTAAGAAGGGAGTAAGACAAGGCTGTAGCCTTTCGCCCCTACTCTTCAATCTGTACATCGAGGACGCAATGCTGGAAATAAAATAAAGGTTCAGGAGTGGAATTAAAATACAAAGTGAAAGGATATCAATGATACGATTCGCTGATGACATTGCTATCCTGAGTGAAAGTGAAGATGAATTAAATGATCTGCTGAACAGAATGAACCGTCTAATGAGTACACAGTATGGTTTGAGAGTAAATCGGAGAAAGACGAAGGTAATGAGAAGTAGTAGAAATGAGAACAGCGAGAAACTTAACATCAGGATTGATGGTCACGAAGTCAATGAAGTTAAGGTATTCTGCTACCTAGGCAATAAAATAACCAATGATGGACGGAGCAAGGAGGACATTAAAAGCAGACTCGCTATGGCAAAAAAGGTATTTCTGGCCAATAGAAGTCTACTAATATCAAATACCGGCCTTAATTTGAGGAAGAAATTTCTGAGGATGTACGTCTGGAGTACAGCATTGTATGGTAGTAAAACATGGACTGTGGGAAAACCGGAACAGAAGAGAATCGAAGCATTTGAGATGTGGCGCTATAGACGAATGTTGAAAATTAGGTGGACTGATAAGGTAAGGAATGGGGAGGTTCTACGCAGAATCGGAGAGGAAAGGAATATGTGGAAAACACTGATAAGGAGAAGGGACAGGATGATAGGACATCTGCTAAGACATGAGGGGATGACTTCCATGGTACTAGAGGGAGCTGTAGAGGGCAAAAACTGTAGAGGAAGACAGATTGGAATATGTCAAGCAAATAATTGAGGACGTAGGTTGCAAGTGCTACTCTGAGATGAAGAGGTTAGCACAGGAAAGGATTTCGTGGCAGGCCGCATCAAACCAGTCAGACTGATGACCCAAAAAAAGGTCACTTTCAGAAAGCATGCCACAAACGAAGGATCAGAGGTTTCAGTCTACATTTGACGAGGGGTTTATGCAGGACATAGTGTCCTAATGGAACTAGCTTACTAAGCCGCAGTATCTCTCACAAATGTAATAAGGAGAAGAAAATTGCTGGCAGGACTGATTGAAAGGATTTATGACACACAATCCTGATTTATCTTTAAGGGAGCTGGAAGCTGCTATTTTGGCTCATGCAAGGGAATTCAACAGAGTTCAGGTTGACAGATTTTACATGGTATGTGAATGTGTTCAATAAAGAAGGAATTGTGCCATCATGAATTTATAATATGAGTTAATCAGTACTTTCATGTGTGCACATGAGTCAAAAAATTTTTGCAACGATTGGAGAAACAAGTGAGGGTACCTACAATTGTTGAAAGGAGGTTGCACATTACAATATTAGTGTGCATAAGTTCTGCTGCTAACTTTGTACCTCCAGCTTTACTCTGCCCCAGAAAAAACCGAAAGAGCAATTAACTGATGGAATACCTACAAGAACTCTACATATAGGCCTGAAAGTGGATGGATGGCTGGAGAAATTTTTCTCAAGTGGCTGCATCACTATTCAAGTTTCAATAAGCAAACAGGATAAAGTGTTTATTATTGATGGAAATTGCCGGAATGTCAGACATGTTCAAATGCTGAAATGTGCCAATGAAAATGGAGCTTCTCTATTTGGTCTACTATCCCACTGTATTCGCCAACTTCAGCCATTAGACGTGTCCATTTGTGGGCCCATGAAGACCTATTAGAATGAAACTTTCAAACATCCTAGAAACACACCAAACGTCACCCAGTGCCAAATGCGTTAACTCTTTGCCACTGAATAAGGTAAAGAAGCATGTGTGGTTAATACTAAGAGCGGATTTCCTAAGGTTGCTTGACTCACTGTTGCTGCCCTCTCGTTCGCCTGCATCATTAAGCTAGCTGAAATATCCACACGCAAAAAGGGAGGCTAAGTGAATGGGAAGTGAAAGTACCACTCAAGCAGGGCTGGGCTTCAGTACCTAGTCAGCAGAATCCGCCCTCTTTTGAGCAAGGCTAACTACGCAGAGCCTGTGGGTGCCTGGGCACCAATCTACCTCGCCGCCGTCATTGAGTACCTAGCAGCTGAGTGCAAGAAGTTTGGGCTTAGGGTGCTTACTTTTTCTGCAAACTGAACACTATCATGAAACTTCCTGGCAGATTAAAACTGTGTGCCCGACCGAGACTCGAACTCGGGAACTTTGCCTTTTGCGGGCAACTGCTCTACCATCTGAGTTACCGAAGCACGTCTCACACCCAGTCCTCACAGCTTTACTTCTTCCAGTACCTCGTCTCCTACCTTCCAACCTCTACAGAAGCTCTCCTGCGAACCTTGCAGAACTAGCACTCCTGAAAAAGGATAAAGCTGTGAGGACCGGGCGTGAGTCGTGCTTCGGTGGCTCAGATGGTAGAGCACTTGCCTGCGAAAGGCAACGGTCCCGAGTTCGAGTCTCGGTCGGGCACACAGTTTTAATCTGCCAGGAAGTTTCATATCAGCGCACACTCCGCTGCAGAGTGAAAATCTCATTCTGAGCACTATCCTTTTTCCCTATTGTAAGTTCAAAATGACACATGGGCACAGTTTCTTGTCTTAATTTTTTCTTAATATTGTAGTTTCATGTTTAATGATTTCTAATCATTTTGGAGCATGTCCTGGATTTTGAAGTGTTTACATAATAGTGATAAAAAATTTTGAATAAAAAAATTAAAATAGTATGTTATTTCGGGAACTGTTTTCCCCTACAGTATTACAGGTCGCTAAGGAACAAATTAAAAAGGAAGTTCTGGAAAGAAAAAGCAAAATTGTTACTGGAAAAGCACGAGCATTCAAGATAAAGAGTTAGAAATGAATTTCATTGTTAAAAGCAGAGCAGAGCAAGGATGGAAGCGATATAGTGAAGACGTCCATGGATGAAAGAAACTATCAGATGATGTGATACAAGAAAAAATGGACGACAAACAACCAAACATAGGGGAGTCAGCATTAGAACTTAAGAAAAGCTTTGGAATACTTGCACACAAACAAGACAATCTGGTTGGATAATACTACTTTGGAATTTCTATAACCTTTGGCGAAAGTGACACCTATATGATTGTTCAAGTCGATTGCACAACCTATGACAAGGGACATACAAGCAGGCCTTTAGAACAAAAAAGTCTTGCAGATACTATAGAAGTAGGCAAAGGTCAATAAGTGAAAACTTCCACACAATTAGCTTGACAACTCATGCATCCAAATTTATGACGAGATCAACATACAGTAGAATGGTAAGGAAAATTTAAGATCTATTAGATTTTGATAAGTTTGGCTTTAGGAAACACAAAGGCCTCAGAGAGGCACTTTCACTTGGTAATGGAAGCAATATTTACCAAAAATAAAGGAATGTTCATTGGATTTGTCTATCTTTAGGAAGCTTTGCCAGTGTAAAATGTTGCAACTCATACAAAATCCTGAAAAATAGTTTAATACATAGGGAAAAGTCAGGTAATATATAGTTATATACAATAATCGACAGGGTAAAATAGGAATGGAAGAAAGAGGAACTGATTAAAAATATACTATAAATGGTTCACCATAATCTTTTAAAATGAACATCAAGGTGCAACTGAAGAGATTCAGTAATAGAATTAAAATTCAGAATGAAAGGATTTAATGATAGGACTCGCTGATGATATTGCTATCATTAGCAAAAGTGAGAAAGAATTACCAGAGCGGTTGAATGTAATGAACAGTCTAATGAATACAGCATTAGGATTTATAATCAAAAGAAAGATGAATGTATTGGGGAGTAGTAGAAATAACATTGATAAACTTATCGAGGACCACACTAGCACCGAACTTAGACATGAGGGACAATGCAAGTTGTTCCAGCAGGGTAATACAACATTCCTCAGCAAACATGACTACAAATACCAAACACAGGCCTTAATCTGTAGAAGAAGTATCTGAGAATGTACATCTGGAGCAGAATAGTGAATGGAAACGAACCATGGGCTGTGAGAAAAGCAAGAAAAGAGAATACTACATTCAAAATGGGATACTGCAGGAAGGTGTTGAAAATTGTGTTAACTGATAAGAAAGGAACTGTAAAACAACTGTTTTTACACATGCAATTTAACAATGACAGCAAATAAGGATAGACTGTTTAAAGGTCAAAGTTCTTGAAGCTTTGAAAACTTGGGCTATTTCATTACATCTGCTGGTAAACACTTAAATTTAGAGATCTGCTGAATGTGACAAAGTGCCTATTGGCTCCTGTCTCGGGTTCTTTGACCAACGTTAGTCTCATGATTTTACTGACGTTTCGCCAGCCGAGTGCCTGGCATTGTCAAAGCATCACCTTCCATTACCCGTGGTGAATTGAGCCGAGCTCACAGCCACAGAGCATATGTACCTGTTGCACCAATGTCTGTGAGGTTTTCCGCGGTCATTTCCGGTGCGGTTGTACTCTTGCTACCTGCGACGGTCGTTCGCTACATTACAGGAATCCAGGATCCGTTTACCTTGAGGCTTTCCGCTTCCTTGTTGAAGCCATTCAAGTGTTTTTCTATTTCTACAGCTTCTCTGAATAAGTGGATTTCTCAAGCTGGCCCAAGCTTCAATGTCTCTTATGTTCTTTCATCCTGGTAATGATGGATCGTCCAGTCATCCCGTCAGAGGCAGCGAGGTGGGCTCCAGTTCACCACCGGCAATGGAGGGTGAAGCT
The DNA here is from genome assembly GCF_023897955.1 of Schistocerca gregaria. Classification (NCBI taxonomy): domain Eukaryota; kingdom Metazoa; phylum Arthropoda; class Insecta; order Orthoptera; family Acrididae; genus Schistocerca; species Schistocerca gregaria. Next base: position 92,335,468 of record NC_064930.1, on the reverse strand, counting down.
TTGACAATGTCAGCCACTCGTGCTGGCGAAAAGTCAGTAAAATCATCAGACGAACATCGACCATAGAACCTGAGACAGAAGCCAGTACGCAGTTGGTCAACAAGTGGCTACGAAAGCCTTAACAGTTCTCTTTGAATCTGGCAGGTAACAAAAGTATTCTGCCGTACCTGCAAATGGCTGTCGTAGGCATCAATGAAGGTCAAACATTATAGCCTTGAACACACACACACACACACACACACACACACACACACACAGAGAGAGAGAGAGAGAGAGAGAGAGAGAGAGAGAGAGTGCCCCTCTAAGCACAACAGCACAGGTGCAGCGCCCATCTGCCTACGCACTACGAGATGGTGCTGCCATAGAGACGGACCAAATTCTGATTCCGCCAATTCGCGTATTAATATGTAACACAGCCAATGAGATTACTGCTAACATGGAACCTTTTCTCCTCGTGGATCTCGCGCAGTGATACATGAATGCGCGAGGTATTATTATGAGTGTACAGACCTCCAATTAGTCAGTCTGCATCAGTCGGTACCAGTCTGCATTAGTCTGTACGAGTTCTACATTTGTCTGCACCTGACTATAGTCAAGTTTCAGTGTGCGCCTAATAAGATTACCATATTCCTGTATATAGCCATAAAGATACATGTATAGACACTTTTGTCAAGTATCAGAGATATGCGAGAATAAGATTAACGTACCAATACCAAAGGAACTTCAGATTGTCAATTGTAAATAGCATCCAGAACCAAGTTAAGTAATTTTTAGGCTTGTTATTACTTCAATAAATGTGTGTGGAAAATAATCAAGTTCTGTTTAAAGTTGGTCGCCGTCAATCTGGTACTCTAAGCGTGCGAGTGGCATTTCTATCGTCTGTACCTAACGGCAGAAGATTAACACGCCACGATAAGACCACGAGACATATTGCTCACACTCACCTACTTCGTTAGAGCGACAAGTCAAATAATGTGATTGTGTGTGCACCGAAGGTCTTACAGTACGCACACCACAGAAATGCAGGTGATCATCTTGTCTCGCACTTACCTGGTTTTTGTTAGTGGCCCACCCAGCAACTGACTGACTTTGACCAGCTCGTCAGGGTGGTTGAGGACCGCATCCGCCCAACCCGCTGTGGCAAACACCAGCGAGTTGGCTCTTATGAAGGCGACAGCGACCTCTGCGAGGCTGGGACAGGAGTGCCTCACTGCCAGCACCGCTGTACGCGCCGCGTTCTCCGCTGACAGCTGACTGGCCAGCTGCTCCTCACACTGGACCTTCAGCCCCCACACGCCGTATCTGTCGGCAGCTGCCAGGAGTTGTGGGGCCATGCGCGGCACCTCAGGAGCACGGAGGGAGTACATGTAGACCAGCAGCTGGTGCAGCACCCGGCCCTCCACATCGGGGACTGCGACCACACTGCTGCCGGGCTGCGGCGTGTCCTGGCAGAACATGGCGGCGAACACGGGGCTCCTGGCGGCCAGGACGGCCCTGTGCGCTACCAGCTGTGTGTCGCCCGCCACCAGCGTCACCGTCGCCCCTTCCCCCGCGTCCGTAGCAGCAGCCTCTTGCGCCTCCTTGGCGGCTGCCATGGTGAATGTTCCTGAAACAAGGCGTCACTGAACAGCCATTTGCCCTTACACACCCCATACATTCATGTCTTAGGCATAGGTAGATCTGTGTCCAGCAACAGCGGGCAAATTTCACCCATTACATGTCAATCACAAGTGCATGACATCCTTCCCTAGCCATAGGTGACAGCCAGGTGTCTTCAACACTACAATATCAAACGCCTGTATTTCAACTACACATGACGACAGTCTCTGTTCCCGAAAGAACAGTTACCGTAGATGACCATGCAGCTTCGCTAGAAATGACATGATAATTAAATGGACACCCTAGCTGCAAACAGGCGTTGGTGTACTTCATTAGGGACATGTCGAAAGTGTGTGCCCCGACCGGGACTCGAACCCGGGATCTCCTGCTTGCATGGCCGTCGCCCTATGCATCTGAGCCACCGAGGGCACAGAGGATAGCGCGACTGCAGCGACTTATCCCTTGCACGCTCCCTGTGAGACCCACATTCCCAACTTGTCCACACCACTACATTCGAGTGCGCCTAAGATGTTTGGCCATCATACTCATTACTCGTGGCAGTTTAATCTACCAAGTCCCGTATGAGTTCGGGCATAGTGTGTGCTTCCCGGCCATTGACCTTCTTGTGCGAACGCACACACTATGCCCGAACTCGTACGGGATTTGGTAGATTAAACTGCCACGAGTAATGAGTGTGATGGGCGAACATCTCTTAGGCGCACTCGAATGTAGTGGTTTGGACATGTTGGGAATGTGGATCTCACGGGGAGCGTGCAAGGGATAAGTCCCTGGAGTCGCGCTATCCTCTGTGCCCTCAGTGGCTCAGATGCATAGAGCGTCTGCCATGTAAGCAGGAGACCCCGGGTTCGAGTCCCGGTCGGGGCACACATTTTCGACATGTCCCTAATGAAGTACACTAATGCCTGTTTGCAGCTAGGGTGTCCATTTAATTATTTCACCTGGATTTCCCACAAGAAGTCGACATGAAGGGGTGAAGACACTATTTCTGTAATTTCTAGTCGCAGTACAGTGTTACAAAACAATGAAGCTTTTAAATATGGAGATCAGGAACAATACAAACAAGACCTGTAGAATCTATAGCGGTGCTTCACTGAACGACTTAGCCTCATAATCTCTCCAGGTATATAGCAAACTGCTCGTAGTTACCTTTCCTGTTCCACTCCCAAGTAGAGCGACTGTGAAACAAGTACTAAAATGTAGACTTTCACGGCCGGAAATATCATGCCCATTATAATTATCCGGGCTGTTACGCCGTGGTCGGTTGATGAATTCTGTGTCATTTGGCTCGCTACTGACTGTACTGGGTGTGTTGGACCTTCCATCGAGCTACTGACCCCTTGAAGATTTCTCCCTCAGTCGGAGACGAAACGTTGGGAATTGAGACGGAATTCATCAACCGACCACGGCATAACAGCCCAGATAATTACAATGGACAGTGAAACAAGTGTCTATATGGCTCCTTATGAGTCCTAATTCCTACCATCTTATCTTTGGGTCCTTACGCGAAATGGACGTTGGTAGCAGCAGAATCGTTCTGCTGTCAGCTGCCAAAGCCAATTCTCTACGTATTCTCAATGGTGTTCCTTGAAAGAACATCAGCTTCTCCCCAGGGATTAACATTTGAGTTTCCACAGCAGCTCTGTAACATTTTCTTCAAACCTATTGCTACCAAATGTTAGAAGCCTGCCTCAATTTCTTTGATGCCCTTCCTTCCGTCCGACCCAGTGACGATCAACAGTCACGCAGTACCCAAGAATGGGTCGCATTACTTTCCTATAGTCATCTACTTTACAGGTTATTTACACATTCCTAAAATTCTCCCAGTAAACCGAAGTCGAGAACTCGCCTTCCCTTCTGCCGTACTTATGTGCTCGTTCTATTTTATGTCACTTTGCAGTCTTACTCCTGGATATTTAATCGACGTGAATGTGAAGCACAACACTTCGAACGTTGTAGTCAAGCATTACTGGATAGTTTTTCCTACTCATCTGCAATGGCTTACATTTTTGTACATTTAAAGCAAGCTATCATTCATTATATAAACAAGAAATTTCGTCTGAGTCACATTGTACACTGCTAAGTCACTCAAAAACACCACCTCTCTGTACCTCGGCATCATCAGCAAATAGCTGCAGATTGCTGCCCACCCTGTCTGCCAGCTCATTTATGTATATGGAGGATCACAGGTACCATCTCACACCACCCTGCCAATACCCTTGTCTTTGATGAACGCTCTCCATCAAGGACAATATATTAGATTCTATTATTTAAGAAGTCTTTCATCCACTCACATATCTGGGAACCTTTTCTGTTGCTATCTCCATTAACAGGCTGCAGTGCGACAGTTGCAGATACTTTCCGGAAATCTAGCAGTATGGACTACCTTTTACCTTTCAACCACTGTTCACACTATAAACATGTCAAAGGACAAGGCGAGATTCACACATGCAATGCTTTCTGAATCTGTGCTGGATTGCTGACAGAGCCTCTTCCATATGAAGGAAATTTATCATCTTTGAACTGATAACATGTTCAAGGATTCTACAGCAGACGAATGTTGAGGACATCGATCTGTGATTTTGCAGGTTCGTTTTTTTAACCTGGTTATATACATGCACTTTTTTTCCAGTCGCTTGGAATTTTGTTGTGCTGGACAAGAGACTCGCGACAAATCAAAGCTAAGTAACGGCCCAATGCCGTAGATCTCCAAACATTTCAACCAAAGGGCAACAGGGCTGTTCTGCTAAGTCATAAGAGGCTATAGTCCCTAAGTTTTCTTGTGGCCTGATACAAGTATTGTACAGTCCGGAAGTTTTCGTGACGATTACCAATGTCGCCATTCTTTACGAGCTGACAGTGGCAGAGCAGTTGCCATTAAACAGTGAACAGCTGTTATTGCTTGAAATCTGGGAGGGAACAAAATGTTTAAGACTATGTGAGTAATCACACTGAAGTCGGAAACGAAATATCAAGCAAACATTGGAAACATTAACGGAAAGGAAGAAAAGCTGTCAAAAGTGTTAAAAACAATATAACAGATGGCCTTGGCTGGCTGACTGAAGTAATAAAAATGGATGAGGCAGCCACTGCCACACACTAAAGTCTCCAGCCTAAGAGCAAAATGACGCCATGATCATTTAATCGTACGGTAAAGCTGCATGCCCTCGGGAAAAATTACGGCCGTAGTTTCCCCTTGCTTTCAGCCGTTCGTAGTACCAGCACAGCAAGGCCGTTTTGGTTAATGTTGCAAGGCCAGATCAGTCACTCATCCAGACTGTTGCCCCTGTAACTACTGGAAAGGCTGCTGCCCCTCTTCAGGAACCACACGTTTGTCTGGCCTCTCAACAGATACCCCTCCGTTGTGGTTGCACCTACGGTACGGCCATCTGTATCGCTGAGGCACGCAAGCCTCCCCACCAACGGCAAGGTCCATGGTTCATGGGGGGAGGAAAGATGAATAAAGAAAGAAATTAGAGAAGAAGTACAACCGATTTTGAATGCTCACAATAATAGATTAATTTCAATAGAAATCAGACAAAAGGAATACGATAGAGAACAGGAAGCAAGAGATCGCGTGATAGTACAAAAATTTTCAGAGTGAAATTCACAACGCGCACACGATAAGGAAGAAATATTTGAAAGAATCGAGGAATCTGTACGAAATGACAGAATAAATAACCTAACACAACAGTATGTACAGTTAACTACTAAATGTGTCAATACTGAAACCCGAGTGCCGACACTTACGGAAGAAGTAAATAAACAGAAAGAAAAAATAGGTGACTTATCGGAAAGAGTTGAAGAGATTTCAGATAAATTGACAAATCTTAGATTAAATGGGGACAGAGATTCAGATTGCCATTTGTAGGAACCGAAGAGTACCAGAAAGCTTTTGACACCGTTCCTCACAAGCGACTTCTAATCAAGCTGCGGAGCTATGGGGTATCGTCTCAGTTGTGCGACTGGATTCGTGATTTCCTGTCAGGAAGGTCGCAGTTCGTAGTAATAGATGGCAAATCATCGAGTAAAACTGAAGTGATATCAGGTGTTCCCCAGGGAAGCGTCCTGGGACCTCTACTGTTCCTGATCTATATAAATGACCTGGGTGACAATCTGAGCAGTTCTCTTAGGTTGGTCGCAGATGATGCTGTAATTTACCGTCTAGTAAGGTCATCCGAAGACCAGTATCAGCTGCAAAGCGATTTAGAAAAGATTGCTGTATGGTGTGTCAGGTGGCAGTTGACGCTAAATAACGAAAAGTGTGAGATGATCCACATGAGTTCCAAAAGAAATCCGTTGGAATTCGATTACTCGATAAATAGTACAATTCTCAAGGCTGTCAATTCAACTAAGTACCTGGGTGTTAAAATTACAAACAACTTCAGTTGGAAGGACCACATAGATAATATTGTGGGGAAGGCGAGCCAAAGGTTGCGTTTCATTGGCAGGACACTTAGAAGATGCAACAAGTCCACTAAAGAGACAGCTTACACTACACTCGTTCGTCCTCTGTTAGAATATTGCTGCGCGGTGTGGGATCCTTACCAGGTGGGATTGACGGAGGACATCGAGAGGGTGCCAAGAAGGGCAGCTCGTTTTGTATTATCGCGTTATAGGGGAGAGAGTGTGGCAGATATGATACACGAGTTGGGATGGAAGTCATTACAGCATAGACGTTTTTCGTCGCGGCGAGACCTTTTTACGAAATTTCAGTCACCAACTTTCTCTTCCGAATGCGAAAATATTTTGTTGAGCCCAACCTACATAGGTAGGAATGATCATCAAAATAAAATAAGAGAAATCAGAGCTCGAACAGAAAGGTTTAGGTGTTCGTTTTTCCCGCTCGCTGTTCGGGAGTGGAATAGTAGAGAGATAGTATGATTGTGGTTCGATGAACCCTCTGCCAAGCACTTAAATGTGAATTGCAGAGTAGTCATGTAGATGTAGATGTAGAACATAAACAAACATGTTGAAAATCAGGGAAAATTTAATGAACGCGTTAAAAGGGAATTTGAGGTATTACGAAAGCAAGTCAAACAACTTGAAGGCGAAATCGTAGGGAAAGACAGCAGAAGAAATGTAGAATCACAGACAGCAGAGGGGTTTGAAGAAAATAATTTATTTCATTTACGAGAAGCAACAAGAGAGCGCCAGGCGCGCGAGCTTCACAATAATCGACATTGGGAATAGAACAGACGCGGTAGGTCTTTGTCTCCACGAGGCGAAAACTTTGACTATAAACACTTCTTAACTGTTCGGAAATTTAAGATATTTCGCAATTCTAAGAATGACATACACCCATGTTCATGGTTAGATCAATTTATGTTCGCACTTCCACCAAATTGGCCACTAAGTCACAAACTGGAATTTATGTGTGGATATTTAGGAAACGAACCGACGAAGCGGATGCGCGCACTTAATAGAAATTGCAATCATTTAAATGATGCAATATGCATTTCTATCGGCATATTGGTGCGAAAACACGCAAACAGTCAAACATAGTCTTATTATGCAGCGTAATTTTAAACAGTCTCGAGTTCCGCACGCCGGCAGAATACTTTGAAGACATGATTCGAAAAAAATCAATTCTTTTCCAAACCTTATAGCCCGACTGAATTAATTCGCATTTGTTTAACTAAGCTGCCACAATCGATAAGACGAATTGCTTTAGCCGGAAGATATACGGCATTGAGACTTTTAAGACTTTGCTACAAGAACTTGAGTGTGACAACGATGAAGGGACTTCTTGTAAATTTTTCGGTAACGGTAATCACAATACATTTCCAGACAGAAGGGATATTGATCGGAACGGAAATTATAGCGGTAATTTTGAGAATGACAGACGAAACAGACATGACAATATTGCAATATTTGCATTTTATTTAATTAAGCCCGCATGCGACAGATACTACCGATAGCATTTACTCCATATGCACTGCCCCTGGATTGGTAATTAATGTTTTATCATCGCATAGTCAGCAGAAACCCCCATTTGTGTGGCTCCTTATACAGTTCGGAAGCCATGCTGGATGTCACCGATAACACATGCGACAAGCATCTTTTGTTAAGAGGTAGCAGATGTCTTTGGATGGGAAAGCCTTTTTTAATCATGAGTGCCGTGTGTGGCGTCTGCCGTGAATGTGGAACATGTGAAACGTCCCCTTAGAAAAATTTATACATGACTGGTCTATGTGAAACGTCCTCTTTGAACAATTACACACGAATGTGCTTAAACTGACACACAATATTTTTAGCGCAACGCAATCTGACTTCCAAAAATCCCTACGAAAGAATGGCCCTGACTAACATTAACCTATACGTTTCACAAATCACTAACCTCACAAAAATCTTCGTTACTCGAACTACTGCAATACAGCGAGCGCCACTACTGCCAGCTAAATAAAAGATTCAAACTACTGAAGGCACTAACTACTGACAGGTATAGTTAGCAAATGAAAAATTTTAATAGAGAACAAACAATGTATTTACCTTAATAATCATTATATATATATATATATATATATATATATATATATATATATATATATATATATATATATCAGTTCATGACATCAATTCTTACAAATTTCAAAACTCCACCATCTCTCTCCCCACGTCCACTACTGCTGGCGGCTCACCTCCAACTGCGCAACGCTATGCGCTGTTAGCATCCAGCTGCCGCTGCCCAACACTACAATGGCAGACAACAATGCAAACCAGCCACAGACTGCACACAGCACAGCCAGTGATTTTCATACAGAGCGCTACGTGGCGGCGGCGTTACCAATAAAAAAACCTAAACAGCCTACTTACACATGTATTTATGTTTTATACGGGTCAGAGGGTAAAAGAAGGACCACTTGGATTCTGAACTGCTAGTTATCGTGTAGGGTCCCTGAGAGCGCGCAGAAGTGCCGCACACGACGTGGCGTGGACTCGACTAATGTCTGAAGTAGCGATGGAGGGAGCTGACCATGCATCCTGCAGGGCGTTTCATAAACCCGTAAGAGTACGAGCGGGTGGAGATCTCTTCTGAACAGCATGTTCCGAGGCATCCCAGATAAGCTCAATAGTCTTCATCGCTGGGAAGTTTGGTGGTCAGCGCAAGTGTTTAAACCGAGAAGAGAGTTCCTGACGCCACTTTGTAGCGATTCAGGAAGTGTGAGGCGTCTCATTTTCCTGCTGGAATTGTCCGTCGGAATCCACGATCCACATGAATGGCTGCAGGTGATGAGACAGAATGCTTACGTAAGATCACCTATTAGTCGTATCTAGACGTATCAGTGGCACCATATCACTGCAACTGCGTACGCCCCACACCGTTACAAAGCCTCCACCAGCTTGAACATCCCTGCTGACATGCAGGGTCCACGGATTCATGAGGTTGTCTCTATAGCTTTTGACGTCCATCCGCTCGACACAATTTGAAACGAGGCAAAATTTTGCGAGTCATTAACTGTCCCACGTCATTGTTGCCAGTCCCAGGCTAGGCGTAAAGCTTTGTGCCATGTAGTCGTCAAGGGTACACGAGTAGGCTTTTGGCTCCGAAAGCCGACACCGATGAAGCAATTTGCGGAAGGGTTGGACTTCTGTTATGTCGTTGCAGGATCTGCTTCCGGCCTCAGTGACGTCGGAGATTTGGTGTTTTACTGGACTGCTGATATTCACGGTACACTCGTGAAATGGTCGTACGGCAAAATCCCCACTTCATCGCTACCTCGTACATGTTGTAGCACCACGTTCAGACTGACTTAAATCTTTTGATAGTCTGCCATTGAAACAGCAGTAACCGACCTAACAACTGCGCCAGACACTTGCTGTCTTGTATAGGCTTTGCCGACTGCAACGCCGTATTCTGCCTGTTTACATATCTCTGTATTTGAATACTCCTGCCTATACAAGTTTCTTTGGCGCTTATGTGTGTGTGTGCGTGTGTGTGTGGGCAACTGTTTAGCAGGCGACGTCTCATTTTGCAGCACGTCAGCACAACTTACCTCTCGAAACACGAGAATTTTGCGCAGTTCTTTCATGTTGTACAACAATTGAGCTGCATCTTTTGTGGCAAACGAGAGTAATAGCGAAAGCCACCACGAACAGATCAGTATCACACAATGGAAAACCCTGTAGTGCATTGCTTCCGGGCTAAATATTATCGTTGTTAATTTCGTATATTTTTCATTAGATCATGCGATGAATCATGTCACGCTCAAATAAACAATGTAGTCTGTGCTATGATTTGCTGACAAGCAGAAAGGCAAGGCTTTACAGTAAGTGCAAAAAGTATTCGTCTAGCTGCATATTTTTTTTTTTTTTTTTTAAAGTGTGGTGCGTGAAAAAATCGGACATAATATCTGAAGATGCTAATCCCGTGGAAATTACATCAGAAAGTCTTTTTTATTGATAAGCATGGAACAAAATAGACTCGTACAGATAAAGTGAACAAGTGTTTCTTTACCACGCGAATACGCCTAAAATTCTCGAAAACTTTGTCGCTGCCCCAGGGCGCCCTCCAGCGTCAACCGTGCGCAACCACGGTAAGGCCCGTCTGCCACCTGTTTCCAGCGGCGCCCAGCCACTGCAGTCTGCAACATGGGCGGCAAGGGTAGGGGTTTGTGAGACTTCCACGGAGAGGGAGCGTGTTGGCAGTTGCAAGGAGCGCAGGGCTCTGTTAAGTAACGGACAGTGTGTTCAACATGAGTCTGTCCGCCGCTACCTGCTACGCTCTCTGGGAAAGGCCTAAGCCAATCCTACATCTACATCGATACTCTGCAAATCACATTTATGTGCCTGGCAGAGAGTTCATCGAACCACCTTCCTACTTCTCTATTATTCCAATCTCGTATAGCGTGCGGAAGGAACGAACACCTTATCTTTCCGTACGAGCGCTGGTTTCCCTTATTTTATCGTTGTGATCGTTCCTCCCTATGCAGGTCGGTGTCAACAAAATATTTTCGCATTCCGAGGACAATGTTGGTGATTGGAATTTCGTGAGAAGATTCCGTTGCAACGAAAAACGCCTTTCTTTTAATGATTTCCAGACCAAATCCTGTATCACTTCTGTGCCTCCCCCATATTTCGCGATAATACAAAACGAGCGGCCTGTCTTCGAACTTTTTCGATGTACTCCGTCAGTCCTATCTGGTAAGGATCCCACAACGCGCAGCAGTATTCTAAAAGAGGACGGACAAGCGTGGCGTAGGCAGTCTCCTTATTAGGCCTGTTACATTTTCTAAGTGTCCTGCCAATAAAACACAGTCTTTGGTTAGCCTTCCACACAACATTTTGTATGCATTCCTTCCAATTTAAGTTGTTCGTAATTGTAATACCAAGGTGTTTAGTTGAATTTACGGCTTTTAGATTAGACTAATTTATCGTGTAACCGAAGTTTAATGAGTTCCTTTTGCAGAATCATGTGGATGACCTCACACTTTTCGTTATTCAAGGTCAACTGTCACTTTTCGCATCTTTCAGATATTTTTTCTAAATCATTTTGTAGTTTGTTTTGACCTTCTGATGACTTTATTATGCAACGGTCGTAGGTTCGAATCCTGCCTCGGGCATGGATGTGCGTGATGTCCTTAGGTTAGTTAGGTTTAACTAGTTCTCAAGTTCTAGGGGACTAATGACCTAAGATGTTAAGTCCCATAGTGCTCAGAGCCATTTGAACCATTTGACTTTATTAGTCGATAAACCACAGCGTCATCCACAAACAACCGAAGACGGCTGCTCAGATCGTTTCCCAAATCGTTTGTATAGTATGGTACAGCAAAAAGGCTTTAACACTACCTTGGAGGATCCCAGAAATCACTTCTGTTTTACACGATGACTTTCCATCAATTACTACGAACTGTGTCCTCTCTGACAGGAAATCACAAATCCAGTCTCATAACTGAGACGATATTCCATAAGCACGCAATTTCAATACGAGCCGCTTGTGTGGCACTGTCAAAAGCCTTCCGGAGATCCAAAAATACGGAATCGATCTGAAATCCCTCTTCAGTAGCGCTCAACACTTCATGCGTATCAGAGGAACGATGTTTTCTAAACCCATAATGACTGTGTGTCAATAGACAGTTTTCTTCGAGGTAATTCATAATGGTCGAACACATACGTTCTAAAATCTTGATGGCTATCCACGTTGACGATATGGGCCTGTAATTTAGTGGATTACTCCAGCTACCTTTCTTGAATATTGGTGTGACCTGTGCAACTTTCCAGTCTTTGGCTACAGATCTTTCGTGGAGGGAAGTGTTGTACATAATTACCGTGTTAGTAGAGGAGGCCGAAATGCACGCGTTTTAGCTCACGCAGGCTGACATGAGGGAAGAACCATACTGATGTGAGGTCTGGAACATGACAGGGAATGAGAATTCAAAAAATGGTTCAAACGGCTCTGACCACTATGGGACTTAACTGCTGTGGTCATCAGTCCCCTAGAACTTGGAAATACTTAAACCTAGCTAACCTAAGGACATCACACACAACCATGCCCGAGGCAGGATTCGAACCTGCGACCGTAGCAGTCGCACGGAATGAGATTACAGAAAGCGGACGTAATTAGTTTGACACTTAACTTTAATCCATTAATGATGAACGTCGCTCTTGACGGTACATGAGTCACAATATTAGAAGACATAGTAACTGAATATGGCGCCTTGATAGGTCGTAGCAAATGACGTAGCTAAAGGCTATGTCAAACTGTCGTCTCTGCCGTTGAGAGCGTATGTAGACAGTGAACCATCGCTTGCAAAGTCTGCTGTACAACTGGGGTGAGTGCTAGGAAGTCTCTCTAGACCTGCCGTGTGGCGGCGCTCGGTCTGCAATCACTGATAGTGGCGACACGCGGGTCCGACATATACTGCCGGGCCGCGACCGATTTAAAGGCCACCACCTAGCAAGTGTGGTGTCTGGCGGTGACACCACAATTGTCAAGTATGGAGCTAATGCATCAGCATACTGCGAAAGGAAGCTAACTGGTATACAGTCTGCACCAGAAGACTTAAGTGATTTAAGTTGCTCCACTACACCGAGAATATTTACTTCTACGTTACTGATGTTGGCAGCTGTTCTTGATTCGAATTCTGGAATATTTACTTCGTCTTCATTTGTGAAGACATTTCGGAAGAGTGTTTAGTAACTCTGTTTTGGCAGCACTGTCTTCGATAGTATCTTCATTGCTATCTGCGCGGAAGGCATTGATTGTTTCTTGCCGCTAACATAACTTCACACACGACCAGAATCTCTTTGGATTTTCTGCCAGGTTTCGAGACAACGTTTCATTGTGGAAACTGTTATAGGCATCTCGCATTGAAGTCCGTGCTAAATTGCGAGCTTCTGTAAAAGATTGCCAATCTTGGGGGATTTTGCGTCTGTTTAAATTTGGCATGTTTATTTCGTTGCTTCTGTAACAGTGTTCTAACCCGTTTTGTGTACCAAGGGGGATCAGCTCCGTCGTTTGTTAACTTACTTGGTATAAAGCTCTCAATTGCTGCTGATACTATTTCTTTGAATTTAAGCCACATCGGTCTACACTTGTGCTAATAGTATGGAATGAGTGGAGACTGTCTCAGGAAAACGTCAATTTGCTCCACCAAGTTTCCTGTCTCTGCACCATTCCGTAGTGTTTGTACCTCCCCCTCTGTTCAGTACTGCAGTTGACCTCTGACCAGGTAGTGTTACGTGTGTCAATGCTGAGATAGCAGAACTGACCGAGACCGCCAAAGGGATGTCTTTACTGATTTACAATGGGCATCAGTATCTGGTGGATCATACAAACAACAAAGCCACTTACAGGCGTTGTGTAAAGTTTAAAAAGAGTAAATGGAAAGGAATGCTACTCTCAAGAAAATAACAGTTTTAGGGGGAAGTAGACATGCTTGTATTCCAGATGAAGCAGCATGTTAAGTACGAAAACATTTTGTCAGCGGAAAAAAGCGGGCAAAACAAACAGACGCTCCAGTTTCATCAGTTTGCGTCGAAGAAGTAGAGCTTTTCAATCGAGGTTACGACTGCATAACATCGTTACCATCACTCGGAAATGCGGAACAATCGCTAACATTGCTTTAAGCGAAAATATGAGAACTACACAAGATCTCATCTTCTGGAGGAATACTTTTCCAGATAATTTTCCGATGAATGTTGGCAGTAATTTTTTACTTGCGGATAACAGGAGAGACGAAATAACAGACACTTCTGTTTGCCCGTGAAAATGGAAAAATGTGTTTATCAAACTGCGAATCATTCCATTTAGATGGAACGTTCAAAGTTCGAGCAAGCAGTTTGGACAGTTGTTTATACTCCACGCCGACCCTAATTGTTCTTGGGAGGAAACAAACACCATTTAGCTTGTTTATGCTTTGCTGCCAAATAAAAAACGAGAGACATACGAATGTTTTTTTTAGAAGTATTAAAACTAATGGGCATGGAAGGAATCCTACATCTCTGGAGGAATTAGCAACTGCCATAGTGTAAGCAGCTTACAGTTTGTTCCCCGGAACAGAAATTAGTTGTTGCGAATTTCGTTTTAATGAATGTTTGTGGAAACATGCTCAGTGTTGAGGCCTCGTTCCAGCCTATAAGGAAAGCGAGCAAATACGCTGTCACATAAGAATGTTTTCTACTCTAGGAGATCTTCCTCTGGAAATGTTGAATGATGGTTGGCTATATATTTAGGACAGGATGCCGGAAAGCCTAAAGCTTCCAGAATTTCACAACTACCTTGTGGGCCAGTGACTCGATAACGAACATATGCCAAGGGAGATGTGGAGCTGCAGTGGAAGGCGCCATCGCAGTAACAGCGTCTCAAAAGCGTGGAAAGTAGCGTCAGGAACGAAGACTGACGAAACTGTTGCAGAGGCCAAAGGGACTCCACGCTGGTGGAAACTTTAAATGATTTCTGACTTGTGGCTTACGCACGGAATTTGCAATGACGGAGAAAAAATCAGAATCATTGGAAAAAACTGTAAATGTTGGAAAGTAGTTAACTTGTTTTCAATCTTATAAATACGAGTACCTAATATGGGACGAAAATAGACTACCCCCTCCTGGCTTTTCCTCTAAACAACACAAAGTCGACTACATGTCTCTTGAAATTTGTAAAATATTCTCTAATGAAGACTGACAAGACCATTTCAAAGACCAAGTCTTTTCTGGGCAATAACCGCAGCATTCGTCTTGAGAGTGTCTTTTGAATCAATATCTGTACGGGCAGGCACCGAATAATTCTTTACAGTGCAAACTCCAGCAATAAACATGGAATTGAATCCATACCACCTCCCTCTGTTAGAAGACGAGCAAACCTGCATGAAACTGGTTAGGACGAAATAATCATAAAAAAAGCGACTGGTCGCAGTTTTGTAGCCTTTCCACACTTTTTGAAGCTAATTTCCTGCAACAGATGTGGCCGACTGCAGAAGGCCTGTTCAGGATGCGGCTAGGCGCTCGCTCGCCGCCAAATGGGAACATCAGATGATGTTACGTAGCGCATCTTTTGCTTGTAATTTTCGATTTATGTATTTTTGCTTATGTATTTTCACTTTAATTCCTTTTCCACAATTATTGCTATAGTAACTGTTAAATCATTCGCTTCAGTCCGGAACCGCGCTGCTGGTACGGTCGCAGCGTCGAATCCTGCCTCGGGCATGGATGTGTGTCATGTCCTTAGGTCAGTTAGGTTTTAGTAGTTATAAGTCTAGGGGACTTATGAGCTAAGTTGTTAACTCCCATAGTGCTTAGAGCCATTTTTTGTCAGTTCATTTTGCTTTCTAATAGACAGACTTGCCATATCAATTGCTACTTTTGTAGTGGCTATTAAGACTATGTGTTTTAAGGAATTTTTGTGTAAATGCAAGTAAACGATGCAACTGCAGTAAAATCCGATAAAGGAAGTTTTACGGTTATAATCAACCTCAATGACCACAAGGTTTTGATATTTTTCGAAGCTAACATCACAGAAGTACCAAATAAAAAAATACATATACAGCTTAATTAAAGAAAACTACTAAACATTGTAATGTAATATTAACGGAATACAAAAAGAAATCGTTCAATTTAATGAACCCACGCAAACTAACGTTATGTCCTCACCTGAAGATACATAAATTCGACTCATACCCGCTCGACTGTCAATTTCATAAATAGCCCAATATATCTGATACGTAATAACTGAACAAAATACTAACAGAGCTGTATACATATAACAAGAAAAATACAACAAAAAACTCAAATACTTCGCCAAAAGCAATGAAAGACATGCAGATTTCACCGAATGCGAAATTTATCCGCTTTTCCGTTGCAAACTTATATACCAAGTTACCAGCACATGAAACAATACGAATTACGAAACAAAATCTATTACAGCAAAGAAAAACTAGTGTAGAACCTTATGAAATCTAAGATCTCCTTAAAACGAATTTGTCAAAAAATTATTTTGAATGAAATGCAAAGATGTACACGCAAGCATTGGAGTAGATATGGGAAATTATGTTGTTGTTGTTGTGGTCTTCAATCCTGAGACTGGTTTGATACAGCTCTCCATGCTACTCTGTCCTGTGGAAGCTGCTTCATCACCCAGTACCTACTGCAACCTACATCCTTCTGAATCTGCTTGGTGCATTAATCTCTTGGTCTCCCTCTACGATTTTTACCCTCCACGCTGCCCTCCAATACTAAATTGGTGATCCCTTGATGCCTCAGAACATGTCCTAACAACCGATCCCTTCTTCCGGTCAAGTTGTGCCACAAACTTCTCTTCTCCCCAATCCTATTCAATACCTCCTCATTAGTTACGTGATCTACCCATCTAATCTTCAGCATTCCTCTGTAGCAGCACATTTCGAAAGCTTCTATTCTCTTCTTGTCCAAACTGTATATCGTTCATGTTTCACTTCCATACATGGCTACACTCCATACAAATACTTACAGAAAAGACTTCCTGACACTTAAATCTATACTCGATGTTAACAAATTTCTCTTCTTCAGAAACGCTTTCATTGCCATTGCCAGTATACATTTTATATTCTCTCTACTTCGACCATCATCAGTTATTTTGCTCGCCAAATAGCAAAACTCCTTTACTAATTTAAGCGTCTCATTTTGTAATCTAATTCCCTCAGCATCACCCGACTTAATTCGACTATATTCCATTATCCTCGTTTTGGTTTTGTTGATGTTCATATTATACACTCCTTTCAAGACACTATCCATTCCGTTCAACTGCTCTTCCAAGTCCTTTGCTGTCTCTGACAGAATTACAATGTCATCGGCGAACCTCAAAGTTTTTATTTCTTCTCCATGGATTTTAATACCTACTCCGAATTTTTCTTTTGTTTTCTTTACTGCTTGCTCAATATACAGATTGAATAACATCGGGGAGAGGCTACAACCCTGTCTCACTCCTTTCCCAACCACTGCTTCCCTTTCATGTCCCTCGACTCTTAATACTGCCATCTGGTTTCTGTACAAATTGTAAATACCCTTTCGCGCCCTGTATTTTACCCCTGCCACCTTTAGAATTTGAAAGAGTGTTCCAATCAACATTGTCAAAAGCTTTCTCTAGGTCTACAAATGCTAGAAACGTAGGTTTGCCTTTCCTCAATCTTTCTTCTAAGATAAGTCGTAAGGTCAGTATTGTCTCACGTATTCCAGTATTTCTACGGAATCCAAACTGATCTTCCCCGAGGTCGGCTTCTACTAGTTTTTCCATTCTTCTGTAAAGAATTCGTGTTAGCATTTTGCAGCTGTGGCGTATGAAACTCATAGTTCGGTAATTTTCGCATCTCTCAACACCTGCTTTCTTTGGGATTGGAATTATTATATTCTTCTTGAAGTCTGAGGGTATTTCGCCCGTTTCATACATCTTGCTCACCAGATGGTAGAGTTTTGTCAGGACTGGCTCTCCCAAGGCCGTCAGTAGTTCCAATGGAATGTTGTTTACTCCGGGGGCCTTGTTTAGACTCAGGTCTTTCAGTGCTCTGTCAAACTGTTCACGCAGTATCGCATCTCCCATTTCATCTTCATCTACATCCTCTTCCATTTCCATAATATTGTCCTCAAGTACATCGCCCTTGTATAGACCCTCTATATACTCCTTCCACCTTCCTGCTTTCCCTTCTTTCCTTAGAACTGGGTTTCCACCTGAGCTCTTGATGTTCATACAAGTGGTTCTCTTATCTCCAAAGGTCTCTTTAATTTTCCTGTAGGCAGTATCTATCTTACCCCTAGTGAGATATGCCTCTACATCCTTACATTTGTCTACCCATCCCTGCTTAGCCATTTTGCGCTTCCTGTCGATCTCATTTTTGAGACGTTTGTATTCCTTTTTGCCTGCTTCATTTATTGCATTTTTATATTTTCTCCTTTCATCAATTAAATTCAGTATTTCTTCTGTTACCCAAGGATTTCTTCTAGCCCTCGTCTTTTTACCTACTTGATCCTCTGCTGCCTTCACTACTTCATCCCTCAAAGCTACCCATTCTTCTTCTACTGTATTTATTTCCCCCATTCCTGACAATTGTTCCCTTATGCTCTCCCTGAAACTCTGTACAACATCTGGTCCTTTCAGTTTATCCAGGTCCCATCTCCTTAAATTTCCACCTTTTTGCAGTTTCTTCAGTTTTAATCTACAGGTCATAACCAATAGATTGTGGTCAGAGTCCACATCTGCCCCTGGAAATGTCTTACAATTTAAAACCTGGTTCCTAAATCTCTGTGTTACCATTATATAAGCTATCTAATACCTTTTAGTATCTCCAGGATTCTTCCATGTATACAACCTTATTTCATGATTCTTAAACCAAGTGTTAGCTATGACTAAGTTGTGCTCTGTGCAAAATTCTACCAGGCGGCTTCCTCTTTCATTTCCTAGCCCTAATCGATATCCTCCTCTTCCTTTTCCTACACTCGAATTCCAGTCACCCATGACTAATAAATTTTCATCTCCCTTCACTAACTGAATAATTTCTTTTATTTCATCATACATTTCATCAATTTCTTCGTCATCTGCATAGCTAGTTGCCATATAAACTTGTACTACTGTAGTAGGTGTGGGCTTCGTATCTATCTTGGCCACAATAATGCGTTCACTATGCTGTTTGTAGTAGCTTACCCGCATTCCTATTTTCCTATTCATTATTAAACCTACTCCTGAATTACCCCTATTTGATTTTGTGTTTATAACCCTGTAGTCACCTGACCAGAAGTATTGTTCCTCCTTCCACCGAACTTCACTAATTCCCAGTATATCTAACTTTAACCTGTCCATTTCCCTTTATAAATTTTCTAATCTGCCTGCTCGATTAAGGGATCTGACATTCCACGCTCCGATCCGTAGAACGCCAGTTTTCTTTCTCCTGATAACTACATCCTCTTGAGTAGTCCCCGCCCGGAGATCCGAATGGGGGACTATTTTACCTCCGGAATATTTTACCCAAGAGGATGCCATCATCATTTAATCGTACAGTAAAGCTGCATGCCCTCGGGAAAAATTACGGCCGTAGTTTCCCCTTGCTTTCAGCCGTTCGTAGTACCAGCACAGCAAGGCCGTTTTGGTTATTGTTACAAGGCCAGATCAGTCAATCATCCAGACTGTTGCCCCTGCAACTACTGAAAAGGCTGCTGCCCCTCTTCAGGAACCACACGTTTGTCTGGCCTCTCAACAGATACCTCTCCGTTGTGGTTGTACCTACGGTACGGCTATCTGTATCGCTGAGGCACGCAAGCCTCCCCACCAACGGCAAGGTCCATGGTTCATGGTGGGGGGCCGAATTGTGAACATTTTTCTCAACACATTACAAGAAACCTTTTTACACTAACAGTGGCCAGTACTTTATAAGATGACACACTGATGGAAACAATACACACCATACTATCTTTAAATCACTGAACATCCTCCATCCCAACACCAAGTTTACTGTGGAATTGGAAACAGGCAATTTAGTAAACTATCTCGACCTAAAAATTAGCAAAGACAACAATCGCCACACATTTGACATATACGGAAAACCAACCAGCGGAGATAATGTAATACATGCTAACTCTTGGCATCCCGAAACAGAAAAACATGCCTTTCTCCACTGCACGATTAATATAATTTGCTTGTAGAAAAACCAGCTATATAACAAACTGAAAACACTGTTACATACCCTACAAAAATGATTCTGATCGAGATAAACTCACCAAACAAAACACAAACGAATCCCGCCACGATACATAACATAAATCTTACCAAAGAAATCAACAAAACACAGAATCTACATACAATTTACTTAGGACTAATATTAAATAAAGATAAAATCAGTATTTAAGTCCATAAACATAGAACTGGCTTTGCATGCAAACAACAATGTTACAACGAAATTTCGTTCAAGCTCAACCAAAATCTCAGAACATGTCACTTCTGGAATATACAAAATTAAGTGACGATTGCAACAATTTCTATATAAGACAAACCGCACGAAATTAGTACCAGATTTAAAGAACACACTAGAGGCGCTGACAGTGGTACGTCACGCTTCAGTTTCCACCTGAAAACTCAACACGACAAAGTGGAGCTAATGGAAACTGTGTTAGAAATATTACACAAAATACTATAAACATTCCCGAAGAACTGAAAATTTATATTCTTACAAGGAAATGTCCACACGAATTCTCGCAGAACACAGATTTGAAAAATAAATACTATCTGGAAAACAGAACACGAAAAGACAGTCAAATGTTAAACAAGACGTACATGACTGTAGATAAACATTAAAGGTAAATGAGGACACCGATAGGTAATAATATCCGGTAAGCAGTTTTTTACTTTGTGAACACATAGTAAAGAACTGTCAAACCTGAATTGTCAAAATATCTCACAAAAACTTATTTTTACGTTTCGCAAGTACAAGATCTATCACACTTTATGATACAGGACAAAGACTACCATACAGGATGGTCCATTGACCGTGACCGGGCCAAATATCTCACGAAATAAGGACCCAAAGAAAAAAATACAAAGAGCGAAACTCGTCTAGCTTGAAGGGGGAAACCAGATGCCGCTATGGTTGGCCCGCTAGATGACGCTGCAATAGGTCAGACTGATATCAACTGCGTTTTTTTAAATGGGAATCCCCATTTTTTATTACGCATTCGTGTAGTACGTAATGAAATATGAATGTTTTAGTTGGACCACTTTTTTCGCTTTGTGAGAGATAGCTCTGTAATAGTCACAAACGTATAAGTACGTGGTATCACGTAACATTCCGCCAGTGCGAGCGGTATTTGCTTCGTGATACATTAACCGTGTTAAAATGCGCCGTTTACCAAATGCGGAAAAGGTCGATATCGTGTTGATGTATGGCTATTGTGATCAAAATGCCCAACGGGCGTGTGCTATGTATGCTGCTCGGTATCCTGGACGACATCATCCAAGTGACCGCACCGTTCGCCGGATAGTTACGTTACTTAAGGAAACAGGAAGTGTTCAGCCACATGTGAAACGTAACCACCACATGCAACAAATGATGCTGAGGTAGATGTTTTAGGTGCTGTCGCGGCTAATTCGCACATCAATATCAGACAAATTGCGAGAGCATCGGGAATCTCAAGAACGTCGGTGTTGAGAATGCTACATCAGCATCGATTGCACCCGTACCATATTTCTATGCACCAGGAATTGCATGGCGGCGACTTTGAACGTCGTGTACAGTTCTGCCACTGGGCACTAGAGAAATTACGGGACGATGACAGATGTTTTGCACGCGTTCTATTTAGCGACGAAGCGTCATTCACCAACAGCGGTAACGTAAACCGGCATAATATGCACTAATGGGCAACGGAAAATCGACAATGGCTGCGACAAGTGGAACATCAGCGGGTTAATGTACGGTGCGGCATTATGGGAGGAAGGATAATTGGCCCCCATTTTATTGATGGCAATCTAAATGGTGCAATGTATGCTGATTTACTACAAGATGTTTCACTGCATGACAGAATGGCGATGTACTTC
Organism: Schistocerca gregaria; assembly: GCF_023897955.1. NCBI lineage: Eukaryota > Metazoa > Arthropoda > Insecta > Orthoptera > Acrididae > Schistocerca > Schistocerca gregaria. Next base: position 92,313,864 of record NC_064930.1, on the reverse strand, counting down.
CAACATGATGGATGTTCGCTACATAGCTCGCGTGCGGTTGAAGCGGTATTGAATAGCGTATTTCGTGACAGGTGGATTGGTCTTCGAAGCACCATACCGTGGCCCGCACGTTCACCGAATCTGAGGTCCTGGATTTCTTTCTGTGGGGAAAGTTGAAGGATATTTGCTGTCGTGATCCACCGACAACGCCTGACAACATGCGTCAGCGCATTGTGAATGCATGTGCGAACATTACGGAAGGCGAACTACTCGCTTTTGAGAGGAATGTCGTTACACGTATTGCCAAATGCATTGAGGTTGACGGACATAATTTTGAGCATTTTTTGCATTAATGTGGTATTTACAGGAAATCACGCTGTAACAGCATGTGTACTCACAAATTATATGTTCACAAAGGTTCATGTATCACATTGGAACAGCCGAAATAAAATGTTGAAAAGTACCTAGGTTCTGCATTTCAATTTAAAAAACCACTGTTGGTCTAAAATTGTGAGGCATATGTTTGTGACTATTACAGCGCCATCTATCTCAAAGCGAAAAAAGTAGTCCAACTAAAACATTCGTATTTCTTTGCTTGCTACAAGAATATGTAATAAAAATGGGGTTCCTATTTTTTTTAAAAACGCAGTTGATATCCGTTTGACCTATAGCCGCGCCATCTAGTGGGTCAACGATAGCGCCATCTGGTTACCCCCTCAAGCTAGACAACTTTCGTTCTTTGTTGTTTTTTCGTTTGACGCTTATTTCGTGAGATCGTTGGCCCACGGACCACCCTGTATATATACAGTATGGTCGTGGCTTCCAACTAGACGTAAGTACCAGTGCAAGTGTAAACGCGAAGCATCCACGGTTTATGTACAGTCACTCTTACTGACGTTTTTCCGCAAGTCACTTGATAGCGGCAGTGAGCAGAAACAGACGTGTCGTGAAAAGTATTTAAAAAACCAACCTTATTGCAGCTAGTTTGGAGCGTTAATATGTATAATGTCTCATACTAAAATGTATGACTTTCACGGCCGGAAATATAATGTCCATTATACTTGTCCGGGCTGTTATGCCGTGGTCGGTTGATGAATTTTGTCTCAATTCCCAACGTTTCGTCTCCGACTGCGGGAGACATCTTCAAGGGGGTCCGCAGGTCGATAGAAGGTCCAACACACCCGCTGGCTCGCTACTGACTGCCGCTAAATCCCGTCTCCGCGCGCTCCCACGCCGAGGTGTGACGTCACGTGTTTTGAAAACGTCAGTGCAATTGGCCGCTGTGCGTCGCCAAGGACGCTCGCAAACCTTTGGAAAAAGCTGGAGTGTACAGGATCCCATGCAGCTGTGGTGATGTTTATGTGGGTACAACTAAAAGAACGGTTTCTAAACGTTTGGAAGAGCACAAGGGAAACTGTAAAAGAGGAGAAACGGAACGATCAGCTGTGGCGGAGCATGCTTTCCAGCCAGGGAAGCACAATATTCGTTTCGAGGAGACGCAAGTACTAGCGGCCACAAGCGGATACTACGAAAGGCAATCGAAATCGCTAAGCACCCAAATAATTTCAACCGAAAGGAGGAGGGCGTGAAACTAAACGGTATATGGATGCCGGTGTTACAGAAGATGTGTACCACCCGTCCACTACTGGGTGATGGCAACGGCGATCGACGGCGACGGACAGCGGCCAATTGCACTGACGTTTTCAAAACTCGTGACGTGTCACCGCGACGCGGGAGCTCGCGGAGACGGAATTTAGCGGCAGTCAGTAGCGAGCCAGCGGGTGTTTTGGACCTTCTATCGACCTGCGGACCCCCTTGAAGATGTCTCCCGCGGTCGGAGACGAAACGTTGGGAATTGAGACCAAATTCGTCAACCGACCACGGCATAACAGCCCGGACAAGTATAATGGACATAATGTCTTATACCTACGAAATATAATTTTTTGTATTTAAATTTCGTTCTAAAACAGCAGCCATCATAAGGCTGCAACAGTATACGTTTCTTACTTGCGTGTCCCCCCCCCCCCCCCCCCACACACACACCACCATTCTTTGCATCTTCAAAATGTCAAAAGAGACGTTGAATTTCATTGTCAGTTCTGATCACGCGGAATCTTACTGTCAGTTGTCACTAATACAGCAGACCATAAAACACATTCACCGCGGGGCGTGCTCACAGGCCACACCCTGAAGCCACACGCAGCTGGCCGCTGCTCTCGCGAGCGCGGGCCAGAACCGCGTCAGCCAGTGAAGAGCCAGCCGCAACCAGTGTGTCGCTCCGGGCAAGTGTCGCAGGAAGCGACAAGACCGTGACTCAAAGAGAACGGTGCACACCTGCATAAACAGTGCTAAGGTAATCGGCAGACCTACATCGACGGATAAGATGGTGACAAGAAACTGGTTCAAATGGCTCCTATCTCTATGGGACTCAACTGCTGTGGTCATTAGTCCCCTAGAACTTAGAACTACTTAAACCTGACTAACCTAAGGACATCACACACATCCATGCCCGAGGCAGGATTCGAACCTGCGACCGTAGCAGTCGCACGGTTCCGGACTGCGCGCCTAGAACCGCGAGACCACCGCGGCCGGCAGATGGTAACAGATCGCTTCTGCATAGCAAAACGTTGAGAAACCAGCCAGCGACCGGACACTCATGCTCACTGACCGATGAAGGTGTCAGGCTCACCGCGAAGGAAATCAAAATTTTAAAATCAGCGTGCCTAATTTATTTGGGGAGTTGACAGCAGAGGGACGAAACAGTATATGCCAGCACAGAAGTAGAGATATAATGGCCCGATAGCTCGAAAGACAATTTGGCTTACTCAACAGAATACGAAGAAATGTCTTCATTTTGCTTGGGAACAAGAATTCAAGAAGGTGAACTTCTGAAATACTTTTATTTTGTGGCGAAGTAAATGTAGCACGAAGAGATTGGATGGCAGACATGAAAACACATATTGCAAAGGAAGTTTGTACCCACTGCGAAACATGCTGAGGGTTCCCTGACGGTGTGGTTGAAGCTCGCAGTGGAAAGTATATTTCATAGGCGGTATAATGGATCAAAGATTATATACATCTTGAAAGAATATACTGAAACTCCACATCCCTTCTCAGGACACAGACTGGACACTTTTGGAATCTGCTTGAAGAAATCATCAGCAAAAGACAAATGTGTAACAAGGAAGACGTAAAACAAGCGTTTCAAGAAGAACAGGACAAAATTCCATTCTCCAGACAGCACACGCAAAATAACTTTTTTTTTTTTTAGTTCAAAGATTGTTTCCAGGGGAATACAGAAGCGTCTGATTCCACTCGTCTACTTTGACCCATGACGTCACCAATATGGCGGTAACGACCATTTTCAACGTCTCCAATACGGCGCCTACGATGTCATTACATAAACACGAAAATACGTATAAACCAAGAAACATCTCCCTCCAAAAATATAATTAAACTAACGGGACCAGAGCGGGAAACTGGGGGGTTTTTGGGTGAGGACGAACTATTTATAAACACATACACATACTACGACCCCACACCACACAAAATGACGACATAAAAACACCACAAAATTCCCAAATTCCGCTACTCACAATATCGACAAGTAGTTCAACCGCAATAGTCGAAACCACTAAATAAAAACCAATTATTCCAAAGATTATAATCACACCGCAAGTGTCCATACCACAAAACCAACACCTAGAACAACAAAAGTTGGAATCGGACACTTCCCTTGACCTACATGTGTCAACAGCAGCTCACGATACCTAAAGACATACATAACTACGACACATTGGAATCTGACACTTCCCTTGACCTCTATAGGTCAAATACAACTGACGATACCAAAAAACTGAGCTCGAGTACTTCCCCTACGATACATATATCAACCACAAGTGCCGATACCAAATCATCAACCACCAACACATGCAGCAAACAACACTGACCCAACAACACATAAAAACCCCACCAAACATCATACACACACAATATACCCAAAAAAACATTGTTGTTGTTGTTGTCTTCAGTCCTGAGACTGGTTTGATGCAGCTCTCCATGCTACTCTATCCTGTGCAAGCTGCTTCATCTCCCAGTACCTACTGCAACCTACATCCTTCTGAATCTGCTTAGTGTACTCATCTCTCGGTCTCCCTCTACGATTTTTACCCTCCACGCTGCCCTCCAATGCTAAATTTGTGATCCCTTGATGCCTCAAAACATGTCCTACCAACCGATCCCTTCTTCTAGTCAAGTTGTGCCACAAACTTCTCTTCTCCCCAATCCTATTCAATACCTCCTCATTAGTTACGTGATCTATCCACCTTATCTTCAGTATTCTTCTGTAGCACCACATTTCGAAAGCTTCTATTCTCTTCTTGTCCAAACTAGTTATCGTCCATGTTTCACTTCCATACATGGCTACACTCCAAACAAATACTTTCAGAATACCTACCACAAAAAAGTTCCAGCGCTATACACTAGGTCAGCCACCCCAATCACGAACAAACGAACACTCATAAACTACACTCCACGCCGTCATGACGTCACACCACAAAAACCTTACGTCATGGGTCAAAGCCGATGGGTGGGATCGGATACCTCCGTTGACCTGTTTCCAGGCTGTAAATATTTTAAAAAAAAAGAAACTTGAGTGGACTAATACTTTATGAAGTAGCTTTTGCATGACATTTTCTATTTTATTGACTTGGTTATCGCCACGAACGTATTCTGTTCCTTGTTTTTCAGTAAAATCATTTATTGAAGTGTCCGCCCCTGGTAGCTGAGTGTTCAGCGCGACGGAATCTCATTTGTAACGGCCTGGGCTCGATTCCCGGCTGGGTCGGAGATTTTCTCCGCTCGTGCACTGGGTGTTGTGTTGTCCTTATCATCATGATTTCATCCCCGCCGACACGCAAGTCGCCGACGTGGCGTCAACTCTAAAGACTTGCACCAGGCAAACCATCTACCCGACGGCAGGCCCTCGTCACAAAGCAGTTATATTTACATTTATTGGGGTACCGTTCTTTCCACAGCATTGGCTCTTCAGATTTTGTATTTGCTTCTTTTCACATTCCATAACCTTACATTTTTTAAAAATACACAGATAGATTGAGTACTCCTTGAGCTCACTATACGCTGGTCTCGGTGCTTGCGAAGCTACTATGCCACATTTCATAGTTTTTCATTGGCACTTACATATTACGACAACGTGCAATTAAACTGATCCACTACAGTAAGGGTGCTTTCAAGACCGGAGTAAACAACTGTATGCGAAACACGTGTGGCATCTGGAGCAGATAAGATATCTTTCAAGCATATGTGAAGACAACATTCAGAAATTGTCTGGTTAATGGTCTCTGACACCTTGCTGCGGTGATGTTGTGGCGTCCAGTAATGTGAGACGGTGTGAATCGCGTCAGCCCAGAAGGAGCCGGTCGGCTGGCTCACAGTGTCAGGCAGGCGCGCGCTGCCCAGTCGAATCGCTCATTATCTCGATTTATTTCAGTCACAGGCGGTACGAATAGAATTTTTATGGACACGGAAACATTGGCATTCAGGGAAGAACATTTGGCGTTGGCTACATAGGTTTTATTTCTTATTTTATCATTTGTTATTACGCACAAAAGGTTCTGGACCAGGTACGCATGCTCAGTGGCAGAATATGCATTATGTTGTTACGTGTCTACTAGGTGCACTGTTTTGGACATCTTCACCTCCCCCCCCCCCCCCCCCGCGACATTGTTATAGCGGCAATGAACGTAAGAATTTCGAGACCATGAGTACGTGTAGCAGAGAAGAGACGAGGCGAACCCCACACAGCACGCGACGCAACGTTGGGTGCAGCAGCGTCTGCAGTCCGTGGTTAGCGTCCCAGGTTCGATTCGCGGCCAAGTCGGTAATTTGCTTCTCTCTGGGCCTGGGTGTTGGTGCCGCTCCCATCACTTCAGCTCATCTCCACCGCCCGGCTGTTACGGCCTCCTGTCCTCAGGAATGGGTAGCCGGCAGTGGGACTCCTATGGGAGTGTAGTGAGTGAACTCAGTGACGAGACAAACGAACGCACTACAGGATCGTGGATCAAGAAAGAGGAGGCTGACCGCCAATCGGCAAGCAACATTTACTAAGTTCTAACCGGCTCGTGCGGCTATCCCCCCCCCCCCCCCCCCCCGTCGGATATGCCTAGGGACCAATGACCTCGGCAGTTTGGTTCCGTAGTCCTTACCACAAATTTACAAAATTTTCTAAATCTATACCGGAACCAAAAATTCATGCAATCTGTGTTGTGGCGTACACATTTTTTATGCCCCAATATTTTCCGTAACAGCGCGAAAGATCGCTTACAAACGATATAAACCACACAAAATGGACCGTCATGAATGTACCTGTATACCCTAAGCTGCATAATTGTAATACTTTGCTCTTTTCCAACACATGCCTCGTATACCAGTCAAGTCTAAACATCGAGCACCACAAAATTCATATTGTGATGGGGTATGTGGTATAATTAAGTAAGCACCTACATCTCCAAACGTCTGACGACTCTGAGGAGTGTGGTGGTGGGTACTTTATTCACCAAAGACATTCTTCGGTGCGCCGTCACGTCACTCTCGCTGTTGCACACAATCTCCCCCCCCCCCCCCCCCCCCGCTACCCCACTCCCCTGTCATGCAGTTTCGACATCTTCAGTCGGTGGGTACCAGCCGGGCTGCCTGACGTCACCCGCTGACCCAGGACTGGGTGCCTATTCTGTATCTTTCCGCCATTGTGCCGATCGTTTCGGTACTCAAGAGCACCGAACGGTCTATTACTCGAATTAGAGCCTCTGCATTATTCAGTACGCATTTCGGTAGCGATACCGTTCGGGTATACAGAACCGAAGCGCTGTTCGCTTCGCGCAAGCCAGTCAAAAGCAAGCGGCCGCACTGCAGCGCTCACAGCGCCACGAACGCAAAGCGGCTAGCAGACGATGCAGGGGCGCTGTACTTCCGAGTACCGAAAACTGCGTCTACGTTGCCGTAACGCATGACGCCGCATTCCATCGAGCTGACGTGCCCGCCCTCATCGCTCTTCCCTCCCCCTTAAGAGTATCAGGCGCAGTTTATCCATTTCCATGATTCTCAGCTGAAATGCATAGAAATTTCTACAGTTTCCCTGACTGCCTGCATACATGCTTGCATGCATAATTATGACAGCGTATTTGACTGTGTTCTGCACATTTCGCAAATGCTGCATTGTTGTTGTTGTGATCTTCAGTCCTGAGACTGGTTTGATGCAGCTCTCCATGCTACTCTATTCTGTGCTAGCTCCTTCATCTCCCAGTACCTACTGCAACCTACATCCTTCTGAATCTGCTTAGTGTATTCATCGCTTAGTCTCCCTCTACGATTTTTACCCTCCACGCAACCCTCCAATACTAAATTGGTGATCCCTTGATGCCTCAGAACATGTCCTACCAACCGATCCCTTCTTCTTGGCAAGTTGTACCACAAACTTCTCTTCTCCCCAATCCAATTCAATACTTCCTCATTAGTTATGTGATCTACCCATTTAATCTTCAGCATTCTTCTGTAGCACCACATTTCGAAAGCTTCTATTCTCTTCTTGTCCAAACCAGTTGTCGTCCATGTTTCACTTCCATACATGGCTACACTCCATACAAATACTTTCGGAAAAGACTTCCTGACACTTAAATCTACATTCGATGTTAACAAATTTCTCATCTTCAGAAACGCTTTCCTTGCAATTATGTCATCTTATTATCATTCACACTGACATCGTGTTTTGGATTTTACGTCTCGGAAAATGAGTTAAGAATAGTATGTAGAACCACATTGTACTAAAAACATCCATAAAATCACCCGAAAAACGGATTCTGAGAGTTTCAAAGAATAAAGAGGCCAACGGAATGTGGTTATAACACGCTCCTAGAGTTCGAAATGATTAAGTAGCCCACTTTCCTGTACGATACGTCAACGGTTTGAGTCTTAGAAACAAAATTGAAGAAACGCATTTTCGAGAGCTCCTGCAGTTCTTCGAAGTTTATAACATGCATCTTATGAATGAAAATGTTCCGTATATCGTGCTAAAGTCTAAACGTACTACAGCGGAGATCTTTCATCTCTGTCTACTGTTTTGGACGAATCGATCGCAGATAAACAGTTGTGACAAGCAAGATTAAGAATATGACTGCTGCTAGTTACACTCCCACTCATTTAAGTTGTGCTCTTAGATTCCTGTAACCGCAACTCGGAAATCACTACATATTCGGAAAAATCGCGAATTATTTCTGACAAGGAAAATTATAAAGGTCATTCTCTGTTGTTTCACTGACAGCAATTTCATCTCCAGCAATTTCATATTTCGTTTTTTAAATACCCAGAAATCACGCAATCATCACTGAGGAAGTGCGCTCTTACATGTAAGTAATAACGAATATTTCAGAAAAATGTTAAATTACACGAATAATAATGTTTCCGAATGTGTTGCATATGTGAAGAAGAAAAAAAAATTTTTACCCACCCGTATCCTTTCATATGACATTCCCGCTCGCTAATCACTTAGCTACGGCAATCAACAGGTAGAGAGCGCTCAATTCTCGTATTATTCTGGAGAGGAACGTATGCTGATTTCGTTGCCAAACGATACTGCGTAAGTCATAAATGCGTGATAGTTTGGAGGGTTTCCAATATCAGGCTTCACATAGTTGCTTACCATAATAATTATAATAATTACTAAGTAAACCATTTGTGGGAAGAAGTATACAAAGTCACTAGTAACGTCAGTTCACACTCATGTAATATACGTAAAGAAAGCCGATGTCTAGATATTTAATTATTTTTAAGCTCTTATTTGCATGAAAATAGCACGTATTTTGACAGAATATTGACCGAAAATGTTTCTACCAAAGGAAAATAGTCTTATGAACTCACTTTCCAACTGGATGCTTCCTCTGGTGATTCTTTAGTAAAACAATCACTACATCCAAAGCTAAAACCGCTAAGTACGTTTAAAATAACAAATTATAAGTGTATATAATCATCAGCTCACCGATCGATAGCGGCCCACCGAAATCCAAAACCTCTCGGTACAATTGTCTTAAAATCGGTGAAATGAAATGAAATGCCGTGTGATGAGGGCCTCCCGTCGGGTAGACCGTTCGCCTGGTGGAAGTTTTCCGATTTGACGCCACTTCGGCGACTTGCGCGTCGATGGGGATGAAATAATGATGATCAGGACAACACAACACCCAGTCCCTGAGAGCAGAAAATCTCCAACCCTGCCGGGACCCTTTGGATTGACAGTCTGTCGCGCTGACCACTCAGCTGCCGGGGCGGACTTAAAATCGGTGGGAGGACCGTTCGGTAACAGATCTCAGAAGCTTACTGAATAGGATGTTTCGATAAAGAAGTGAAAATGGCGTCACTACCGACACTGGCCTACTACACCGATCGGTATGGACGATAGAGAATAGGGCCCCTGGCAGCGCTCAGCTTCCAGCCGACAAACAGCTGTTTCGCAGCGCCAACGCGTCTCCTCAAGACTTTCAAGCTTGCAGGGAAATGAGCACGACGAAATATTGCAGTCAATACAGAGTCTTACCGGCAAGCGTCTATCGCGAACAGAACGGGAAGAGGGGCGTGGGGGTGGTGGGTAAATCAGATATGGCACCAGAAGTACGCTCTGCGAGACACGGCCTGGTGGCTTGCAGATGCACATGCAGATGACGTGTCAACAGCGGCGTCTATCAACAGAACGCTAAAACTACGCCCGACCTTCCACGCGCATTGGACGTCTGAGCCCTCAGCGAGGCTTCAGGCTGCGCCCTCAGCCCTTACCGGCTGGGCACCTGCTCACCCATTACGGCGCAGATAGAAAAACATCTGGACGCATCATCCTCATCATCATCATCGCTTAAGACTGATTATGCCTTTCAGTGTTCAGTCTGGAGCATAGACCCCTTATAAACACATTGGTGCCCCTTCTGATGTTAAACCTATTACTTCAAAATCATTCTTAACCGAATCCAGGTACTTTCTCCTTGGTCTGCCCCGACTCCTCCTACCCTCTACTGCTGAACCCATGAGTCTCTTGGGTAACCTTGCTTCTCCCATGCGTGTAACATGACCCCACCATCTAAGCCTGTTCGTCCTGACTGCTACATCTATAGAGTTCATTCCCAGTTTTTCTTTGATTTCCTCATTGCGGACATCCTCCTGCCATTGTTCCCATCTACTAGTACATGCATTCATCCTAGCTACTTTCATATCCGTAACCTCAACCTTGTTGTAAGGTAACCTGAATCCACCCAGCTTTCGCTTCCATACAACAAAGTTGGTCGAAAGATTGAACGGTGCACAGATAACTTAGTCTTGCTACTGACTTCCTTCTTGCAGAAGAGAGTAGATCGTAGCTGAGCGCTCACTACATTAGCTTTGCTACACCTCGCTTCCAGTTCTTTCACTATGTTGCCATCCTGTGAGAATATGCATCCTAAGTACTTGAAACTGTCCACATGTTCTGACTTTGTTACTCCTATTTGACACTCAATCCGTTTATATTTCTTTCCCACTGACATTACTTCCGTTTTGGAGATGCTAATCCTTACATTTCTGATCTAGCTCTGAAATATTCCTTTGCAAACTTTCAATCGAATCTGCCATCACAACTAAGTCATCCACATATGCAAGACTGCTAGACGCACAGTGTCAATCCCAAATATACTTCATAAATGTATCTAGTCCGTAAAAGTCTTAGAGCATGAGCTACAGTGCAAAGACTGTCAATTTTCAATCACAACCAGTAAATTATGGAAGACCTCCAACCGTCACCTTTAAAGTATCACTGCACTGTTGTTATGACCCACAACTATTTCTGAAGCATGCAAGCAAACTCGTGACCGTATGTTACTGAATACGGCCTGTAAATACGCATATGACGGAACGTGGGACGCTACTTTGGTACAGAAAGATCGACAAGAAGGATTTCCGATTACCTGAGCGGTCAGAGTGAATATTCCGTCATCCCCACCACTGGCTGTGGTTGAACACCGGTGGACAAAGTTGGAGAGCCCTGAGCGACAGGCTTCAGACAGGTGTGTGCCGGGCAGAGTAGTGGGGCAGGCCGAAGGCCCGCCGTCATTCCACAGCACCGTTAGCAAGCAAGCACAGCTCCACTGCAAAACTAAGCCCGAGGCCAAAACCCCACAGCAGAATTAAATTAGCTTTAGGAGAACACTGTCCGCAGCATTCAACTTGTTTAGGGGTCAGATTCTGTCTAGCAACTTAGCAGAGAATACCGGTAGTAACAAGGAGAGTGTGATAAACCTTTTGCATTTCTTTTATGTTTTCGTCTTTTTTAAAGGCAAAGAGAAAATACACTCCTGGAAATGGAAAAAAGAACACATTGACACCGATGTGTCAGACCCACCATACTTGCACCGGACACTGCGAGAGGGCTGTACAAGCAATGATCACACGCACGGCACAGCGGACACACCAGGAACCGCGGTGTTGGCCGTCGAATGGCGCTAGCTGCGCAGCATTTGTGCACCGCCGCCGTCAGTGTCAGCCAGTTTACCGTGGCATACGGAGATCCATCGCAATCTTTAACACTGGTAGCATGCCGCGACAGCGTGAACGTGAACCGTATGTGCAGTTGACGGACGTTGAGCGAGGGCGTATAGTGGGCATGCGGGAGGCCGGGTGGACGTACCGCCGAATTGCTCAACACGTGGGGCGTGAGGTCTCCACAGTACATCGATGTTGTCGCCAGTGGTCGGCGGAAGGTGCACGTGCCCGTCGACCTGGGACCGGACCGCAGCGACGCACGGATGCACGCCAAGACCGTAGGATCCTACGCAGTGCCGTAGGGGACCGCACCGCCACTTCCCAGCAAATTAGGGACACTGTTGCTCCTGGGGTATCGGCGAGGACCATTCGCAACCGTCTCCATGAAGCTGGGCTACGGTCCCGCACACCGTTAGGCCGTCTTCCGGTCACGCCCCAACATCGTGCAGCCCGCCTCCAGTGGTGTCGCGACAGGCGTGAATGGAGGGACGAATGGAGACGTGTCGTCTTCAGCGATGAGAGTCGCTTCTGCCTTGGTGCCAATGATGGTCGTATGCGTGTTTGGCGCCGTGCAGGTGAGCGCCACAATCAGGACTGCATACGACCGAGGCACACAGGGCCAACACCCGGCATCATGGTGTGGGGAGCGATCTCCTACACTGGCCGTACACCTCTGGTGATCGTCGAGGGGACACTGAATAGTGCACGGTACATCCAAACCGTCATCGAACCCATCGTTCTACCATTCCTAGACCGGCAAGGGAACTTGCTGTTCCAACAGGACAATGCACGTCCGCATGTATCCCGTGCCACCCAACGTGCTCTAGAAGGTGTAAGTCAACTACCCTGGCCAGCAAGATCTCCGGATCTGTCCCCCATTGAGCATGTTTGGGACTGGATAAAGCGTCGTCTCACGCGGTCTGCACGTCCAGCACGAACGCTGGTCCAACTGAGGCGCCAGGTGGAAATGGCATGGCAAGCCGTTCCACAGGACTACATCCAGCATCTCTACGATCGTCTCCATGGGAGAATAGCAGCCTGCATTGCTGCGAAAGGTGGATATACACTGTACTAGTGCCGATATTGTGCATGCTCTGTTGCCTGTGTCTATGTGCCTGTGGTTCTGTCAGTGTGATCATGTGATGTATCTGACCCCAGGAATGTGTCAATAAAGTTTCCCCTTCCTGGGACAATGAATTCACGGTGTTCTTATTTCAATTTCCAGGAGTGTATGAAGCGGTAGCCTATCATAGAGCCTATGAGTACCGACAGGTATTTTAGATTTTCAGCTGCTAAGAATCAGAGGACTTTCTTCTACGAGTAGGAGGAAGGATGGATTCCCGCTCAGCTAGTGCACGAGTGAGAAGTACGCTATTTTTAGCGAGTAATTGTAGACCGCCATTTTGGGGTCGCTGTGAATAAGTGAGGAGTATGTTTTTCATATGTGCACCGTTTAGAAAAATACAGTATCGTTTTATTAACAGAAAGGTCGTGCGAGTTGTTATTTCAAATAGTACGATAATTACAAGAACTGAAGCCCACCTGTGTACTTTGGAAAATTACGAAGATCCGATAAGCTCAACGGGAACACGGTCAAGACTTCAGAGGGTAAACACGGCGGCCAAACGTAGCATTACAAAGAAGGGTAAGCACAAACCTACAGCGGAGGAAGGAACCACCTCTCCCTGCCAAATAATATAAACTAGAAGAAGAACTTATTTCCAGGCATAGCTCAGCTTATTGTCCTTGTCATCCATGCCGAAGAATTGATCTCATTAATTCAATACATTTTAAAACGCCACGCATTTCAACTGTTTATCATCATTTATTCCATTGTTTTATTATATTGTAAGAGGTTCCCCGGGTGCAACCGACTTTTTGCAACCGCCTATGTGGCGGTGTAGGTTAGGAACCCAGGTCTTACACCCTGAGGCCATTCTCTCTCGTGCGCCCTCGTTTCCGAGTAAAAGCCGAAAAACGTTTTAGCCTGTTTCTCTGCAGTACTCAATTATTACATGATTTTTCGACTGCTGTCATAGTGTATGGATAGCGTGCAAGAGTGGCCATCTGAAAGCGGAGAGTTAGAAACCTGTGTCGTTCCAGTGATTTTAGTTTTTATTTTCCTGCATTTATTTCCTTCAAACGTAATGTTTTTAAATTTTCTAATCCTTCGCCAAGTCATTTTACCATTGTATTAACTTCCACATTTCTTCTCATTGGGCACAAAGTCACTGGTGGATTTGCAATTACTAATCACAAATCAGTTTTTTTTTCTTGTTTTCTGATTTGTTTTGCGTTTTCCTCTTGCGTTTGTTTTGTGAGTGTGCGGCATTTAAAATGCCGCAAATTCATCAACCGTCAAATGTCATGACGAAAGAATGGAGCAATTTGATGAACAAACGGGAACTTTCGCGACTGCATTACGCTATGTATTGTCTGTCTACATGGACAGATTTGTACTTTCTGAAAACGTCCCCGATTTTATAAATAAATCCAAACTATGGCGAGGCATGTATGATGAGGTAAGCCTTTTGCATTCCACTGTTTCTTAATGTTCGGATTTCCACGTCCACTGTTAACACGACAAATTTATTCTTTGCAGACGATGAAGACGTTGACAAGTGTTTTAACCCATCCCATTTTCAGGCACCTCCATCGACATACATTCCATTAAAATACAAAGCACAGGCAGTTGCCTTCGCTGAAGTTCATCCCATTCACTCACTGAAAAGTATCCAACAAGATGATTCTCTTGTTTACGCAGGAAAGAACACTTGACGAAACAAACAAGATGCCAAACGAGAAGGAACTAAATTTTATAAGCTGTGTTCATCTGATACCGAAACATTTGGAAAATTTAAGGGCGCTCGGACATACGACGAACAAGTGACAACGCGTGCACTGCGACAATTGGCAATGTTTATCGCCGTTCCGTACCTACCGGAAAACTTTTAGAGTCTTTGCAAGAGGGAAGTGGGAAGAGAATTTTAAAATAAAGCACGGAACACGTCAGAGAAAAGCACTAAATTCGTTAGTGCAAATGACGTAGCAACACTTGAAGCTATCGACAGGGGATCTCAAGTTGATTCCGTATTTCTAGATTTCCGGAAAGCTTTTGACACCGTTCCTCACAAGCGACTTCTAATCAAGCTGCGGAGCTATGGGCTATCGTCTCAGTTGTGCGACTGGATTCGTGATTTCCGGTCAGGAAGGTCGCAGTTCGTAGTAATAGACGGCAAATCATCGAGTAAAACTGAAGTGATATCAGGTGTTCCCCAGGGAAGCGTCCTGGGACCTCTACTGTTCCTGATCTATATAAATGACCTGGGTGACAATCTGAGCAGTTCTCTTAGACTATTCGCAGATGATGCTGTAATTTACCGTCTAGTAAGGTCATCTGAAGACCAGTATCAGCTGCAAAGCGATTTAGAAAAGATTGCTGTATGGTGTGTCAGGTGGCAGTTGACGCTAAATAACGAAAAGTGTGAGATGATCCACATGAGTTCCAAAAGAAATCCGTTGGAATTCGATTACTCGATAAATAGTACAAGGACCACATAGATAATATTGTCGGGAAGGCGAGCCAAAGGTTGCGTTTCATTGGCAGGACACTTAGAAGATGCAACAATTCCACTAAAGAGACAGCTTACACTACACTCGTTCGTCCTCTGTTAAAATATTGCTGCGCGGTGTGGGATCCTTACCAGGTGGGATTGACGGAGGACATCGAAAGGGTGCAAAAAAGGGCAGCTCGTTTTGTATTATCGCGTAATAGGGGAGAGAGTGTGGCAGATATGATAACGAGTTGGGATGGAAGTCATTACAGCATAGACGTTTTTCACGCGGCGAGACCTTTTTACGAAATTTCAGTCACCAACTTTCTCTTCCGAATGCGAAAATATTTTGTTGAGCCCAACCTACATAGGTAGGAATGACCATGAAAATAAAATAAGAGAAATCAGAGCTCGAACAGAAAGGTTTAGGTGTTCGTTTTTCCCGCTCGCTGTTCGGGAGTGGAATAGTAGAGAGATAGTATGATTGTGGTTCGATGAACCCTCTGCCAAGCACTTAAATGTGAATTGCAGAGTAGTCAAGTAGATGTAGATGTAGATGTAGATGTAGAACTGTAGCAGCTTCAGAACGATTCACAGAAAAAAACCGTGCTGATAATGGTCGATTACAGTCCAAAACTTGTGGTTAATACCGATCAGATGGGTCGCAGTCACGAATCAACTCATCACCGGTCACTGGCGTTTCGCGGATCAAAAACAGTTATGGTGGAAAAGGGAAATTTGGCAAAAGCTACATATTGGTATACAGCGCAATATCCTTTGACATTCGCCGGTGAATTGCACCACGTGTGTTCTTGTGTATGCAGGAGGTCGGAAATAAAATCGGACCTAGGGATGCTAACGAAATTGAACTTTTATAGTCAGAATGGGCAAATGTGATGGTCAGCTGGTCAAAATCAGGAAAATTTGACGACAGAGCTGTAGAGACAATATTTGCAATCTGTAATGAAACCATACGTTAAAGAACATCATTTCTCGTTACTTGTTGATTCATGGAGTGGTCAGACGGACAACAGATCATACGACGAAATATTTGTGAACAATTCTGGAAAAGCTACATGCACTGTGAAAATTACTCCTCCAAAGTAACTCCCTCGTGTCCGCTCTTTTACAGCCAGGTAAAAATATTATTAAGAAACTGCACACCGCACCTGAATTACTTCAAGATAAACGCGAAATTGCTGCACCTGAAGACGTAATCGCAATAGATTCAATTGTTCGTGGGATTCTGCGATCACCAGCATTTCGAAACATGAAAAGGTATGCCTGGAACAAATCGAAATTAGGTAATAAAGAGACAGTATTTCGTGACGTGAAAAAAACCTGTGCATCTCGCAAATAAAGTTAATAAAATGGTTAAAATGACATGGGGAGAAATTAGAAAATTTTAAAAACATTGAATTCGAAGTAAATAACTATGTCTCATTTCCTAACCTAATTTCCTCAACATCGCCTAATTTAATTAGACTACATTCCAACGGTTTTATTGATCATGCTACATCATTCGTCCACGGCACTGTCCATTCTGTTCAACTGTTCTTCCAAGTTCTCGGCAAACCTCAAACTTTTCATTTAACATAGTGAACTTTAATTCCTTCTCCACATTTTTCTTTACTTTCTCTTACTGCTTTCTCAATGCACAGATTGAATAAAATCGAGGATAAGCTATAACCTTGTCTCCATCCCTTCTCAACCACTGCTTCCCTTTCATGCCCTTCAACTCTTGTAACTGTCGTCTGGTTTGTGCACAAGTTGTGAATAACCATTCGTCCCCTGTATTTTACTGGTGCTGCCTTCATAATTTCGAAGAGTATTCCAATCAACATTGTAAAAAACTTTCTTAATCCTAAAAACGATATAAAAAGAGGACTGTCCTTTCTTAATTTTATCTTCTTAGCGACGTCATATGTTCACTATTATCTCATGTTCCTATAATTATCTGCAACACAAACTGATCTTTCCCCAGGTCAACATTGACCGGTTTTTCTATTCTCTTCTAATAACACGTTACCACAATTTTGCAACCATGACTTATCAAAACTGACAATACTTTGGTAATAGCACACCGGTCAGCACCTGATTTCTTAGGAATTGATCTGTTTTGAGCCACTAATTCGAGAATACACACACAATGGTAACGTTTCACACGCTGTAGCTACAAAGCGACCTGACGTTTTGGACGGTGTAAGTATAGAGACCCCCCCCCCCCCCCCCCATGAACCATGGACCTTGCCGTTGGTGGGGAGGCTTGCGTGCCTCAGCGATACAGATAGCCGTTCCGTAGGTACAACCACAACGGAGGGGTATCTGTTGAGAGGCCAAACAGACGTGTGGTTCCCGGAGAGGGGCAGCAGCCTTTTCAGTAGTTGTAAAGGCAACAGTCTGGATGACTGACTGATCTGGCCTTGTAGCAATAACCAAAACAGCCTTGCTGTGCTGGTACTGCGAACGGCTGAAAGCAAGGGGAAACTACGGCCGTAATTTTTCCCGAGGGCATGCAGCTTTTCTGTATGATTAATCGATGATGGCGTCCTGTTGCGTATAATATTCCGGAGGTAAAATAGTCCCCCATTCGGATCTCCGGGCGGGGACTACTCAAGAGGATGTCGTTATCAGGAGAAAGAAAACTGCCGTTCTACGGATCGGAGCGTGGAATGTCAGATCCCTTAATCGAGCACGCAGATTAGAAAAATTTAAAAAGGGAAATGGACAGGTTAAAGTTAGATATACTGGGAATTAGTGATGTTCTGTGGAAGGAGGAACAATACTTCTGGTCAGGTGACTACAGGGTTATAAATACAAAATCAAATAGGGGTAATTCAGGAGCAGGTTTAATAATGAATAGGAAAATAGGAGTACGGGTAAGCTACTACAAACAACATAGTGAACGCATTATTGTGGCCAAGATAGACGCAAAGCCCATGCCTACTACAGTAGTACAAGTTTATATGCCAACTAGTTCTGCAGATGAAGAAATTGTAGAAATGTATGATGAGATAAAAGAAATTATTCAGATAGTGCAGGGAGATGAAAATTTTATAGTCATGGGTGACTGGAATTCGAGTGTAGGAAAAGGAAGCGAAGGAAACGTAGTAGGTGAATATGGATTGGGGCTAAGAAATGAAAGAGGAAGCCGCCTGGTAGAATTTTGCACAGAGCACAACTTAATCATAGCTAACACTTGGTTTAAGAATCATGAAAGAAGGTTGTATACATGGAAGAACCCTGGAGATACTAAAAGGTATCAGATAGATTATATAATGGTAGGACAGAGATTTAGGAGCCAGGTTTTAAATTGTAAGACATTTCCAGAGGCAGATGTGGACTCTGACCACAATCTATTGGTTATGACCTGTAGATTAAAACTGAAGAAACTGCAAAAAGGTGGGAATTTAAGGAGATGGGACCTGGATAAACTGAAAGGACCAGATGTTGTACAGAGGTTCAGGGAGAGCATAAGGGAACAATTGTCAGGAATGGGGGAAATAAATACAGTAGAAGAATGGGTAGCTTTGAGGGATGAAGTAGTGAAGGCAGCAGAGGATCAAGTAGGTAAAAAGACGAGGGCTAGAAGAAATCCTTGGGTAACAGAAGAAATATTGAATTTAATTGATGAAAGGAGATAATATAAAAATGCAATAAATGATGCAGGCAAAAAGGAATACAAACGTCTCAAAAATGAGATCGACGGGAAGTGCAAAATGGCTAAGCAGGGATGGGTAGAGGACAAATGTAAGGATGTAGAGGCATATCTCACTAGGGGTAAGATAGATACTGCCTACAGGAAAATTAAAGAGACCTTTGGAGATAAGAGAACCACTTGTATGAACATCAAGAGCTCAGGTGGAAACCCAGTTCTAAGCAAAGAAGGGAAAGCAGAAAGGTGGAAGGAGTATATAGAGGGTCTATACAAGGGCGATGTACTTGAGGACAATATTATGGAAATGGAAGAGGATGTAGATGAAGATGAAATGGGAGATACGATACTGCGTGAACAGTTTGACAGAGCACTGAAAGACCTGAGTCGAAACAAGGCCCCCGAGTAAACAACATTCCATTGGAACTACTGACGGCCTTGGGAGAGCCAGTTTTGACAAAACTCTACCATCTGGTGAGCATGATCTACGAGACGTGAAATACCCTCAGACTTCAAGAAGAATATAATAATTCCAATCCCAAAGAAAGCAGGTGTTGACACATGTGAAAATTACCGAACTATCAGTTTAATAAGCAATAGCTGCAAAATACTAACGCGAATTTTTTACAGACGAATGGAAAAACTAGTAGAAGCCGACCTCGGGGAAGATCAGTTTGGATTCCGTAGTAATACTGGAACACATGAAGCAATACTGACCTTACGACTTATCTTAGAAGAAAGATTAAGGAAAGGCAAATTTACGTTTATAGCATTTGTAGACTTAGAGAAAGTTTTTGACAATGTTGACTGGAATACTCTCTTTCAAATTCTGAAGGTGGCAGGGGTAAAATACAGGGAGCGAAAGGCTATTTACAATTTGTACAGAAACCAGATGGCAATTATAAGTGTCGAGGGACAGGGAAGGGAAGCAGTGGTTGGGAAGGGAGTACGACAGGGTTGCAGCATCTCCCCGATGTTATTCAATCTGTGTGTTGAGCAAGCAGTAAAGGAAACAAAAGAAAAATTCGGAGTAGATATTAAAATCCATGGAGAAGAAATAAACTTTGAGGTTCGCCGATGACATTGTAATTCTGTCAGATACAGCAAAGGACTTGGAGGAGCAGTTGAATGGAATGGACAGTGTCTTGAAAGGAGGATATAAGATGAACATCAACAAAAGCAAAACGAGGATAATGGAATGTAGTCGAATAAAGTCGGGTGATGCTGAGGGATTAGATTAGGAAATGAGACACTTAAATTAGTAAAGGAATTTTGCTATTTGGGGAGCAAAATAACTGATGATGGTCGAAGTAGAGAGGATATAAAATGTAGACTGGCAATGGCAAGGAAAGCGTTTCTGACGAAGAGAAATTTGTTAACATCGAGTATTGATTTAAGTGTCAGGAAGTCGTTTCTGAAAGTATTTGTATGGAGTGTAGCCATGTATGGAAGTGAAACATGGACGATAAATAGTTTGGACAAGAAGAGAATAGAAGCTTTCGAAATGTGGTGCTACAGAAAAATGTTGAAGATTAGGTGGGAAAATCGCATAACTCATGAGGAAGTATTGAATAGGATTGGGGAGAAGAGAAGTTTGTGGCACAACTTGACCAGAAGAAGGGATCCGTTGGTAGGACGTGTTCTGAGGCATCAAGGGATCACCAATTTAGTATTGGAGGGCAGTGTGGAGGGTAAAAATCGTAGAGGGAGACCAAGACATGAATACACTAAGCAGATTCAGAAGGATGTAGGTTGCAGTAGGTATTGGGAGATGAAGCTTGCACAGGATAGAGTAGCATGGAGAGCTGCATGAAACCAGTCTCAGTGCTGAAGACTACAACAACAACAACTATAAAGGGATAAGTGATCTTTTCAACGTAGGGGCAATGGTTACTGAAGACAACCAGTCCAGCACAAAGCCTAGAAGAATGTTTACGATGGTAAGAGTAGGTACAGAAGGTAATAAATGTAAATGTCGTCTGACTCGGGCGTTCCGTCGGGGAGATCGTCCGCTGAGTGCTAGATTTTCGATTTGACGCCACTTCGGCGACTTGCGCGTCAGTGGGGATGAAATGATAATTTGGTCAACACAACAGCCACCCGGGAATCGAACCCAGGCCGTTAGGATTGATATTCTGTCGCGCTGACCACCCAGGGGCGGACCGTACAGAAGATATGCAAGCGTAATATTTGAGACACTAATTAAAACTTCCGAAATCGCAATTTGCTCTGATTTTGTTCCCAGTGCACAAATTGTTATGGCGTTACAAACATACAAAATGGCTCTGAGCACTATGGGACTGCTGAGGTCATCGGTCCCCTAGAACTTAGAAGTACTTAAACCCAACTAACCTAAGGACATGACACACATCCGTACCCGAGGCAGGATTCGAACCTGCGACCGTAGCGGTTGCGCTGTTCCAAACTGTAGCGCCTGGAACCGCTCGGCCACTCTGGCCGGCACAAACATATCCATGGTAGAAACATTCATAGGTTCATGTAGATGGGAAATAGTTTTACATCTATTGTGTAATGTATTCGCATTTCACGAATCGGGATTGACATTCGCTGTTTGCGAAACATGAAAATTTGTGGCGGAGCAGAATTCGAACGCGATTCCCACACAAACCCTCTCGTGCTGCAAGCAGCTGACGTCAATCCGGATTCGCCAAATACTGTAGGCTAATGTTTACCACAGCTGTAATGGTCGCGGAACAGTGGAACTGCAATTCTGAAGGACACTGTAATGTGATACAGACTGCAACCATCAAGCTGTATTTATTTCAGAATAACTACGTTTTACCTTCGATTTAAAATCTACTTAAATACACTGGAATACTGAATTAGAACTATTGTGCACTGACATAGACTACTGTCTTACGATGTTTATCCCGTAGTACCCTTGTCACGGCGTAAAGACGCGTCTAGAGCTATGACTTGGCTGACTTTGATGAAGGTTTTTCTCTACTCCAGAGAATGCTGTCTACTTCACCAATGGCAGTTTCAGCTCTGGTTTTGCTTTGCAAAGACGCAGTAGCATTTCCTACACAAAAGGACGTTTCTCAGGAATCCAGTAATTTTCTTTCATTTCCTTTCCGATCTCAGGATCCAATGGCACTCGTGAATGACGTTAGCAGAAAGAGTGTGGTACGCCTTTCTGCCTTCTCATATCACTTACACAGTCTGAAAACAACGTAGTTATAGACAAAATACAGGAGATATCGATAATTCCGAAATTCTTGTATATCTCTAAACTGATGTCAGCTTATCGCTACCGAGAACGGGTATCACGTTTTTGTGTGAACTAAGTTACGACAGCATTTCAATTTTTGTGAATTAAATTCACTCCAGAGAACAAGACGGGCTGCATATCATATACAGTCTTAGTTCCCGTGAGTGAACTTGCGAGATCCACTTAGTTTTGGTTATGCGAGGCAGTATTCGTTGCTTGCGTCAATCATGTCATCCAGCGGTGGCGGCAGAGCGGTTCTAGGCGCTTCAGTCCGGATCCGCGCGCGACTTCTACGGTCGCACTATCGAATCCTGTCTGAGGCATGGATGTGTGTGCTGTCCTTAGGTTAGTTAGGTTTAAATAGTCCTACGTTCTAGGGGACTGATGACCTCAGCAGATAAGTCCCATAGTGCTCAGAACCATTTGAACAGACGATATGCAGCAGTCTGTGTCGGCAGGTCCGATTGCATTTAGTCTGGACCGGGAATACGACACGGCCCTGCTTTTAGCTGTAGAAACGATCTGCATGTGTCAGCGACAATTGCCGTGCAGCCCTGAACGATCAAAGGTGTACCACGTGTAGAGCAGCCACCAGCAACACTCCTAAACCCCAACTCCAGAAATTAAGTTGCTTCTACACTACTGGCCATTAAAATTGCTACACCACGAAGATGACGTGCTACAGATGCGAAATTCAACCGACAGGAAGAGGATGCTGAGACATGCAAATGATTAGCTTTTCAGAGCATTCACGCAAGGTTGGCGCCGGTGGCGACACCTACAACGTGCTGACATGAGGAAAGTTTCCAACCGATTTCTCATACACGAACAGCAGTTGATCGGCGTTGCCTGGTGAAGCGTTGTTCTGATGCCTCGTGTATGGAGGAGAAATGCGTACCACACCGTTTCCGACTTTGATAAAGGTCAGATTGTAGCTTGTCGCGATTGCGGTTTATCGTATGGCGACAATGCTGCTCGCGTTGGTCGAGATCCAATGACTGTTAGCAGAATATGGAATCGGTGGGTTCAGGAGGGTAATACGGAACGCCGTGCTGGATCCCAACGGCCTCGTATCACTAGCAGTCGAGATGACAGGCATCTTATTCACATGGCTGTAACGGATCGCGAAGCCACTTCTCGATCCCTGAGTCAACAGATGGGGACATTTACAAGACAACATCCATCTGCACGAACAGTTCGACGACGTTTGCAGCAGCACGGACTATCAGCTCGGAGACCGTGGTTGCGGTTACCCTTGACGCTGCATCACAAACAGGAGCGCCTGCGATGGTGTACTCTACGACGAACCTGGGTGAACAACACGAATGGCACAACGCCATTTTTTCGGATCAATCCAGGTTCTGTTTACAGCATTATGATAGTCGCATCCGTGTTTGGCGACATCGTGGTGAACGCACATTGGAAACGTGTGTTCATCGCCATACTGGCATATTACCCGGCGTGATGGTATGGGGTGCCATTCGTTACACATCTCTGTCACCTCTTGTTAGCATTGACGGCACTTTGAACAGTGGACGTTACATTTCACATGTGTTACGACCCGTGGCTCAATTCTTCATTCGGTCCGGCCCTACATTTCAGCAGGATAATGCACGACCGCATGTTGCAGGTCCTGTACGGGCCTCTCTGCATATAGAAAATGTTCCACTGCTGCCCTGGCCGGCACATTCTCCAGATTTCTGAGCAATTTAAAACGTGTGGTCAACGGTGGCCGAGCAAGAGGCTCGTGACAATACGCCAGTCACTACTCTTGATAAACTGTGGTATCTTGTTGAAGCTGCATGGGCAGTTGTAGCTGTAGACGCCATCCAATCTCTGACTTAATGCCCAGGTGTATCAAGGTCGTTGTTACGGCCAGAGTTGGTTGTTCTGGTTACTCATTTCTCAGGACGTATGCACCTAAATTGCTTGAAAATGTAATCACATGTCTGTTCTACTATAATATACTTGTCCAATGAATACCCGATTATCACTTTCATTTCTTCATGGTGTAGCAATCTTAATGGCCAGTAGTGTATTTGAGCGCTGATTAAGAAGAGATGAGATAATGTTTTCCTAACGGAATATATTTATCAACAATTTTGAGAAAGTATTAGCGTGTTTAGTCAGTGGCGAGCGTCGGAGACAACTCCACTTAGCACCGATCCCATAATATTGCGCATTCGAGAGGACGACGGTTCAGTCCCGCGTCCGGCCATCCTGATTTAAGTTTTCCGTGATTTCCCTAAATCGCTCCAGGCAAATGCAGGGATGGTTCCTTTCAAAGGGCACGTCCGACTTCCTACTCCGTCCTTCCCTAATCCTATGAGACCGATGACCTCGATGTCTGGTCTCCTTCCCCCAACAAACTAACCCGTAATATTCCTGCTCGCCATCCTGTCGTTTCACGGGATTATTACTTTGGGTCAGTTTCCCGAATGGAGGTCACCCTCACAATTCGCCTAGAAAGTGTGCGTTCGCTTAAGAAACTGGCACCTGTTCAAGCGAGTACATCGCCCACCCCCCACTGCCGACAGGGCGGCGGGTTCCGTGTCCGCAGCCAAAGCCTCACACTGTGGAGCTGCCCGTGCCAGCCAGAGACAGCCGTCCTCTCACTCCTCAGAGAGCGGCAGCTGCGGCGTCCAGCGGGTGTTCAAATGGTTCAAACGGCTCTGAGCACTATGGGACTTAACTTCTGAGGTTGGTCGGTTGGTTGTTTTGGGGGAAGAGACCAAAGAGCGAGGTTATCGGTCTCATAGAGATTAGGGAAGGATGGGGAAGGAAGTCGGCCATGCCCTTTCGGAGGAACCATCCCGGCATTTGCCTGCAGTGATTTAGGGAAATCACGGAAAACCTAAATCAGGATGGCTGGACGCGGGATTGAACCGTCGACCTCCCAGATGCGAGTCTAGTGCCTAACCACTGCGCCACCTCACTCCGTACACTTCTGAGGTTCAGTCCCCTAAAACTTAGACCTACTTAAACCTAACTAAGGACATCACACACATCCATGCCGGAGGCAGGATTCGAACCGGCAACTGTAGCGGTCTACATCTACATGACTACTCTGCAATTCACATTTAAGTGCTTGGCAGAGGGTTCATCGAACCACAATCATACTATCTCTCTACTATTCCACTCCCGAACAGCGAGCGGGAAAAACGAAAACCTAAACCTTTCTGTTCGAGCTCTGATTTCTCTTATTTTATTTTGATGATCATTCCTACCTATGTAGGTTGGGCTCAACAAAATATTTTCGCATTCGGAAGAGAAAGTTGGTGACTGAAATTTCGTAAAAAGGTCTCGCCGCGACGAAAAACGTCTATGCTGTAATGACTTCCATCCCAACTCGTTATCATATCTGCCACACTCTCTCCCCTATTACGCGATAATACAAAACGAGCTGCCCTTTTTTGCACCCTTTCGATGTCCTCCGTCAATCCCACCTGGTAAGGATCCCTCACCGCGCAGCAATATTCTAACAGAGGACGAACGAGTGTAGTGTAAGCTGTCTCTTTAGTGGACTTGTTGCATCTTCTAAGTGTCCTGCCAATGAAACGCAACCTTTGGCTCGCCTTCCCGACAATATTATCTATGTGGTCCTTCCAACTGAAGTTGTTCGTAATTTTAACACCCAGGTACTTAGTTGAATTGACAGCCTTGAGAATTGTACTATTTATCGAGTAATCGAATTCCAACGGAGTTCTTTTGGAACTCATGTGGATCATCTCACACTTTTCGTTATTTAGCGTCAACTGCCACCTGACACACCATACAGCAATCTTTTCTAAATCGCTTTGCAGCTGATACTGGTCTTCGGATGACCTTACTAGACGGTAAATTACAGCATCATCTGCGAACAGTCTAAGAGAACTGCTCAGATTGTCACCCAGGTCATTTATATAGATCAGGAACAGTAGAGGTCCCAGGACGCTTCCCTGGGGAACACCTGATATCACTTCAGTTTTACTCGATGATTTGCCGTCTATTACTACGAACTGCGACCTTCCTGTCAGGAAATCACGAATCCAGTCGCACAACTGAGACGATACCCCATAGCTCCGCAGCTTGATTAGAAGTCGCTTGTGAGGAACGGTGTCAAAAGCTTTCCGGAAATCTAGAAATACGGAATCAACTTGAGATCCCCTGTCGATAGCGGCCATTACTTCGTGCGAATAAAGAGCTAGCTGCGTTGCACAAGAGCGATGTTTTCTGAAGCCATGCTGATTACGTGTCAGTAGATCGTTCCTTTCGAGGTGATTCATAATGTTTGAATACAGTATATGCTCCAAAACCCTACTGCAAACCGACGTCAATGATATAGGTCTGTAGTTAAATGGATTACTCCTACTACCCTTCTTGAACACTGGTGCGACCTGCGCAATTTTCCAATCTGTAGGTACAGATCTATCGGTGAGCGAGCGGTTGTATATGAGTGCTAAGTAGGGAGCTATAGTATCAGCGTAATCTGAAAGGAACCTAATCGGTATACAATCTGGACCTGAAGACTTGCCCGTATCAAGCGATTTGAGTTGCTTCGCAACCCCTAAGGTATCTACTTCTAAGAAACTCATGCTAGCAGATGTTCGTGTGTCAAATTCTGGAATATTCCATTCGTCTTCCCTGGTGAAGGAATTTCGGAAAACTGCGTTCAATAACTCCGCTTTAGCGGCACAGTCGTCGATAACAGTACCATCGGCACTGCGCAGCGAAGGTATTGACTGCGTCTTGCCGCTTGTGTACTTTACATACGACCAGAATTTCTTCGGATTTTCTACCAAACTTCGAGAAAATGTTTCGTTGTGGAACCTATTAAAGGCATCTCGCATCGAAGTACGTGCCAAATTTCGCGCGTCTGTAAATTTTAGCCCATCTTCGGGATTTCGCGTTCTTTCCAGACTGTAGCGCCTAGAACCGCACGGCCACTCCGGCCGGCTCAAGCGGGTGTTCCTTCCTGCCACAGCACGTAGCACGCTCCGCAGTTTGCCCGTCGCTGCTGTGCGACATGACTTTTTACCGCGCAAGACAATTAGCGGTTTGTCGGCTGGGGAAGGAATCAGGGAGTAGAGGGGAGGGCGCGCATTTTGATGCGGGGGGAAAATGCGCATTTCCCCAAACGTGTAAATTGTTTGTGTCAGTCGATGTTCCAAGTGACATTTTCTCCCCGGGAGAAAATGCGCCGATTCTTGGCGGCGTAACAGTTGGACCGCAGCTGTGTCCGCACAGACGTCAGTCTGCTGTGTGGAGCAGGACACAGTGGACGATGAGGACATTTACCTGTTGCTATGTCCACTTTCTGTTGTGGAACTACACGGCTGCTTGAGGAAAAAGAGGAGAAGGAGACGTTTTCGATTAAGAAATGGTTGCAAAGAACAGAGGAGAGTCTCTCACTTAAAACTGTTCCCACTTTCAGAATATGGTCATTTCGACAGTTACCTAAGGATAGATGAAGAAGCACACCAACACTTGCCTTCGTCAGCCATTTACTACAAAGACAGGATGACACGGATGAGAAGATCTGTGGCACATCTCTGTTATGCCAGTCCCGCCTGGATATCCGACCCTCCCTTAAATTGTATAAGTCCTTCCTGAACCTCGACCACCATGCACTCCGCTTTGCCTTCTGTATACGCCTCCCGTTCCCCATGCGGATCCTCTACGATCTCATTCCTTTCCCCTCTGCTCTTATTCCTCGAACATATCCGGATACTCTACACCTCCCGCCGCCTCGATCCCCCTCACCCCCTGGTTGCTCCTCTCCTCTCCCATCCCCGCCCCCTGCCACATCTTCACTGTTGTATCCCCCCTATCCTCCATCTCTACACCCTACATCTCCTTTCCCAAGGTGGCTTTCATCAACTCCCCCTCCCACATGATGCCCTCCCTCCATTTATCCCTCCTATCGACTCTTATCCTCACCCTCACTCCTTTCCTCTGTCCTTTTCCCAGGCTCCCTCTTCCCCCTTTTCCATCCTGTTTTCTCCCCACCTAACCTCTCTATGCCTCCCCTCTCCCCCCCCCACCAGAGTCCTTTTGTATACCCCTCCTCTGCCTTTCCCCACTCCATGTCGCATCTGCCCAGCACCTGCCCCCCCCCCCTTATGGGATCTCGTCCTCCATTGGCTCCTTTCTCCCTCCCCCCTACTTCATTTTTTCCTCTCCTTCCCCCACCCCCTTTCCTTTCCCATCAACTGTCCAGGTTCCCCCTTCTGCCCTCGGCTGTGGTATGTCATATTTGTGCCAAGTTTTTAGTGCAGTGTTCAAGTGAACGTTCAGTGTTGTTCGTCTTTCCAAAGTGTTGCGAACACAAACCATGCTGTCGCTGGGTGTGAATTTTATATCTCTTGTGAACAGAAACCAGACTGTCACTGTGTTTTTTAATTGTCTATTATTTTACCTTTCTGCTTCATATGTATTTTATTAGCATCATCAACACTGTTTTATGTTTTAAGTTCCACGATTTTCCGCCATTTTACCATTTAAGTCACCGATTTTATGCCCTGCTTTTATTATTAATTATCTTAATCTTTTTAAAACAAATTCTGTAGGCTGAAGAGCGGCGTAGTAAGCTGCTGCCAGCCAGCTCCTTCAGGGGGAATCAAACCCCAATAACGAAAAAAAAAGAAAAAAACTGTGGCACAGCATGAGAAATCAGCAGCAACATTAGGATCCTTAGTTACTGGCGTCACATACCGTCATCTGCAGTAAAGCATAACTACTCCACAACCAAGTCTCCCGAAAACTCTGTCAGAAACTTGTGGCGCGTTTCTTCAGTGAGAAATGAATCCATGAAGAAAAGTTGTAAATTTAAAAAATAAAACTGACAAACTAATTATTTAAGTTTTGCGGTTCTCTGTAGCTGTAGCCTTCCTATGTTACAGTTTCCAAGGTCTCAAGAGAGAGTTTGAAGAAAAGTGACAATCTCCGAAACGTCTTGGTCGTATCGAAGGCAAACACGTGCACATTAATCCTCCTCCCGAACTACAGGGCCTACCGTAGCATGGTGTTGCTTGCAACGGTAAAAGCAAATTACCAGTTTATAACGGGTAGACTTTGGAACCAATGACCGGATATCTGATGGTGGCGTTATTGAGAACACAATATTTTACGACAAGCTGAAGTAAAGCAAGTTAAAAGTACCGTGTGAATCTTGTGTTACAGGTAACAAGCTGCCGTATGTATTCGCAGAAGATGAAGCCTTCGTCGTAAGGCGCGACTTTATTAAGCTCTGTAGTCTGAAAGTACTAAATCGTGAGAGGATTATTTGCAATTATCGCCTGTCCCGTTGCCGAAGAAGTGCGGAGAACGTGTTTGCGATTCTGTCTTCCACATTCCAGATCTTCCATAGTACGAATAACCTGAATACAGAAAATATCGGGAGTGCGGTGCTTGCCTCCTGTGTACTCTGTAACCGCTTAACGATGGGGATGGAGCCAGCTCTACGCAGCGCCAGGCACGTTTTAAGCAGACAACGTGCGGGAAGGTCCTTTTGCTGAAGCAGAGGTGGCACGTTCTGAATATTGCCACGATTGAATGCGAGGAGCAAACTGGACTATGGATGTGTTGATCTACCTGTTTGCGAAGCTAAAATTTCGTATTTCATACTTCTGATACACTTACTACGACTATGTGCAGTTTAACTTATACTTATTTCTGAACTCTTGAAAACAGGTCATTTTCAACACTTTTTGTCTTGCTGAAGTGTAAGGAAAAGTAATGTCAGAAGCTGCCCGTGTTTCCGAAACTGTCTTGCTATCAACAACGGATAAGCCTTATATAAGAGTATGGTCCAAAAGAAAATTTGCTATAGATTTCTGTCAAACATAATTAGCAAATATTTGCACAAATGTTTTAATTCTGACGTGATTCAGTCCCCACACTAAAAGTAATAACAGAGAAATCTACCCCTGTTCTTGCCGTTGCTGCACTGGAAATGACAATTTAAATTCCACGGTCGTTATAGGCTACAAATAAAAATTTACACTACTCTTTAATCGTGTCATTTGAACCTCAAGTAAAGAAGTTTGCAAGTGACAGCATGAATGTCATCCACTCTTTCGTAACAAAGGAGTCTTAATGCGCCACAATGACTGCAGCAACTTTTCTGCACAAAAAGCCGCACAGAACTCTACGCTTCTGATAGATTTATGATGCGTTGGTTTGTCAACACACCATGCTCTCCTACCACACAAATTTAAACACGAAAAAAATTGCTCTAAGCACTATAAGACATAACATCTTAGGTCATCAGTCCCCTAGACTTAGAACTACTTAAACCTAACTAACCTAAGGACATCACACACATCCATGCCCGAGGCAGGATTCGAACATGCGACCGCAGCAGCAGCGCGGTTCTGGACTGAAGTGCCTAGAACTGCTCGGGCACAGCGGCCAGCTTTTAACACGAGAACAGCCAAAAAAACCTTTGCATAGTACAAGGAAAGTATTGTGTCTGACAGTTTCACTTCATCACCAAATCTCAAAAGAGGGTACGTGGCGTCACAAAACATTAAAAAAAAGGATACGAAAGGCTTTGTTCTATGAAACATGAACATTAAGGTAATTCTCGAGAATTCACCGTCTACTGACGAAATCTTTAACAGAACCCTTGTTCACCACAGCCTTAATTCCATATAACTGTAAAATACTGAAATGAACACGAGCACAGCGTTTCGTCGGCACAAACATGTCGGCATGGCGTCACGTGTTCTGCTTCCCGAGTGGATTACATGATTTGGAACGGCCATGCACAAAACAGCTTTCGACGTCTGATTACTTTACAAGCGAATTAATATCTGACGTTAATCATGTAAGCGGAAGATGAACGGTTTTAAATTATTCTTAACGTGTGTTCATTCTTAAACACAGGGTGAATACAGTCTCGCCAGTTTGCGCTCCTTTTTAAGGAAAAGCAAGTTTTTCGCAAGACTGAATGTTTCTGACGTCATATCTCGTGGTGTGTGTGTGTGTGTGTGTGTGTGTGTGTGTGTGTGTGTGTGTGTGTTTGGCGGGGGGACTTTAGCGAAAATTATCGAAAGTGTTTGAAATGTAGTCTGGAGTTTGTTTTGAGTCGCTGACTGCCTTCGTTCTGAAATACTGGCTGAATGACGTCGGCGTGTTTGGGCGCCATGCGTTACGTTACCTCGCGACACGCAAAGTTTCCGACTGTGGTACATTCCTAACTGTGTGAAACCCGTAATGTCAGATTATATCTCTGAACGAGTACATTATGACAGCATTTCAAATGTTGAAAGTCGGCCAAAGTAAGCGAAATATTGAAAATTAAATTTCTGTCAGCCCTGCAAACCACTAGAGAGGCAACCTGCAAGCGCTTTTAGGTTGCAGGCAGGCGGTCCATTATCACAGACAACCACGGCTGCTGGAATCCGTGGTGGAAGACGCCGTGTCGCACTGAAACTCACTCAGTCCCAAGTGCTGACTTTGATGGTTTTCGCATACTTGCGTTCTACGAACATTGGTTATTTCGTTGCACCTAATCAGGATGTAATCAACGACTGTGGTATGAAAATTTTGTTGGAATCGACACTGGCTGATAGAAACACTGCCTGACTGAATGTGGCGCTATTGTCCGTTCGTTCCACGTCATTTCCGCTCAGGTTATCAACTGTTAAGTGAATGTAACAAGGCGATTAATAACGGGTGATAAGTAATTAAACACTCGGCACACTAAATTAACACACTATTCGCCATCCCTTTGTTCTCAGTTGTGCGACTGGATTCGTGATTTCCCGTCAGGAAGGTCGCAGTTCGTAGTAACAGACGGCAAATCATCGAGTAAAACTGAAGTGATATCAGGTGTTCCCCAGGGAAGCGTCCTGGGACCTCTACTGTTCCTGATTTATATAAATGACCTGGGTGACAATCTGAGCAGTTCTCTTAGTTTGTTCGCGGATTATGCTGTAATTTACCGTCTAGTAAGGTCATCCGAAGACCAGTATCGGTTGCAAAGCGATTTAGAAAAGATTGCTGTACGGTGTGGAAGGTGGCAGTTGACGCTAAATAACGAAAAATGTTAGGTGATCCACACGAGTTCCAAAAAAAAAAATCCGTTGGAATTCGATTACTCGATAAATAGTACAGTTCTCAAGGCTGTCAATTCAACTAAGTACCTGGTGTTAAAATTACGAACAACTTCAGTTGGAAAGAACACATAGATAATATTGTGGGGAACGTGAGCCAAAAGTTGCTTTTCATTGGCAGGACACTTAGAAGATACAACAAGTCCACTAAAGAGACAAGTTACACTACACTCGTTCGTCCTCTGTTAGAATATTGCTGGGCGATGTGGGATCCTTACCAGGTGGGATTGACGGAGGACATCGAAAGAGTGCAAAAAAAGGGCAGCTCGTTGTGTATTATCACGTTATACGGGAGGGTGTGTGGCAGATATGATACGCAAGTTGGGATGGAAGTCATTAAAGCAAAGACGTTTTTCGTCGCCGCGAGATCTATTTACGAAATTTCAGTCACCAACTTTCTCTTCCGAATGCGAAAATATTTTGTTGAGCCCAACCTACATAGGTAGGAATGATCATCAAAATAAAATAAAAGAAATCAGAGCTCGTACAGAAAGGTTTAGGTGTTCGTTTTTCCCGCGTGCTGTTCGGGAGTGGAATGGTACACAGATAGTACGATTGTGGTTCGATGAATCCTCTGTCAGGCACTTAAATATGAATTGCAGAGTAATCATGTAGATGTTGCTGTACCGATCCTAATTTTTTGAAGTGAGACAACCTATTAGACAGGAGCAGTTCCTTGATGTTGCTCCGTCGCGAGTTATACGGCGAACCACACAAAAGCGTGCAGAACGACATCCGCAGCTTCCATATAATACAGTGAAGTCCGGCTGGCCGCCTTACCTTTCTCTGCTCTTCTCGCCGAGAGGCAGAACTGCGTCGCACGCTTCTAGCAGCCTGGCTGCTCCGTCACAACTGCGCCGCTGCCCTGCTGCAGGAGAACAACTGACTGCCGCCTCGCCAGCGACTGGCGGGGCAGCGGCTCTGACGTCACGAGTCACCCCTCTCCCCCCCCACCCCACGCCTCGATCAATGCAAGCCGTGACCTTCGCGCTCCGTGCAGTGTTCTATTTTTTCCAAGAAGCGAGAACACGCAACGCTTCCTGCGACAGAACTCTGCATTCCGAATAAACAATTCCGTCCTCCACTTGCCTATATGCCCGCTCAGGCTTGTTCGGTAACGACACGACTGAAATCGTAATCGCCTATTTTGAGACCTGAGGCCCTACATTACAGTTTAACCCTTTGCTTCCTGACATAAGAAAAAAATTTACTTTTTAACATTTAATTTGCAGAATTTATGCTATTGTGGCCACAAATGACAGTAGGATATTTTGTAAAATTTTATTTAGTTTTTTTTTTCAAACCTGGTACTCAGAAGACTCCATGGACAGAATCACAACACGCGCAGAAAAATGCTCCAATTTTTATAACTTGTACTTCATTCGACGTAAATATTATATATATTTACATTAGAAAATTAATTAACAAAAATATGATATTTCTGATTTTTTTTTAATTTCGCAAAAATTTACCTTCTAGAGCAACTTCAAAATACATAGTAACCTAGCTATACATTTTTCACAATATATACATATCACATACACTCCTGGAAATTGAAATAAGAACACCGTGAATTCATTGTCCCAGGAAGGAGACTTTATTGACAAATTCCTGGGGTCAGATACATCACATGATCACACTGACAGAACCACAGGCACATAGACACAGGCAACACAGCATGCACAATGTCGGCACTAGTACAGTGTATATCCACATTTCGCAGCAATGCAGGCTGCTATTCCCCATGGAGACGATAGTAGAGATGCTGGATGTAGTCCTGTGGAACGGCTTGCCATGCCATTTCCACCTGGCGCCTCAGTTGGACCAGCGTTCGTGCTGGACGTGCAGACCGCGTGAGACGACGCTTCATCCAGTCCCAAACATGCTCAATGGGGGACAGATCCGGAGATCTTGCTGGCCAGATAGTTGACTTACACCTTCTAGAGCACGTTGGGTGGCACGGGATACATGCGAACGTGCAGTGTCCTGTTGGAACAGCAAGTTCCCTTGCCGGTCTAGGAATGGTAGAACGATGGGTTCGATGACGGTTTGGATGTACCGTGCGCTATTCAGTGTCGCCTCGACGATCACCAGAGGTGTACGGCCAGTGTAGGAGATCGCTCCCCACACCATGATGCCGGGTGTTGGCCCTGTGTGCCTTGGTCGTATGCAGTCCTGATTGTGGCGCTCACCTGCACGGCGCCAAACACGCATACGACCATCATTGGCACCAAGGTAGAAGCGACTCTCATCGCTGAAGACAACACGTCTCCATTCGTCCCTCCATTCACGCCTGTCGCGACACCACTGAAAGCGGGCTGCACGATGTTGGGGCGTGAGCGAAAGACGGCCTAACGGTGTGTGAGACCGTAGCCGAGCTTCATGGAGACGGTTGCGAATGGTCCTCGCCGATACCCCAGGAGCAACAGTGTCCTTAATTTGCTGGGAAGTGGCGGTGCGGTCCCGTACGGCACTGCGTAGGATCCTACGGTCTTAGCGTGCATCCGTGCGTCGCTGCGGTCCGGTCCCAGATAGACGGGCACGTGCACCTTCCGCCGACCACTGGCGACAACATCGATGTACTGTGGAGACCTCACGCCCCACGTGTTGAGCAATTCGGCGGTACGTTCACGCCGCCTCCTGCATGCCCACTATACGTCCTCGCTCAAAGTCCGTCAACTGCACATACGGTTCACGTCCACGCTGTCGCGGCATGCTACCAGTGTTAAAGACTGCGATGGAGCTCCGTATGCCACGGCAAACTGGCTGACACTGACGGCGGCGGTGCACAAATGCTGCGCAGCTAGCGCCATTCGACGGCCAACACCGCGGTTCCTGGTGTGTCCGCTGTGCCGTGCGTGTGATCATTGCTTGTACAGCCCTCTCGCAGTGTCCGGAGCAAGTATGGTGGGTCTGACACACCGGTGTCAATGTGTTCTTTTTTCCATTTCCAGGAGTGTATTTAGTGATACCTCATGAAATTGTAGGAAACAGTTCTTTTTCTCATTGCAGCACAAATACGCTTTACATGTACTACACTGTGAAAGTTGTCTCGGCTGAATTTTATTTTTCGCACACATTTCGCATCGTCCTCTTTCACAACTCAACACTGTAAAATGGTTTTCTCGGTTGCCAAGACGTACATACTTAGGAACAGAAAAGCTATGTTTCCTTCTGTCTGCGTGATCCACACCACCCATATTTTTATTGTAATCACATACAATAACTGGACATGGTATAGTCATACCAGTTGCATTTTTCTGTTTTGTTGACACTACGCTCTGTTCAGTGCCATGGAAGTTTGACGCAAAATGCACTACTTTATTGTCCCTCCATTGAAATACTGTTAGGTCTAAATATGACACTCTGTGATTTGATTCCCCCCGCTTTAGACATTTTTCTTTAAG
This sequence comes from Schistocerca gregaria, assembly GCF_023897955.1. Taxonomy (NCBI): domain Eukaryota; kingdom Metazoa; phylum Arthropoda; class Insecta; order Orthoptera; family Acrididae; genus Schistocerca; species Schistocerca gregaria. Next base: position 92,278,369 of record NC_064930.1, on the reverse strand, counting down.
TAAAGTCTCTGGCAAACCTTTCCTGTTTGTTTTGATTGTTCCACAGGCAAATGTATTTACGGATTTTAATTTCTCCAAAGTGGAACAGAAGTAAAAAAATTATCAAAGTACAATTTTCTGCACTGACCACAATACGGTTTAGACAACTTCAGTGCTACTCTCCCCCCTAAACCGTACTCTTCGAAAGTCCTTCTCCAGTGTCTCACTTCTCCCTTGATACACTTCAAAATTGAGTGTGTATCCTTTTTTATCACAAGTTGCCCATAGTTTATAGCCTCTTCTGATTGGTTTTAATGGATTATACGTCAAAATTATTAACATTTTCTTCGTCATGTTCGATGTCAGTATCCTCTGCAACATCAGTCCTCGTACGAAATTACTTCAATCTCTGCATCACTCAAAGGTCGAAAATAGCCACCAGTTTTACGATTTTCATCCATCTGTGTGAGAAAAAGTGGACAGAACAGAGCTAGGTAACGCATTGTTTCTACAATAAAATGTTCGCACAATCTGACGATACTAATAAGTCCGCTTTATATTTCCCACTTTATCTCATTTACTTGTAACATAATGCTTCAAACTATTATTTAAAAAAAAAAAACGAAGTAGGTAAGTACTTACAATGGAAAAATCAACGGAAGTTTCGATAAATTGCCCACCAAATCAGGCAACACCATGGAAAGAAGCACATACAATCTTGTGTTTTCACAGCAGCGCGCAAAAAACAATTTCAAGCTCTGACCGCCAACGAGGTCTATGTATTGCACAATAACATCTATGAAACAGTAGAGCAGAGTTACTGTTACGTAGTGTCAGGCTCTCAGATCACGAAACTGCACCACGAGATAATAATGGTACTTTTAAGCACCGCCAGGCAACAAAGGGGTGTGGTTTCAATGTTTGTGTTTGCGTCTGTGATTTTCCTTACCTGTTGCTCTACTCGACCATGATAGTCATTGAAAGAATCTACCTTCTGTTTTAACTCCATAATGTTACCGTTAACTTCAGAAAGTACTTCAATCTGTGTTTTCATATCATTCAATTCTTCGTCGATTACAGTACGAAAATTTTAGGCTGGGCCATCAAACTTCTGTGAGACCGTGTCTTGTAAAATCTTGCACTGACCACATTTATTTACTATACCTAGGCTTGCACAGGACAAGAAGCTAATGCGATCGCCACTCTTACACTAAACTTAATAAGCATCCCCCCCCCCCAAAAAAAGAAACAAAAAAGTCTCCACCACTTCATGAGTAGGCCCCAGTCAGTAAGACACCATTAACACCTACCAACCCTTTTTTTAAAGCCATCTCAGTCGCACCAACACATCCTCACAAAGACTGGGCTTCATCTTGAACATCACTGGGAGAAAATCTGGGTGGTGGAGATGTGTCTGCAGATCACGAATTCTTATCTCTTCAAAAGTGTGTATAAATAACTGATGAGGGAATAGATTCTGTACAATGTAGGAAAGAAAAGTATGTCAGATGCTTGTAGCATGGGTGATCCATCTACGAGGATTGTTGCAGAAAGTGCTCTGCAGAAATTTCGATTAATATCGTTGGTACTTAGACTTGTTTACAAGTGCGCAATGTTAGTCGTTAAGGTATTGTCGGAAATTGAGAATTGATTTGTCACCACCACCAGACAGGTAGTGGACAGTGTGTCCACGAATTCAAGTTACTGAGTGGACCTTAGTCCACAGAAAATAGTCCATGCCTGGGAAGAGAAACGTTTGTGCTGTGATGACGTCAGGAGTGATACATGAGATGAACAACAACATCTGGTGGACCTAAGGCTTAACATCACTCGCCTCGCTTCGATGGCTATCATTGTCCTCCACATGTGGTATATAATGGCGATGCCACCAGATGTTTGTGGTGGAGACACGAATATCATACTTAACTTCCAACTAACAGTCATATATCAGGTGGACTGAACATCTGAAATGAATGTAGGGGTCCGCACTTCCCTCCATCAGAAGAGGCGGTGGGTTTTCTCAGTTATATTCAGTGAAGTTGCGATTGCAGCAAGGTATACACTACCTGAGCCATTGGAGGGGGAAGTGGGGTCCGGTTGAACCATTTGATGTCCACAAGGCCCCCATGAGCTGTTGGCATTCAAGACAATGTAGGAAAGACACATTCAATTTCCAGGGGCCTCCCCATGCCTTACCATCTTGCATTAAAAGGTGACATTACCTATACAGGCCGCATGATAGGAAAAGCCAATGAGTCATGGTTAAGTGACTTGTTTGCCCCAAACATTGGGGCATGAGAGATAGATAACGGTCTATGTGACTGGAGGAGTGGCTAATATGGTGTGTGAAACTCTCCCTATCGACATGTACATATTGACACTCGCCAATGAATCGAAGGCTGATTACAATGGTTGAGGGGCCACACATTGAGCATAGTGTGGCAGTTGGCCCTGAGGCACCTGGATGGAGTTAAAATCACCACCGAAAATGAAGTCATGCGACGCCCATCAAGAGGGGCATGAAGGCATCCTGAAAGAAGCACACCATTCTTCATGATGGCCCAATCCAGAGGGTGTGTAGATGTTTATGGTTTTTGTGCCATGAGGAGTGTACGCAATGCTGCTGCTGTCGAGGCTGAAAGTGATGTCCTTGGCAACTGAGCCATCACAGCGAAGAGCGCCATGAACTACCAGTGCCAGATGTGTGGGTGATGCGTGTGCCGTATTCGAAAGGCTCTAGACCTCCAGAAGGATGGCTATGTCTATATCTGCTGTGTTCAGTGTTTCCAGTAACCCTCGTCAGTTTATGCTCGATGTGGGTGTTATTGACGTTGAGCATGGCTCTTATTAAATATTTCGTTAAAATTAAGTCTTAACACAGGAAAGAAATGTTTAGATACAGGTACTGTAGACTGAGGTGAACTAAGTGAACCAAGGGAATAGTTTCTCTCTTCTATCCTACGCACATGGCACAGTTCGGAAATGTGGCCTGAACTTAAGTAACAGAACTTCTAACCGTGTCCTCCTCTAGCATTCCTTTTCCTGAATAGTATTTGTCGATGCCAGTGTTATTTTCCGAATTTAGGACAGCTCAGTATTATCTCAGTTGATTTTCTGAAAACATTCACATAATTTCATACACGGTATGTTATATTTCGAGGTAAAATTTACGAAAAGAAGCTGTTTTAATAAGATATTTTAGTATCGATGTTATAACCGACAAGTACAAACTCTGGATATATAGTTAAAATAATTTTTTTGCGAACACTGCAAATTGCTAATTATTGACACACTTTGACTGGGGGACTGATGACCTTAGCTGTTTAGTCCCCTTAAACATCCCAACAACCACCATCACCACTTAAAATTTCTATAGTTAATTACGTAACCCTGTACTGTTTACTGTATTTGTTTCTGGATTCATTTATGAAATAATAATCCAAATTAATAATGTAAATAAAACTACAAGGGATTCCTTTGTTAAGAAAAGTGGTAAAACTTTTGGAATATTGTTATTTCCGCAGAGTAAGAGTCGTAAGCATGCTTATGATGTGACGGGAGGTATTTTTGTGCGAACGATTTAATTTCGGCTTTGTTAAGGTAAAAACTCAAAATACTGTATGATATACTAAAATGTGAGAAAATTCATCTACGAACAAAAATTTTTCCAACAACAATATACAAATTGATTTGGTTTAAACCAACCGCGAGGACCTGATCTGACATTTATATCTTCAAGAATCAGACCCCTAGACAAGAAGAACTGGAGCCAACTCAACATGGCACGCTAAGTATACTAGAAAGATTATTGTAAACTACGCGCATCTCAAATCCTGATAAAAAAAAACTTTGCTTAATGTGGATAATAAATGGAAAGAGAGAGATGGGGTGAGATTACAAACTGACGGAATGGTTTCAGTTTTCCAGTCAGATGCCGTCAGCATAGTCCACCATTAGGATGTCAGGACTATGGACACTTTGTTCGTGGGAGTCGACTGTACTCAATATCGAGGGAGGGGAAATTCGTTCTCGCGGATTCTAATTTCCAATATGTAGGGGAAGGCAGAAGTAAACGAACTACATGTTAGTAAGAGAAAGGACACTTCTAACAGAATAGTTCATTTCAACTAGTTCGTTCATGAACTACGCATCCCTAAACATACCTATTCATCGATGTCAGTACCATCAACTTCTCCGTTTAACACAAAGTATCAGGCAAAGCGACGGTATTTCTATGTATTGATACTGCAATGAATCAGAATGAAGTTCTTGAAAATTCAATCAAGTTCCTGAATTCATTGATTTGCCAGGCCTTTTCCTGCAAGGTTTCAATCTGAAAATTTGCTTGGCTGTCATTCCTCTTCGAAACATAAAGAAACTACGATTTTACAGAGGTACCACGTTTTCTGCAAAAAACCATGATAATATCATTGAAGCCACAATGTTAAATGGGAGCATGGCAGGAGAAGATATACTACTACGACGCATCCCAATGGTCCCAGCAGATATGCCGTTCAAGTTGAAAGGTTTGCTGTTCCAGATGCGTCTCGCATTTTCAGAGACCACCAGCAAAGCGCCGGCCGAAGAGGCCGAGCGGTTCTAAGCTCTTCAGTCTGGAACTGCGTGACAGCTACGGTCGCAGGCTCGAATCCTGCTTCGTGCATGGATGTGTGTGATGTCCTTAGGTTAGTTAGGTCCAAGTAGTCCTACGTTCTAGGGGACTGATGACCTAAGATGTTAAGTCCCATAGTGCTGAGAGCCATTTGAACCAGCAAAGTCTGAGTATTAAACTTCGGCGAATCCATGCTTCACAAATGCTGCATGTGGCCTGATGAGACGTTGGAAAGTGTTCTGATTACTTCGTGTGTGCACCAGACAGAGAAGGAAAATAAATTCAATAACCAAAATATTTGACTACACAGAATTTAAACAGAAATACTTCCTTTGTTTTGAGCGGCTTGAATAACATGCCCAGTACTCGGTATAACTCGAAAATAGAGCCTTAAGTAATTAACGTGGCTGAAATAAAAGTACTGATTTGGTCTGTGTATATCAAACGATAAATATGAAAAGAAGACGATTGTCTGTGAACAGTACTTTTAAAGGAGTACGTGTGTGTTCGCAGGAAACATATGAGAAGAAGCCTGGTAAGTTATGTCTGGATATAAATACGAAGCTACATAACCTCCGGAACGTTTTCCGCGTTGTTACAAGTGTGTGAAAGGAAAAGCCAACGGGCAATACGCAAAGAACGTACTGGAGTACCAAAGAAACTGGTATAGTTCTGCGTAATCAATTACATATAAACAGGTAGAACACGGCGATGCGGTCGGCGACGTCTGAAAAGGCAACAAGTGTCTGGCACAGTTATTAGATCGGTTACTGCTGCTACAATAGCATGTTATCAAGATCTAAATCAGTTTGAACGTGGTGTTATTGTCAGCGGAGGAGCGACAGGACACAGCATCTAAATGGTTCAAATGGCCCTGAGCACTTGGGACTTAACATCTGAGGTCATCAGTCCCCTAGAACTTAGAGCTACTTAAACCTAACTAACCTAAGGACATCACACAGATCCATGCCCGAGGCAGGATTCGAACCTGCGACCGTAGCAGTCGCGCGGTTCCGGACTGAGCGCCTAGAACCGCGAGACCACCGCGGCCGGCACACAGCATCTCCGAAGTAGCGATGAAGCGGGGATTTTCCCGTAAACCATTTCGTTGAAAGTGACAGAAGTGCAAGGCTTCCGCAAATTGCTATATATCTTAATTCTGGGCGATCATCAAGAATCAGGCTCCAAACCAGTCAAGGAAACATCATCGATATCGGCTTTCGGAGCCGAAAGCCCACTCGTGTACCCTTGATGGCTATATGACACAAATCTTTACGCCCCGCCTGGGCCTCTTAACACTGACGTTGGACTGTTGATGACTGGAAACATATTGCCTAGTCGGGTGAGTCACGTTTCAAATTGTATCGAGTGGATGGGGGAGTGCGAGTATGGAAACAACCTCGTCAATCTGTGGACCCTGCATGTCAGCAGGAGACTGGTCAGCCTGGTGAAGGCTCTGTAATGGTGTGGGGCGTGTGCAGTTGGAGTGATATGGGTCCCCTGATACGTCCAGATACGACTCCGGCAGGTGACACGTACATAAGCATCCTGTCTGGTCACCTGCATCCATTCGCGTTCATTGTGCATTCCGACGGACTTCGGCGGTTCCAGCACGACAATCCACCACGCCACACGTCCAGAATTGCTTCAGAGTGGCTCCATGAGCACTCTTCTGAGTTTAAACACTTCCACTGGACTCACCAGAGATGAACATTACTGAGCATATCTGGAACGCCTTGCAATGTGCTTTTCAGAAGAGACCTCCATCCCCTCGTACTCTTACGGACTTATGGACAGCCCTGCAGGATTCATGGTGTCAGTTCCCTCCAGCACTACTTCAGACCTAAGTCGAGTCCGCGCCACGTCGTCTTGTCCTGCGGCACTCCTGCGTGATCAGGAGGGGGGGGGGGGGGGGAGGGGTATACGAGATTCCTTTAGTTCTTCAGTGTATGTAACATGCAAATGCTTAGTTTGTGTAGTTAGTTATACGTCCAAATCAGATAGCTTCCTACAGCCGGTCGGTTCTAGGCGCTACAATCTGGAACCGAGGGATCGCTACGGTCGCAGGTTCGAATCCTGCTTCGGGCATGGATGTGTGTGATGTTCTTAGGTTAGTTAGGTTTAATTAATTCTAAGTTCTAGGAGACATGATCTCAGAAGTTAAATCGCATAGTACTCAGAGCCATTTAACTTCCTACATATAGACAGACATACATGGTGCAACGTGTATAAGTACAGATATTTCTATCTGTGACTGAGAACAGTCTACTAAACAATACTATATCAGTACTTACACCATTTGTAGACTAATAATTATAGCTGTTTGCATTTGCAAGTACGCATGGCACAAGCAAGTTATTAAAAATGTACCTTCCTGTGGTGCCGGCCGCGGTGGTCTCGCGGTTCTAGGCGCGCAGTCCGGAACCGTGCGACTGCTACGGTCGCAGGTTCGAATCCTGCCTCGGGCATGGATGTGTGTGATGTCCTTAGGTTAGTTAGGTTTAAGTAGTTCTAAGTTCTAGGGGACTGATGACCACAGCAGTTGAGTCCCATAGTGCTCAGAGCCATTTAAACCATTTAAACCTTCCTGTGGTCTGTATGTCAGGTCCTGAAGTGTGGATGCATAGAGGCGAAACGAAAGTTTGTAGCGACAGGGGTAGTCCACTTTGAGGTATAATTACGACGGTGCAGCTCCTAAGTAAAATATATAAAAATCTAGACATGGTTCCAAAATACTTAAATGCCTATACAAGTAAAGTTAATCCTATTAATCTTTAAATTCTGTGTCAGAAATCTTTAACTTTGTGTCAGAAAAATCTGGTAACAAACAGAGGTAACATATATACAGCAGAGACGTCTGTTGTTATTCAGGAATGAGACCAGATATTATAGATATATGCTAGAGAATTAATAAAATTCACACAAAAGTATAGCGTTCACTGACGAATGAAAGACGTAGGCTGATGCAATCGCCTGTGCTCTGCTGACCCCCCAGGGGCAGAAACCACAAAGGAGGAAAGTAAGTGCATTTCGAGCGTCGAGGAACACGATCTGTAGTCTCCAGACAGACTTGCATAGAGAGAAAATCGACTTTACTGCCCCTCTTCCGTGTCGACCAAATTGTTTTGACATGGAATACAACGACCGTGGTGCGGTATAGCCCTCCGTTGTCAGTAGGGAGTAGTGTATCACCTCTGCTGTAGGTGTGGCGGCCATATTAAGACATAAAAGAAGAACATTTAACGAGTAAGCACTGCCAGATGTGTGTGAATATACGTACAAAGGGACATAACCACCGAAATGTTTGGCAGAACACAAAATATAAACTTTTGCGTGTGGCTACAAATGTGTGAAAGGAAATGTCAACAGGCAATGTACAGGGTATTTCAAAAATGACCGGTATATTTGAAACGGCAATAAAAACTAAACGAGCAGCGATAGAAATACACCGTTTGTTGCAATATGCTTGGGACAACAGTACATTTTCAGGCGGACAAACTTTCGAAATTACAGTAATTACAATTTTCAACAACAGATGGCGCTGCAAGTGATGTGAAAGATATAGAAGACAACGCAGTCTGTGGGTGCGCCATTCTGTACGTCGTCTTTCTGCTGAAAGCGTGTGCTGTTCACAACGTGCAAGTGTGCTGTGGACAACATGGTTTATTCCTTAGAACAGAGATTTTTCTGGCGTTGGAATTTCACCGCCTAGAACACAGTGTTGTTGCAACAAGACGAAGTTTTCAACGGAGGTTTAATGTAACCAAAGGACCGAAAAGCGATACAATAAAGGATCTGTTTGAAAAATTTCAACGGACTGGGAACATGACGGATGAACGTGCTGGAAAGTTAGGGCGACCGCATACGGCAACCACAGAGGGCAACGCGCAGCTAGTGCAGCAGGTGATCCAACAGCGGCCTCGGGTCTCCGTTCGCCGTGTTGCAGCTGCGGTCCAAATGACGCCAACGTCCACGTATCGTCTCATGCGCCAGACTTTACACCTCTATCCATACAAAATTCAAATGCGGCAACCCCTCAGCGCCGCTACCATTGCTGCACGAGAGACATTCGCTAATGATATAGTGCACAGGATTGATGACGGCGATATGCATGTGGGCAGCATTTGGTTTACTGATGAAGCTTACTTATTTTTACCTGGACGGCTTCGTCAGTAAACAGAACTGGCACATATGGGGAACCGAAAAGCCCCATGTTGCAGTCCCATCGTCCATGCATCCTCAAAAAGTACTGGTCTGGGCCGCCATTTCTTCCAAAGGAATCATTGGCCCATTTTTCAGATCCGAAACGATTACTGCATCACGCTATCTGGGAATTCTTCGTCAATTTGTGGCGGTACAAACTGCCTTAGACGACACTGGGAACACCTCGTGGTTTATGCAAGATGGTGCCCGGCCACATCGCACTGCCGACGTCTTTAATTTCCTGAATGAATATTTCGATGATCGTGTGATTGCTTTGGGCTATCCAAAACATACAGGAGGCGGCGTGGGTTGGCCTCCCTATTCGCCAGACATGAACCCCTGTGACTTCTTTCTGTGGGGACACTTGAAAGACCAGGTGTACCGCCAGAATCCAGAAACAATTGAACAGCTGAAGCAGTACATCTCATCTGCATGTGAAGCCATTCCGCCAGACACGTTGTCAAAGGTTTCGGGTAATTTCATTCAGAGACTACGCCATATTATTGCTACGCATGGTGGATATGTGGAAAATATCGTACTATAGAGTTTCCCAGACCGCAGCGCCATCTGTTGTTGACAATTGTAACTACTGTAATTTCGAAAGTTTGTCTGCCTGAAAATGTACTGTTGTCCCAAGCATATTGCAACAAACGGTGTATTTCTAACGCTGCTCGTTTAGTTTGTATTCCCGTTTCAAATATACCGGTCATTTTTGAAACATCCTGTAGTTACGCGTAGTCGCTGCAGAAGTGGTACGAGGAGAAAAGAAACAGGTGATGAGGAGTCCGTAGCCGAAATGCCCAGAAAAGAGACTTCGGAGGTACAGAAAAGTGTAGGAGATGAGAATCTCGCCACTTTTAGCCACTGAGCCGTGGTAAAAATTGCTGCTTGGAAGAGCGGGCCGCAGCGCGCAGTGTGAAGCAGTCGCTCTCCGTTTCTGGCGGTGGCGCCGTTGTGGCAATCGCAGCTTTGGTGTTCCCACTCGAGGGAAAGGGGAAAGGTTGGCTGCTCACGTGCGTTTAAGGGGCGCTATGAGCTCGCCAGTCGGTCAGCCTGGGTCAGTGTCTCGTCCGCAGCTTGCTAGTCTGTCTCTCGTCCGCATTTGTTAGGCAGTTGGTGTCTGTCTGTCGTCTGGAATGATAGTATGTCTGTCGTTCGGATCAACCTTTAAAGCCGGCACAACGAGAGTCTTTCGACTCCGCCAGTAAGAGAACTCAATGAGTGGTCGCCCGGTCGGTGCTGAGTTCCTGCTTCTGAGTCTGCGCGTTAGGCCGCCAGTCTGCTCGAGTTTGCTGAGGCAATGGTCACTGACAGTTGGATCGGTCGGTTGGTCGGTCGCGCACTGAGACACTGAGACACTTGTCCGTCTTGAGCGTCGGCGCACGTGAGGTCGCCACGTGAGACCAGTGGGGCGCGGCGAATAGCGAGTGGTAGTGAACGAGAGCAACAGGAGTCAACCCACGACATCGGTCTGGCTGGTGCGAGCTGCGACGCCGTGAGACGGGAGATCGGCGCGCCTTCCTGGGTCCGTTGAAGCGGCTGGCAGCGGACGGTTCGGGAGAGCGTTGGGGGTGCTGCGCCAGGTCTTCTCCAGAAATCGCAGTTTATTAGAAGTTAAGTGATTGGTGATACGTTGGTTTATTTACTCTAGTTAATTTCTACTTGTTTTCTTGGTGAGGTCACCAGCCGTTTTGCTTTGGGGTCGTCTCACCATTCTTCACCGATTTCCCACCCGCGGGAAGGTGATTGTTTATAAATTGGGTGATCGTTTTTCCCTTGTGGAGTGGGGGTGGGTTAGAGCAACCTACGGTTTGGGTTGTTCGGTAATCACCCTATCAATCTACCGTACGTTAGTAGCTGCCTCTGTCATGTTTGTCGGATTTGGTGTGTTAACGAAGTTATTGCTTGGAGTGTAACGGCCTAATACCTGAAATATGTTTTGGTCTTTGGAAACTTTGATATTATTGCCTATGATCTTGAGAGGCAGTATCTGTGTGCTGTAGAGCATCTTACCTATAGTTTGGCCAACATTGTAGAATTTTATATAAGATTGCATTTCATGGGCTCATATTTAAATGATCACTTTAGTATATAAAGTTGCCACCATTTCACTTCAAGACTTTTCTTCGAAGTTGAAATCAAGTTGCACCTTTGGTGGCAAGGTTAACATTTTATTTGTTAGTGTTTTGTACCATTTCCATCCCTCCTACGGGGGGTGCATAGTTTGTGTGCTTGTGTAAATGGCTTAAACTCTTAGTTTAGAGTTATGTTGCAGATTAAAGTGTGTTGTAGATTTGCAGTAGTGTAGTCTTTCAGAGGCTGTTGTGAGCGGTCGTAACTACGGCCGTGTCAAAAGGAAGCGGCAAGGTTCTCTGTCCGAAAGCTCATAGAGTCAAAAGTCGTTTCTTTGTGCCTTTCAATAAATTGTATGATATCTAGAGGGTGCTTTCTGAATATAATTTTCAGTCTGTTTCTTTAAAAAAATGCTTTTAGGCACTATTAAAGTGAATAAAATTCCCATTTATTAAAAGGAATTTGATTATGATTTCATCAGTTACTCCCTGGCAACTACTCACATGCTTACACAGTGTGATTATATGTGTTAATGTTCTTCATGAATCGCTACTAAATAAATTAAATTCTTAAGAATATTCTTTGAAATTAAATCACGGTTCAGCCACGAAGATGTGCAAAATGAAACAGTAGGGCCTTCCGATGCGAGCCCAAAAGTGAGCTGGACTTCAGTTGCGCAGCGGAGATGCATATATTTAGGATATGCACAGTCTCATCCACTAAAAGTGCAAAATTTGCTACGCGTGAGTGGGGACGAGGCTGAAACAACGATAAGTGAACACAGGGGCACTGGTACATGTAGTGCCGAGCAGTACATGGTTGGCCTGTTTGGCCAAGCTGATACAAAGAGTAAGCACAGAGCAAAGAGAAATGTTACACTGCCGAACGTTACAGGAGGTGCTGAAAAGAAATTTAGCTGCCGAATGTGGTGCCTTAAAGGAAACGGTAGAATCAATGGAGGCAAAAATTGATAGAATGGCACAAATGTTCAAAAACAAAAAATTGAAATCAAGAAAGATATCGTTGCTGAAGTTGATGCGAAATTTGAAGAGGTAGGAAACCGATTAAGTGCGATAGAGGTAGAACAGAAAAGGGTGATTGGCGAAGTCAGGTTGCCAGGTGGAGGGCTAGAACATGAACTGCAGACCTTACATGTGACTGATTGTGATCATAGGGAATTCTTGAATCGAATAGAATGTTGTGAATCAGTTAAGGATAGGGTAGAAGCGGAAGAAACATTCAAGGTGTTAAAATGACATGAGGAAAATTTGAAGTTCATAGCGGAGCTGAAGGGGGTCACAGATAGGGTGCAACTTTTGACTGCACCGGAGAGCAGCGATAGGACGGCACCGGTAAATGTTGTGAAAAGCGAAGAAGTCACGTGCTTGCTTAAATGCCAGCAAGGGCAATGTGAAATTAACAGGAGGCAACTGGGCGCTGTTAACGAGTTGGACGAGCGCGCGTCTGACGTGAAGAATTGAAACGTCCCCTTAGAAAAATTATACATGACTGTGCTTAGACTGACACACAATATTTTTTAGTGCAACGCAATCTGACTTTCAAAAATACCTACAAAAGAATGGCCCTGACTAACATTAACCTATATATGTCACAAATCACTTGCCTCACAAAAATCTTGGTTACTCGAACTACTTCAATACAGTGAACGCCAATACCGTCAGCTAAATAAAAGATTGAAACTACTGGAGGCACTAACTACTGATAGGCATAGTTAGCGAATGAAAGATTTTAATAGAGAACAAACAATGTATTTAGCTTAATAGTCATAATATATATACCAGTTCATGGCATCCATTCTTACAAATTTACTGTCTCTGAGGGACACACGTCCAGATCATCCACTCTCAAAACTCCGCCATCTCTCTCCCCACATCCACCACTGCTGGCGGCTCGCCTCCAACTGCCCAACACTACAATGGCGAATATTACTCCAACAATGCAAACGAACCACAGACTGCACACAGCACAGCCAGTGATTTTCATACAGAGCGCTACGTGGAGTTACCAATAAGAAAACCTAAACAGCCTACTTACAGAATCTACTGTGGCGTGATGCTGAGAGCGGGGCGCACGCACGGGAGGACAGGAGCGAGAATCGTGACGAGTGAGGTTCGGGTCGTGAAGACGACTATGAATTTAAATACGAATTAAAAAATGGCGAGGAAGTAGGCGAGAGAGACGGATAAAATAGATAGCAGAATGAGGAAGTGCAAGGTTCTTGTTATAAGCATTTCCCCTCTTTACGAAAATTTTAAATGTTTCCAAATTCTTCAAACACTTGGCTTGAACAGTGGCAATATTCTCTCCCTCCTACTTGCGCGAGCGAATGTTAAACTGAAGTTATGAGCGGATACCTGGATGCCGAACAGAGTACGACTGAGATCGGTGGGACAAATGTGCACCACTGTGCAAGATTTCCACCTCACGTTATTGCCTCCATTTTAGTTCGAGGCCGCTCGAGACAGACTGAGGCACGGGACATTGATGCTGCCAAACCTAAGTCAGTCCGGATTTAGTAGCCCAGCCCCTCTCTCTTAACACGGCGATTCAGAGTAACCAAGTTTTCATGTAATCCCAACAGCCCGGGCGAGTTGATTCGGATTCATATAACGTCCGCAGCCCGTGGACGTGCAGTAGCATTCTCGCTTTCCGCGCCCGGGTTCCCGGGTTCGATTCCCTGTGGGGTCAGGGATTTTATCTGCCTCGTGATGACTGGGTGTTGTGTGATGTCCTAGGTTAGTTAGGTTTCAGTAGATCTAAGTTCTAGGGGTCTGATGACCATCGATGTTAAGTCCCATAGCGCTCAGAGCCATTTGATTCGTATAATGAATCTGCCAAACACTTGAGCCATACGTAGCTGGACGGTGCAAGGATGACGAGGAAACGTTTGAGTGTGTAGCCCTGCAGCTGGGCGGCCCAGCCAGTGCGAGGTCGCTGTGGGGCAGCAGTTACGGCCGCAGTGGGACCCGGCAGCGAGGGACACGTGGGCGGGAGGAACCGTGGGAGAAATGGCGGAGGCAGGCCAGGCTGGAGACGCAGCTGGAGAGCGGAGCCGTGAGGAGCGGGGCTAAAGCAATGGTGGTCTTGTTATTGCAGCGGGTGCTGGGATTAGGCCGACCGACCCCCAAAATAATCCTCCGGCGGCTACAGGGCAGTCTCAGCTATGACAGCCACCTGCCGAGGAAGGCGCTGTTAGACGAGGACCACTGGCAGAGGCACTGCTGCACGAACCAAACAGTGGCGACATGTCAGCTGTTAGCCCCGCTGTTACTACCTCTGTTAGGAAGGCGTCTCTGTCCCGCATTATTGACACAGCCCACCATTAGCGAGGACGCGAGCTTGGCAAACCTTGTGACTGCGAGGAATGAAGGTGCTGGGATTAGGCCGGCCGACCCCCGAAATAATCCTCCGGCGGCCACAGGGCAGCCTCAGCTATGACAGGCACCTGCCGAGGAAGGCACTGTTAGATGAGGACCACCGGCAGAGGCACTGCTGCACGAACCAAACAGTGGCGACATGTCAGCTGTTAGCCCCGCTGTTACTACCTCTGTTAGGAAGACATCTCTGTCCCACATTATTGACACAGCCCACCATTAGCGAGGACGCGAGCTTGGCAAACGTTGTGACTGCGAGGAACGAAGGTGCTGGGATCAGGCCGGCCAACCCACGAAATAATCCTCCGGCGGCCACAGGGCAGTCTCAGCTATGACAGGCACCTGCCGAGGAAGGCGCTGTTGGATGAGGACCACTGGCTGAGGCACTGCTGCACGAACCAAACAGTGGCGACATGTCAGCTGTTAGCCCCGCTGTTACTACCTCTGTTAGGAAGGCATCTCTGTCCCGCATTATCGACAAAGCCCACCATTAGTGAGGACGGGAGCTTGGCAAACCTTGCGACTGCGGGGAACGTAGGTGGAGGGAGCAGTTCATTGAAAGAGTGTAGGGGTCAAATGGCAGACTCTTATGTGTCAGGGAATTGAGTTTGGAAATAATTTTTTAATTGTTCCCCTGATGAATATCGAAACGATGTTGGTTACAGACTTTACGAGTACAGACCATGGCACAATAGATTTAGGTGGTGGTGTGATGACCTTTAATGTGGAGGTGAACCACGTTGTATTCATATTTGGTAACTGTGTACTGTCAGGTTGAGTTGGAGGTGAGCTGCCTGCGGTTTCTTGTTGGACCTGAGTTTCTACCGGAACCTGAGGTCCTCCTCAGTTGCACGTGTGGGGGAACTTTTCCGCTTTCAGAGGGTGGAATGAATTTTTTACGGGGATCACAGGGGAGGACTTTGCTGGACGTGGGTGATGCGTCACAGGTTGAGCGAACAAGGCTGTGGTGCAGGCCTGGCGCTGCTGTGCGTGGGCACAGCTGCTGGTTCTGCTGGTGAGTTCCAGTACGGGGATGACAAATGCTGTTCGGGAAACCCCACTCCATGCCGGCTACGTTGGAAGCCGAGATAAGAGTGGAATAGTCAGGAGGCTGAAATAGCGTCGTCCGGTATAAAATATTCAGCATGTATCTGTGTCAAAACTGTCATTAACCACGTGTGTTCACACTCGTGTCAAAGTTTGACATGTCCATCGAAGGATCAGACTGAAAGAATAAATGATAATTGATTGGAACCCTCAGCTGACGACAGATGTTGTTGATATACCTCGATGGGGACAGCTTAAAATGTGTTCTAAACATTCACGGTGGTGTCTGTCTGTTCTATATCGTGTCTCCCTACCACTTTCGCGCAACGACGCTATGAGCGTGTTTTTTAGGGAACTGACTAGTTTGAACCTGGGACCTGTTGCTGGTAAGGAGACACCAGACCACAGATGACATGTAGAATTCAGAAGAGTTCAGTGAGACTAGCGATGATATAACCCAGTACTAAATGATCTCAGCGTCAACTCCACTGCACTCCCTGTAAAAGAATCTTAATACTAACTAAATTTAGTGGAAGGGGTTCAAGGCTTTCCTATTTTTAGTTAGCTGGTAAAATAACGTCAAAAAGCAGTTAAGTTTACCAATGGAAATTTTATTCTACTCATAAAACATTGTTTATAAATTGTACTATTGATAAAAGGAAGTGTTTTAATACAGGATGGTAAAAACCAACTGTGTTCAACAAAAATGTGAACGGATATTCCCTGAACGGGTTTCCAAGTTCTACAGTGGATCGAAGGATGACCTATGCCATATCACATCTAAAATCTAGGTTTTAATTAAGTTTCACAAGAGAGAAAACTATCAAAATGGTCTACAGTGACCCTCAATTATCTTTAATTACTTATCTAACTTGTCGTAAATTACAGTGGCTGATGTGACTTCTCAATGACTATATAACAGAAAACTCATCTCGTCTCAGATTTTTACTTCAAGTGGCAAATGTGAACACCATGAGCTTTAATTTACGATCGACACTAGTAACACGCAAAAAGGGTGTGTAACAGCTGAGACTTCTGCAGTTCTGAGTGAAGCTTTATGCGCTGTTATGCGGCATCGCGTGCGTTCATTACCTTGTCGGTGTTCGCCAGGGGGGCGGCGGCGGGCGCAGCTCCATCCATCTCGCCCTCTCGGAAACAACTAACTCCTAACTTCTCCTTACTACAATTTACCGAAGTTGGTTTAAAAAAAACTATCTGGCTGTGTTTTCATCTGATTAATCAGGGTCTCAATGTTAACCTTAAGCTCCGCCTACAAAAATTCTGTCTATCCAATGAGAAACGTTATACTTTTCGTGTTGGGGCAATGTTTTTAAAGTTTGCAACGTAACAGAGACGTGAAAAAGTCTCACGCTAAAACCTGCAGCTGGTGTGTTCCTTTTAGCGTTATCTTAAGATCTATACTATTCTTCTGGAGGGCTCTAGCTTTTAACATGGGCTGGGGGGTGGTCCTAACGTAACAGAGACGCGAGAAAGTCTCACGCTAAAACGTGCGGGTGGTGTGGTCTTAGCGGTAGGCTGGCAACGTAGGTGTCCAGTCCGTCCCTTATTGTAGGGCCTTCTAGCTTAACACGGTTCTGCTCTCGGCTTCTGTTCTCGTTTCTCCCCTCGGAACTGCGTCGGTCTCACGGTGGGAAGGTACAACTTGCATTTAGGCATTCTTGTGTTAGTCTGTGGTGTTCCATTTGCTCACTCGTTACTCGTATTACTTTGGTTAATTTAATGTCACGATTTATTCGGAGCTATGTCGCATACTACTGGATTTGATTATCATGTCAGGGTTTTCTTGTAAGGTGTTGGATTTGCCTGACACCTTACACCCCAGCACGCCTTCGGTTACGGTAAACCAGTTCATATTTTGACTAGTTCCATAAGCTGGGTTATTTCTATAGTTAACATTCGCTCCTGTCGCTCGGACATAAGTTGTTAAAACTTGATTGATGTTTTGCGAAATCTGTTTCTTTCAGCAAACTACTTTCTTCAACATATACCTGTCACGTCGCCTTCACATTGGACACAGGTGAATAGCGCACTGCAGGGACTTATCCTTTGTGGGCTTCCCGAGAGACCCACATCCCCAACTGTCCACAATCCACATACGTAATGTACGTAACAGATATCTGCCCATCCACTCATTACTCGCGCCCATTAAGGTGACGATTGCCATTGATTCTACAGAAGCTGCACGGTCATCAATGGTATCCGTTTTTCCGAGAACAGTTACTGTCGTCATATGTACTTAAAAGAATACATTTTTTTGGGAGGAGAAACGTCGATATCAGAATCCTTTGATGATGGCTTCGGACGAATAAGAGGAAATAAAAAGATATAAGAAGAAATTACCCTGGTACGGTACCTAGCCAAGTATTGAGCTGAAAGATACAACGAATGGTGAAGTATGACTTGTGGGTCTAAGTGTCAATCTTGAGTATTGATGACAGGTTTATTGCCAATTGTTGCATTTAGTATTGGTTAAATTGAAGTAAATTTTTGGTTTAAATATTATGAGCCTTGTAATGAAATGTTTTTGCGTTTCCTAGGAATATGTCATGCCATAATCCGATTGTACCGATTACTGGAATCATGTTCTAGGTATCGAGTACCTTCTCCCTCCCTTCCTCCCTCCCTCCCTCCCTCCCTCCCTCCCTCCCTCCCTCCCGCACAGTAGCCACGTGCGGCTGCCTCTGCTGCCGCCTGCAGCTGACAAAACTGCAGCTCTGTCTCTCACGTCGACAAATCTCCCACACTCTTACCGTCAGAACTTTCTGCAGTGGCCTTTCTTACTACAAGGAAACGACAGCCACGTTTTATGTCTGTCCTACGAGACGTCTTAGCCCAGAGCCGAGCTTCAGACTGGAGCCCTTGCCTTCCTCGACGAGTTTACTTCACGGTTGAGCTACCCGGCCGCGCCCCACCGAGTCCCACGAGGCGGCCTAACCAGCCGCTCTGGCCTCGCCGACTTCCCACATACTTACAGGGTCTGAAAATCAGTCTTCGAAAATCTGTTTCCAAGTTAGGTACGCTTGAGTTCTCAACGAAACTGCAAAAAATAGTCTTTGTAGATTGCCGAGTGCCATTAAGAAAGAGTGTTCTTTTTATTTATAACAGTTGAAACGTCCCCTTAGAAAAACCTATACAAGACTGTGCTTAAACTGACACACAATATTTTTAGCGCAACGCAATCTGACTTTCAGTAATCCCTACAAGAGAATGGCCCTGACTAACATTAACCTACATCTACATCTACATCTACATGACTACTCTGCAATTCACATTTAAGTGCTTGGCAGAGGGTTCATCGAACCACAATCATACTATCTCTCTACTATTCCACTCCCGAACAGCGAGCGGGAAAAACGAACACCTAAACCTTTCTGTTCGAGCTCTGATTTCTCTTATTTTATTTTGATGATCATTCCTACCTATGTAGGTTGGGCTCAACAAAATATTTTCGCATTCGGAAGAGAAAGTTGGTGACTGAAATTTCGTAAAAAGGTCTCGTCGCGACGAAAAACGTCTATGCTGTAATGACTTCCATCCCAACTCGTGTATCATATCTGCCACACTCTCTCCCCTATAACGCGATAATACAAAACGAGCTGCCCTTTTTTGCACCCTTTCGATGTCCTCCGTCAATCCCACCTGGTAAGGATCCCACACCGCGCAGCAATATTCTAACAGAGGACGAACGAGTGTAGTGTAAGCTGTCTCTTTAGTGGACTTGTTGCATCTGCTAAGTGTCCTGCCAATGAAACGCAACCTTTGGCTCGCCTTTCCGACAATATTATCTATGTGGTCCTTCCAACTGAAGTTGTTCGTAATTTTAACACCCAGGTACTTAGTTGAATTGACAGCCTTGAGAATTGTACTATTTATCGAGTAATCGAATTCCAACGGATTTCTTTTGAAACTCATGTGGATCATCTCACACTTTTCGTTATTTAGCGTCAACTGCCACCTGACACACCATACAGCAATCTTTTCTAAATCGCTTTGCAGCTGATACTGGTCTTCGGATGACCTTACTAGACGGTAAATTACAGCATCATCTGCGAACAGTCTAAGAGAACTGCTCAGATTGTCACCCAGGTCATTTATATAAATCAGGAACAGTAGAGGTCCCAGGACGCTTCCCTGGGGAACACCTGATATCACTTCAGTTTTACTCGATGATTTGCCGTCTACTACTACGAACTGCGACCTTCCTGACAGGAAATCACGAATCCAGTCGCACAACTGAGACGATAGCCCATAGCTCCGCAGCTTGATTAGAAGTCGCTTGTGAGGAACGGTGTCAAAAGCTTTCCGGAAATCTAGAAATACGGAATCAACCTATACGTTTCACAAATCACTCACCTCACCAAAAATCTTCGTTACTCGAACTACTGCAATACATCGAGCGCCACTACTGCCAGCTAAATAAAAGATTCTAACTATGGAAGGCACTAACTACTGATTGGTATAGTTAGCAAATGAAAGATTTTAATTGAGGACAAAGAATGTATTTACCTTAATAGTCATAATATATATAGCATGACATCCATTCTTACAAATTTCAAAACTCCGCCATCTCTCTCCCCACATCCACCACTGCTGGCAGCTCACCTCCAACTGCGCAACGCTACGCGCTGTTAACATTCAGCTGCCCAACACTACAATGGCGAATATTACTCCAACAATGCAAACCAGCCACAGACTGCACACAGCACAGCCAGTGATTTTCATACAGAGTGCTATGTGGTGTTACCAATAAGAAAACCTAAACAGCCTACTTACACAGTGCGAAAATGCGGATGATCATAATGAAAGCTTTTGTACTAAATAGCAGAATTTCTTATTGTAAATGAAGAAACTGTAATGCATGTGAACAGTACTATTCAGTATCGAGGAATCAGGTTGTGTTTCATTTAAAATTTAACAATTTGCACTTTATGCATCTAATTTTAACTTCTTGTGATTAAGCGTGTTTTCGTTCCAGTAGGAGCTAGAAATAAAAATGTTCTATATTCGTTACTTAAAACTTGAAAGTGATTATAAAATTAGATGTTAACTAATGCAGATTCTTACTAGCGGGAACTGAACTAGAGTTTACTCAGTTATACCATTACACGGCAACGTACTCATCTTGAGGCAGTTTGATTTTAAATGCTCGCAATGTTTTGTACTTAAACACTGTGCGAGGTCTTGAACGTCGATATTTTCGGGTGTAAGTCCAAGTGTGTCGTAATACTGTAGCGAAATTATCTCTACGCACTGCACTTCCGTTCTTTTTTTTTTTTTTTGTTTTTGAAGAAAGTCAGCCACACGATCCCCATCGCACTGTGTCACTTCGCGGCGCGTGAATTGGTGCAGAGTCGACCGCTCAGTCAGCGCGTTTCGTCATGAAGGATAATTCAGTGTTTTCTTCAAGGGGGTTTAAGAGGAAAAATAGTCGGTGTGGGCTACGCTACACGCAACGCTATCGATATTTCACCTCATCTCTTACCAGTGGACGTCGAAAATATAGTTACGATGACTTATTCGTAGCTTTGTATAGGCACACAGAACGCGTGTGAAAGCAGAGTCATCAGTACAACCATTTCCAAACATGTACGTCCACTGAGGTGAAACAAAGCGTGGAACGGGCAGACTGACCACCAGTCCGAGGTGCGGGTGTGTCTGTGACGGCTGCGTGTGTCGCAGCTGGAGTCACAGACGACGGCGGTCGACCTCACGCTCGCTCTGGACACCTGCGTGACGCACTCTCCGACAGCCAATGAGCGCTCACTGGTGTTCTGGACGCTCTGCAGTAAACACCGTACCCAGTGCGATCCTACCGAGTTACCCACTGAACTTTAATCCCAACTGTTGCGACTTGCCACGCTTGATGGTCGTGTCGGGGCACGCATTCTACGCAGTCGAGTGAGAGACGCGGTTTGCGAGCCTCACGGCGCTCACGCGGAGCGCAGGGCCAGCCCTGCAGCCGCCGCCTGGCACCGCCAGCACAGCAGCCGCGGTCCGGTTCCCGACCTGCGCCATCCGCCATCGTCCGTGCGGGCTACTATAGTCAAACGCAACTTACTCGACGAAGAGAGTTACGCCACAAATCACGCGTGTTCAGAAGAGGGCGGCCGAGATGGAGATCGCTACGGAGCAGCAGTGGTCAGAGGTGATCCGAAAACTGGACGCCCGGCAGACGCCAGAGGCGGCCGGCCTGGTCAGCGCCCACCGGCTTCTCTTGTCTGCCAGCGGCGGACCCACCTGCTGGCGGGTATCTCCGTCGATCAGCAAATAAGCAACTCGAAGCCGAAACGCTACGTCCAGTGTTTACAGTAAAACAACGTGCGGAGCTATGAATAATGCGGTGAAATTCTAAACCAAACCCCAGAGTTAATGTTCCTTGCCTACGTTTACCTCATCCGACACCCTCAATGGCTTGTCCTCAATCCCCACAGACATCCACGAGATTGTTCCCCATTTACTCTCTATTAAGCTGGCCGCCTTAGAGAAAGAGAAGTTGCGGCAGAGAAGACGTGTAAAGCAGAACTGTATTGCGTCCGAGGAAAGGTAAAGAACGAATTGCTCCCGCACGCACCAATAGTTTCATCAAAAACTAAAGTGTGAGGAACCACAAGTTGTGGGACTACGAAATACACTGAGAAGAGCCAGAGCCGGAAGAATCGACTGCAGAAACGCATCGCGAATGGAAACCGCAAGAAAGCCCTATCACTTCTCTGTGAATATTGTGAAAGCGGTAAGGATCGGAAAATACTGGTGGACACTATGTGAAATTCCAACAGCGAAATACGGAAATGAGCTTCACCAACTAATTTCTTCTGGACGGAGTACGTTTAAAAAAAGTAAGTAGCCCGAACGGATGTGGACTTTAAATTCTTGCTCCTGCCCTTCGACAACAGATTTTCGAATTCTGGTACACGCCAATACAACTTAGTACACATGCCGTGGATGCGATCAGTAACAATTTTTAGAACAAGATAAAAAAGGATTCGGTGATCGGAATTTCGTAGAAGAGTGAAGAAAAATTACAATTCATCAACACCTGTCTGAGAGTGAATGGTTTTCTTCCTCGCCAAGTAAAATTAAGATATGCACAAACATTTTAACAAAGCAATCGTATTCAATTATAATTTATTCAAAATTCTTCTTTTTAATGTGAATTACAACTGTCGACCTGTGTGCCTGGACTTCAGGGCACCGGTCGTGAGTAGTGTTTGTTAATTATTGTTATTGTGAGAAATTCCTACGACATTGTTATGAATTATTAAAACTAATTGCCTGTATTTTCCCCTTGCATGAATCACGACGGGGAGCAAGTAACGCAAAAATTCACAACTGAGGAGAAAGTTTTTGAAAGGAATAAGAAGTGGACCCACGTCACGTAAAATTTTCCATAGTAAGTTGTTTTGCTTGGCGCGAGTTGCTGGCACGCTTACGCTTCGTAGCGTCTCCTTTGATGTAGATAGAAACCCTTTTCCTCATTATTCTCTTCCCTGAATTTTATTGACCAAAAATTTACTGGAATGTTTTAGTGTGATACAATGTCAGCAAAATATAAAAAATTGTGACGCAATAGTTTGCACCTTATACTAGACGTAAAACAGGCTTTGACATTACATAAATTGCATTTATCATGTGTAATAAGTAGCTTATGAAATTTCAACATTTTCGTGAAATTTCTATTTTTTGGTAAATTCATATAGCATGGCCGAAAAATATATGCCAATTATTGAGAGTAATAACGAAAACGCAATCAGCAAAAATGGCGTAGAATTGCAAGATCGAGCAATTGAAGTTCAGCCGCCATGAATGCCTACTGCAGAAGGTTTAAGTAGATCAGAGATGAGTGTCACAGGAGTGACAAATGATAGCGACGCTCCACAACAGAGTAACCTTGACGATACAATGTTTCTAGTTGACTAGACAATGTCACACATCTCCCAGAGCGACATATCGCTCATAAGTGAAATGCCGATGAGACGGGTTTTACGATTAATCAAGGAAAACCCCCAGTTGGGAAACGGTGCCAAAATTAGTTCGTTACGGTCGAGTTGCAATTTACAATTTCTTTATTGATTACTTCAACCATTAAAAGTCATTTCTTTATCACTTGACCAGGAACAGATCCAAAAAGCTAGTGGTCATGACTGCCTTTTCGAAACAATTTACTTTACAGTCAACGGTCAAGTCATTTTTCTTAAAACCGACTTTCATACAACATTTGATAACAAATCAAAATTTTCCAAGTAATGAAATTAAAAACTTTACTTTACCGTTAATAGCCAAGCCATTTTACTTAAAACAGACTTTAATAAAGCATTTAATAACAAAATTAAAACTTTCCAAGCAATGAAACAAAAACCAAAAAAACACCAATTCGCATAAAATTTCGGTACCGAACATGTAGAGAGCCAACTTCTTTCGCACAACAAGACATTAAATTACAAGGGCTCACTAACAGGGAGGCAGAATTAGAATTTTCAAAAAATGGTTCAAATGGCTCTGAGCACTATGGGACTTAACTTCTGAGGTCATCAGTCCCCTAGAACTTAGAACTACTTAAACCTAACTAACCTAAGGACATCACACACATCCATGCCCGAGGCTGGGTTCGAAACTGCGACCATAGCGATTGCGCGGCTGCAGACTGTAGCGCCTAGAACCGCTCGGCCACTCCGGCCGGCCACTAGCATTTTCAAAGGATGCCAAGTAGGTTAAAACAATAAAAGTAAAGATACACTCATTCACCTTTTACAATAACTAACGATTTTAAAGCCACGTAATTTTAAAAACACACCTATGAAAGACAAACTTAAACTTTTTAAACAGTGGCCAAAAAACAATCAGAGTAGAATACAACCATTTAACATTTTACAATAACTGACAATAACTGTCCTGCAGCCAAAATGTCCTGGGATAGAAATAATTAACCGGACGGGTGTAAGGCCGGCCGCCATTGTCTCCCGAAGGATGCCCAGGCTAGAACCGGAGTAACAGAACCCACAACGCCTCACATTCAGCAATCACATCGACCTCACGCGATGCCAGGGGAGGAGGAAGAATCAAATCAGGAACCATAATCCCTGCCAAAAAATACACTCCCTCCCAGGCAGTACTAATAAGAAGCCAAAAGATTAGTCTATAATTACACCGGCGACAGGGACAGGAAACTCGAACGCAGGAGGCCACAAGTCAGAAAAAAATGTAATCTAAAGCAATAACCACTGCCCAAAAATACACTTCCTACCAGGCAGTACTAATAAGAAGCGGAAAAGATCACTGTCTATAAATACACGGGCGGCAGGGACGGAAAACCGAACGCAGAAGGCCACAAGGCAGAAAAGATGCTGATTGCACAAACCAAAATTCTTCAATGAACCTCTAAACCCTTAACCAACCTAACTTGCAGTTTATCAGAGAAACAGCAGGTGAACTGCGATGCAAAGGTTCCTCGGGCCCGACCGTGTCCACGTCGTCAGCGTACCCAGCTGGGCACAGTCACGCAGCCACGGGCTCTGTCACCGGAGCCCTCGTCTTCTCTGCACCCACGGCGGCGAAATACCACTCCTCAGGTTAGGCGAGTTTCTAGTCCACCATTCCCGCCTCCAGATGGAAAATTTTAAATCGGTGGCCTCTCCCACCAAGTAGTGGCTCGGAACGACAGCCGTGGCCCCCGGGTCTTCACAGCGACAGCTCACAGCCTCGTCCCGTCAACTCGTCCCACACATCTCGCACCACCAGGATAGACCACACAGCTTCTCGGAACAACAGCCAACTCTCCACCGCCACGCCACGCCGCGGTCTCAGCTACGACATTCTCTAATTCCCGATCGCCGCTGGGCATCCAACCGGCCACTTCCCCAAAGATGTTCTTCCCTTACACAAGGCTAACAGGAAGCAGCGACTCGGAGATCGGTAAGTCCAGACACGCCGCCAGAGAGGAATCTCAACAGAATCGTACGCAGCATAACGATAAATATGAAAGAATCAATTAACGATGGAATGGAAGCATTCAGAACAATCTTTACAGCGCGATATATGTTGAGAGCCGACACACGGCTCAGTCCTAGAGTGATCTAAAAATGAATCTCGACAACACGTTACAAAGACCACTTGGACACAACAGAAACATTAACTTAGGGAATTACAGGTGACAGCAATCACAGTAGTACAACTGAAGCACTGCTACGGCAGCTACTATCTAACATAAATTAAATGATACGAAACACAACATAAACACCAATTGCAGTAATTTGACACAAGATATGAACATGATAAAACAGCAGGAAAACACTGTTACGCAAGATGTGAACACGGTAAAACGGCAACAAAACATTGTTACACAAGATCTAAATACAATGAATCAAGAACAACAAGTATTCAAGATTCTGCAAGACACGGTCTTACAGAAGTTCGATGACTTAGCCAAAAATTTTCGTACTGAAATCGACGAAGAATTGAACGATATGAAAACAAAGATAAAGCATGAAGTACTTTCTGAAGGGAAATGGATAGGTTAAAGTTAGATATAGTTGGAATTAGTGAAGTTCGGTGGCAGGAGGAACAAGACTTTTGGTCAGGTGACTACAGGGTTATAAACACAAAATCAAATAGGGGTAATGCAGGAGTAGGTTTAATAATGAATAGGAAAATAGGAATGCGGGTAAGCTACTACAAACAACATAGTGAATGCATTATTGTGGCCAATATAGATACGAAGCCCACACCTACTACAGTAGTACAAGTTTATATGCCAACTAGCTCTGCAGATGACGAAGAAATTGAAGAAAAGTATGATCAAATAAAAGAAATTATTCAGATAGTAAAGGGTGACGAAAATTTGTTAGTCATGGGTGACTGGAATTCGGTAATAGGAAAAGGGAGAGAAGAAAACTTAGTAGATGAATACGGACTGGGGCAAAGAAATGAAGCCGCCTGGTTGAATTTTGCACAGAGCACAACTTAATCATAACTAACACTTGGTTCAAGAATCATAAAAGAAGGTTGTATACATGGAAGAAGCCTGGAGATACTGACAGGTTTCAGATAGATTATATAATGGTACGACAGAGATTTAGGAACCAGGTTTTAAATTGTAAGACATTCCCAGGGGCAGATGTGGACTCTGACCACAATCTATTTGTTATGACCTGTAGATTAAAACTGAAGAAACTGCAAAAAGGTGGGAATTTAAGGAGATGGTAGATAAACTATAAGAACCAGAGGTTGTACAGAGTTTCAAGGAGAGCATAAGGGAGCAATTGACAGGAATGGGGGAAAGAAATACAATAGAAGAAGAATGGGTAGGAGGAATGAAGTAGTGAAGGCAGCACAGGATCCAATAGGTAAAAAGACGAGGGCTAGTAGAAATCCTTGGGTAACAGAAGAAATATTGAATTTAATTGATGAAAGGAGAAAATATAAAAATGCAGTAAATGAAGCAAGCAGAAAGGTATACGAACGTTTCAAAAATGTGATCGACAGGAAGTGCAAAATGGCTAAGCAGGGATGGGTAGAGGACAAATGTAAGGATGTAGAGGCTTATCTCACTAGGGGTGAGATCGATACTGCTTACAGGAAAATTAAAGAGCCCTTTGGAGAAAAGAGGACCACTTGTATGAATATTAAGAGCTCAGATGGAAACCCAGTTCTAAGCAAAGAAGGGAAAGCAGAAAGGTGGAAGTAGTATATAGAGGGGTCTATACAAGGGCGATGTACTTGAGGACAATATTATGAAAATGGAAGAGGATGTAGACGAAGATGAGATGGGAGATACGATACTACATGAAGAGTTTTGCAGAGCGCTGAAAGTCCTGAGTCGAAACAAGGCCCCCGGAGTAGACAACATTGCATTGGAACTACTGACAGCCTTGGGAGAGCCAGTCCTGACATAACTGTACCATCTGGTGAGCAAGATGTATGAAACAGGCGAAATACCCTGAGACTTCTAGCAGAGTATAATAATTCCAATCCCAAAGAAAGCAGGTGTTGACAGATGTGAAAATTACCGAACTATCAGTTTAATAAGTCACACTGCAAAATACTAACGCGAATTTTTACAGACGAATGGAAAAACTAGTAGCAGCCGACCTCGGGGAAGATCAGTTTGGATTCCATAGAAATGTTCGAACACGTGATGCAATACTGACCCTACGACTTATCTTAGAAGCTAGATTAAGGAAGGGCAAACCTACGTTTCTAGCATTTGTAGACTTAGAGAAAGCTTTTGACAATGTTGACTGGAATACTCTCTTTCAAATTCTGAAGGTGGCAGAGGTAAAATCCAGGGAGCAAAAGGCTATTTACAATTTGTACAGAAACCACATGGCAGTTATAAGAGTCGAGGGACATGAAAGGGAAGCAGTTTGTTGGGAAGGGAGTGAGACAGTGCTGTACTCTCTCCCCGATGTTATTCAATCTGCAAGCAGTGAAGGAAAAAAAAGAAAAATTCGGGGTAGGTATTAAAGTCCACGGAGAAGAAATAAAAACTTTGAGGTTCGCCGATGACATCGTAATTCTGTCATAGACAGCAAAGGACTTGGAAGAGCAGTTGAACGGAATGGATAATGTCTTGAAAGGAGGATGGTCATCAGCAAAAGCAAAACGAGGATAATGGAATGAAGTCGAATTAAGTCGGGTGATACTGAGGGAATTAGATTAGGAAGTGAGACACTTAAAGTAGTAAAGGAGTTTTGCTATTTGGGGAGCAAAATAACTGATGATGGTCGAAGTAGAGAGGATATAAAATGTAGACTGGCAATGGCAAGGAAAGCGTTTCTGAAGAAGAGAAATTTGTTAACATCGAGTATCGATTTAAGTGTCAGGAAGTCATTTCTGAAAGTATTTGTATGGAGTGTAGCCATGTATGGAAGTGAATCATGGACGATAAATAGCTTGGACAAGAAGAGAATAGAAGTTTTCGAAATGTGGTGCTACAGAAGAATGCTGAAGATTAGATGGGTAGATCACATAACTAATGAGGAAGTATTGAATCGGATTGGGGAGAACAGAAGTTTGTGGCACAACTTGACCAGAAGAAGGGATCGGATGGTAGGACATGTTCTGAGGCATCAAGGGGTCACCAATTTCGTATTGGAGGGCAGTGTGGAGGGTAAAAATCGTAGAGGGAGACCAAGAGATGACTACACTAAGCAGATTCAGAAGGATGTAGGTTGCAGTAGGTACTGGGAGATGAAGAAGCTTGCACAGGATAGAGTAGCATAGAGAGCTGCATGAAACCAGTCTCAGTGCTGAAGACCACAACAACACAACAACAACAACTTTCCAAAGTTAACGGTAACATTATGGAGTTAAAACAGAAGGTAGATTCTTTCAATGACTATCAGGTTGAGTAGAGCAAGAGGTAAGAAAAATCACAGACGCAAACACAAACATTGAGACCACACCCCTTTGTTGCCTGGCGGTGCTTAAAAGCACCATTATTATCTCGTGGTGCAGTTTCGTGATCTGAGAGCCTGTCGCTACGTAACAGTAACTCTGCTCTACTGTTTCATAGATGTTATTGTGCAATGCATAGACCTCTCTGGTGGTCAGAGCTTCAAATTGTTTTTCGCGCGCTGCTGTGAAAACACAAGATTGTATGTGCTTGTTTCCATGGTGTTGCCTGAATTCGTGCGCAATTTATTGAAACTTCCGTTGAGTTTTCCATTGTAAGTACTTACCTATTTTTTTTATAATATGGGGCTCTCAGCACTATGGGACTTAACATCTGTGGTCATCAGTCCCCTAGAACTTAGAACTACTTAAACCTAACTAACATAAGGACATCACAAACATCCATGCCCGAGGCAGGATTCGAACCTGCAACCGTAGCAGTCACGCGGTTACGGACTGAGAGCCTAGAACCGCACGGCCACACCGGCCAGCTATTTTATAATAGTTTGAAGCATTACGTTACAAGTAAATAAGAGAAAGTGGAAATTATAAAGCGACGCATTAGTACAGTCAGGTTGTTCAACACTTTATTGTAGAAACAATGCGTTACCTAGCTCTGTTCTGTCCACTTTTTCTCACACAGATGGACGAAAATCGTAAAACTGGTGGCTATTTTCGACCTTTGAGTGATGGAGAGATTGAAGCAATTTTGTATGAGGACATTCCCTCTGATGATGCAGAGGATACTGATATCGAAGATGATGAAGAAAATGTTAATAATTTTGACAAAGCTTTTTCGTGCAATTTGCAAGAGGCAGATTGTGAAATAAACTCCACTTGTTGGGATAATAATGCCTCAGAGAGTTCTTTGCCGTTTACACCTTCACTTCAATGTGAATATCGGACAAACACATTGAAACAAGGAACTGTGAATGCAGATATAGTGAAGGTATCTTCTTACACTTATATTATCATAAATTCTTTTTCAGCCTTAGTCAATTACTTCTTTTTCATTTCACGAATTACTCTAGAGTCCTGTTCCGTTTGTGACAACTGCAGTACTATTTCCATTTTTATTTTTATTTTGAAGCCAATTGTAGAAGACATAATTTTCCAAAGCAATCTTTACACAACACAGAAAGGAAAAATTTTTATTCTGAAGGAACATGAGCTGTTTTCTTTTTTGGGAATTAATTTATTTATGTGTTACCGCAAGCTGCCGTCCTGGAAACATTACTGCTCTGCATGTGATGACCTAGGTATTTCTATTTAAGGCGATGTACGAGTAGGGACATGTTTTATTTTATTTTGAGTAATTTACATCTTAATGATAACACAAAAATTCCAGGAAGAAACACTGATAAATTGTATAAAATACGCCCCCTTCTGACTGCTTTGAGGAAGCAATTTATGTCCATATACAGGGGCACTAGAGAACTCAGTATTGATGAATCAATGATTGTCTTCAAGGGGAGAAGTAGCATAAAGCAATATAATCGATTAAAATCAATCAGAAGAGGCTATAAACTACGGGCAATTTGTGGTCAAAAAGGATACACACTCAATTTTGAAGTGTATCAAGGGAGAAGTGAGACACTGGAGAAGGACTTTCGAAGAGTACTGTTTAGGGGGGAGAGTAGCACTGAAATTCTCTAAACCGTATTGTGGTCAGTGCAGGAAATTGTACTTTGATAATTTTTTTACTTCTGTTCCACTTTGGAGAAATTAAAATCCGTAAATACATTTGCCTGTGGAACAGTTAGAACAAACAGGAAAGGTTTGCCAGCGAGTTTACTTAAAGAAAAATGTCTAAAGCGTGGGGAATCAAATCACAGAGTTCATCTTTAGACCTAACAGTATTTCAATGGAGGGACAATAAAGTAGTGCATTTTGCGTCAAACTTCCATGGCACTGGACAGAGCGTAGTGTCAAGAAAACAGAAAAATGCAACTGGTATGACTATACCATGTCCAGTTATTGTATGTGATTACAATAAAAATATGGGTGGTGTGGATCACGCAGACAGAAGGAAAGATAGCTTTTCTGTTCCTAAGTATGTACGTCTTGGCAACCGAGAAAACCATTTTGCAGTGTTCAGTTGTAAAAGAGGACGATGCGAAATGTGTGCGAAAAATAAAATGTAGTACATGTAAAGCGTATTTGTGCTGCAATGAGAAAAAGAACTGTTTCCTACAATTCCATGAGGTATCACTAAATACGTGATATGTATATACTGTCAAAAATGTCTAGCTAAGTTACTATGTATTGTGAAATTGCTCTAGAAGTTAAATTTATGCGAAATTAATAAAAAAAATTCAGAAATATGTTATTTTTGTTAATTAATTTTCTAATGTAAAAATATTTAATATTTACGTGGAATGAAGTACAAGTTATAAAAATTGGAGCATTTTTCTGCGCATGTTGTGATTCTGTCCATGGAGTCTTCTGAGTACCAGGACAGAAAAAAGTTGTAAAAAAATAAAATAAAATTTTACAAAAACTCCTACCGTCATTTGAGGCCACAATAGCAAAAATTCTGCAAAGAAAATGTTAAAAAGTAAATTTTTTCTTATGCCAGGAAGGAAAGGGTTAAACTGCAATGTAGGGCCTCAGGTCTCGAAATAGGAGATTACGATTTCAGTCGCGTCGTTACTGAACAAGGCTGAGCGGGCATATAGGCAAGCGGAGGACGGAAATGTTTATTCGGAATGCAGTGTTCAGTCGCAGGAAGCGTTGCGTGTTCTCGCTTCTTGGAAAAAATAGAAAACTGCACGGAGCGCGAAGGTCACGGCTTGCAGCGTTCTTTGTTGACGGCAGAGGAGGGGAAGGGAGGGGGTTGCGTGACGTCAGAGCCGCTGCCCCGCCAGTCGCTGGCGAGGCGGCAGTCAGTTGTCCTCCTGCAGCAGGGCAGCGGCGCAGTTGTGACGGAGCAGCCAGGCTGTCAGCAGCGTGCGACGCAGTGCTGCCTCTCGGCGAGAATTCCAGCGACAGGTGAGGCGGGTAACTTGCCTCCACTGGATTGTTTGGAAGCTGCGCATGTTCTTCTGCATGCTTTTGTGTGGTTCGTCGTATAACTCGCGACGGAGCAACGTCCAGCAACTGCTCCTGTCTAATACGCTGCCTCACTTCAAGAAGTTAGCATCGGTACGAGCAAAGGGAAGGCGAATAGTGTGTTAAATTAGCGTGCCGGGTGTACAATTATCCATCACTTATATATCGCCTTGTTACATTACCTTAGCCGCTGATAACGTGAGCGGAAATGACGTGGAACGGACGGACAAGACCGCCACATTCAGTCGGGCAGTGTTTCGATCAGCCAGTGTCGATTTAGACAAAATTTCGTACCACAGTCGTTGATTACGTCCTGATTACGTGCAACGAAATAACCAATGTTCTTAGAACGCAAGTATGCGAAAACCATCAAAGTCATCACTTGGGACTGAGTGAGTTGTAGTGCGACACGGCGTCTTCCACCACGGATTCCAGCAGCCGTGGTTGTCTGTGATAATGGACCGCCAGCCTGCAACTTGAAATCAATTGTAGGTTGCCTCTCTAGTGGCTTGCGGGGCTGACATAAATTTTTCAATATTTCCCTTACTTTGGGCGACTTTACACATCTGAAATGCTGTCGTAATCTACTCGTTCAGAGATATAATCTGACATTACAGGTTTCACAGGGTAAGAAAAGTACCACAGTTGGAAACTTGTCGTGTCTCGAGGTAACGTAACGTAACGCACTGCACCCAAACACGCGAACATCATTCAGCCACTATTTCAGAACGAAGGCAGTCAGCAACTCGCAACAAACTCCAGACGACATTTCAAACACTTGCGAAAATTTTCGCTAATCCCCCCCCCCCCCCCCCCCCCCCCCACACACACACACACCCACGCACGTCAAGTGATACGACGCCTCAAACATTTAGCCGTGCGAAAAGCTTGCTTTTCCTTGAAAAGAGGCGCAAACTGGCGAGACTGTATTCACCCTGTGTTTCAGAACGAGGGCACTCTGTAACTTCGAACACACGTTAAGAATAATTTAAAACCGTTCCTCATCTTCTCGCTTACGTGATTAATGTCACATATTAATTCACTTATAAGGTAATCAGATGTTGAAAGTAGTTTTGTGCATGGCCGTTCCAAATCCTGTAATCCACTCGGGAAGCAGAACACGTGACGCCATGCTGACATGTTTGTGTCGATGAAACGCTGTGCTCGTGTTCATTTCAGCAGTTCAGTTTTATAGAATTAAGGCTGTGGTGAATGAGCGATCTGTTGTCTTTCCCTGTATCTTGGTTAGACTGATGCGAAGATTTCTTTAGTAGCTGGTGAGTTCTGGAGAAGTTATCGTATTGTTCATGTTTCATAAAACGAAGCCCTTCGTATCCTTTTTTTTTTTTAATGTTCTGTGACGTCACGTACCCTCTTTTGAGATTTGTTGGAGTGAAACTGTCAGACAGAACACTTTTGTTTGTACTATGCAACGGTTTTTTTGGCTGTTGTCGTGTTAAAAAGCTGGCTGCTGTGCCCGAGCGGTTCTAGGCACTTCAGTCCAGAACCGCGCTGCTGCTACAGTCGCAGGTTCGAATCCTGCCTCGGGCATGGATGTGTGTGATGTCTTTAGGTTAGTTAGGTTTAAGTATTTCTAAGTCTAGGGGACTGATGGCCTAAGATGTTATGTCCCATAGTGCTTAGAGCCATTTTTTTTAGTGTTTAAATTTGTGTGGTAGGAGAGCATGGTGTGTTGACAAACCAACGCATCAGAAACCTATCAGAAGCGTAGAGTTCTGTGCGGCTTTTTGTGCAGAAAAGTCGCTGCACTCGTGCTTGCGCATTAATATCATCGTTTCGAAAGAATGGATGACCGTGATGCTGTCACTTGCAAACTACTTTACTTGAGGTTCAAATGACACGATTAAACAGCAGTGTAAATTTTTATTTGCAACTATAACGACAGTAGAATTTAAATTGTCATTTACAGTGCAGCAACGGCAAAAACAGGGGTAGATTTCTGTTATTACTTCTCGTGCGAGGACTGAATCACGTCAGAATTAAAACATTTGTGCAGATATTTGCTGATAATGGTTGACAGAATTCTATAACAAATTTTCTTTAGGACCGTACTTTTACACAGGGTGAGTCACCTAACGTTACCGCTGGATATATTTCGTAAACCACATCAAATACTGACGAATCGATTCGACAAACCGAACGTGAGGAGAGGGGCTAGTGTAATTTCTTTAAAACAAACCACAAACGGAAGTATGTTTCTTAACACAAATGTACGTTTTTTAAATGGAACCCCGTTAGTTTTGTTAGCCCATCTGAACATATAAACAAATACGTAATCAGTGCCGTTTGTTGCATTGTAAAATGTTAATTACATCCAGAAATATTGTAACATAAAGTTGACGCTTGAGTACCACTCCTCCGCTGTTCCATCATGTGTATCAGAGAGCACCGAGTTACGTAAGGATCCAAAGGGAACGGTGATGGACCTTAGGTACAGAAGAGACTGGAACAGCACGTTAGGTCCACATGCTAACACCTTTTTATTGGTCTTTCTCAATGACGCACATGTACATTACCACGAGGGGTCATGTACACGAACACACGTGGTTTCCGTTTTATAAACGGAGTGGAATAGTGTCAGGCCAATAGATGTTCAATGTGGTGGCCATCATTTGCTGCACACAATTGCAATCTCTGGCGTAATGAATGTCGTACACGCCGCAGCACATCTGGTGTAATGTCGCCGCAGGCTGCCACAACACGTTGTTTCATATCCTCTGGGGTTGTAGGCACATCACGGTACACATTCTCCTTTAAGGCTAGGCGCAAATTGCGGCGCGTACAGCACGTGTGACGTGTCAAGACACTACAGCGCCACACGCACGTGCCGCGTGGGTACAGCTGGTATTGCGACGCGTGCACCGTACTTCGCACGCGCCGACTCGCCACGCTCTGCGCTGACTGAGCCAAAGCGCGCGCAA
Organism: Schistocerca gregaria; assembly: GCF_023897955.1. Taxonomy (NCBI): domain Eukaryota; kingdom Metazoa; phylum Arthropoda; class Insecta; order Orthoptera; family Acrididae; genus Schistocerca; species Schistocerca gregaria. Next base: position 92,243,657 of record NC_064930.1, on the reverse strand, counting down.
CCTGTTACCTTCCTCAAACGATTTTACAAAAACTATTCTCTGAAAATACTTGATTTTTGCCTTGCTTGTAGCGTTATATGTCGGCTTCCTGCCCATCACCTCGCTAATGACCATTCTTATTGTGATGTCCACATTTTAGTGAGATACTAAGCAAAACTCAAAGTTTGCAACGAGAATTAAGGGTCGCTATGATTTTGCGTTTGGTGCGTGTTACACCATGTGTTGCTGCGTATGAAATTCAGTTGACATGCTGAATTATTGTTTAGACTTGGGAGGAGATCTCAATCTGCCTCCGATCTCGAGAAAATGAATCCCTTGTAGCGCGCTCACTTCCGACGTCACGCCCGCGAGAATGAAATACCCGCAACATCCCTCGTATCTCCTAAACCGCTCGAGACATCGAAACGAAAGTTTGGCGAATGATAGCACACAAGGAGGAGAGTGTTCTGCCACTTATTAAACACACGGAACTTACTTATCTATGGCGATATATCACTACTTACACTTCTTTTTTTATTTCACTCCAGTGACTAATTTTTTAAGAGTTATCGACAGCTAGCGAAACAAGAGCTTCGTAGTATGAAAATAAACATGCAATTTCTTGTTTTATGTTCTTTTATGTTGCTGCAAACCGATACTATGAGGTTTTGTCGTAAGCTATTGAGCTTTGTGATTGCCAATTACTTGTTTAATGAGGCACTCCGTTCCGAAATTCCGTCTCAATAGCTGCTGTGAGATGTGTTTGGCAAATTACGTTGTGACAATGGAAGTACAATTAAACCAGTCACCAAGAGAAATGGGGCCTTTACTCATAAATGGTGATGCTTCTTCGAATGAGAAAAGGTTAACAACTAACACAAAAACAGATTGGCAATTCTGTTGGAATTTTGGTGGAATCCCCGTAACCCATCGTATTTTTAACACTGAGCGACTGGATTGGAATCTTACAAAGGATTTTATTCCTTCTCCTGATCTGGGCAGTATTAAAACAATGACGACCGTTCCTTCCGGCGGAATGATAGGGACATGCCAGACGCTGGTTACTCGCCTACGGCTTGCCAAACTGACAATGCGTGATCGCGAATAAAATAGTTGTTATTGAGGAAAAAAAACAATTGATCTGTCGCACAAGACACTGGTCAGTGGGTTGTCAGCAGCGAAGGAAAGTGCGCCGGACAGGAAAGCACAAGCTGGTCATGGGTGCCTTGTGATTTGGAGTTCGAAAAACATTGTCATGAAAGTAGATCTGCCTTTGTCAGCAGCACATTCCAACAATTTAAATATATCTAATCATAAGTCTTTTAGGATATTCCCACTTTCGTAATAATACCGACCACTTTCTTCATTTGTGTAGCTTGTTATATAATAGATTTACCAATCATCATAGAAACATGTCAAAATCAAGTTACTACCGAACAATGGGCAAACTGTAAAAGCTGTCTTTCTACATTCACGTAATTCCTTCTCTAAACTCAACGGGAAGAACAATCCATTCACATCACGAAATACTGTCTCTTCATTACCTAACTTCGATTCGTACCAGGCATATCTTTTCATGTTTCGAAAGGCCGGTGCACGCAGAATCCCATGAACAATTGAATGTATTTCGATTACGTCTTCAGGTATAGCAATTTCGCATTTATCTTGAAGTAATTCAGGTGCGACCTGGAGTTTTTTTAATATTTTTTACCTGGCAGTAAAAGTGCGGACACAATGGAGTACACTTTTCCAGCACTGTTCACAAATATTTCGTGGTATATTCCGTTGTCCATCTGACCACTCAATGAATCAACCATTACGAGAAATCATTTTCTTTAAGCTATGGTTTCATTACAGATTGCATATTTGTCTCTACAGCTTTGTCGTCAATTTTTCTGATTTTGAGCAGCTGACTACCACATTTCCGTATTCTATCAACGTTCAATTTCGTTAGCAGCCCTAGGTCAGCTTTCATTTCCGACCTCCTGCATAGACAAGAACATGCGTGGTAGCAATTCATGGGCGAATTTCAAAGCACAGTGCGCTATATACCAATATGTAGATTTCGCCAAATTTCACTTTTCCACCAAAACTGTCTTTGATCCGAGAAACGCCAGTGACCGGTGATGAGTTGCCGTGTACGCGTTGTCGCTTGTTCGTGGTACCTCCGAGCGCCCTTACATTTTCCAGATGTTTCGGTATCAGCTGGACACAGCTTATAAAATTTAGTTCCTTCTTGTTTGACATCGTGTTTCCTTTTCCTCAAGTTTTCTTTCCTGCGTAAACGAGAGAATCACCTTGTTGGATACTTTCCAGTGGGTGATTGGGATGAGATTCAGCGAAGGCAACTGCCAATGCTTTGTATTTTAATGGAATGTGTGTCAGTGGAGGTGCCTGAAAATAGGATGTGTTAAAACACTTGTCAACGTCTTCATCGTCGAGAGTACACTGCAAAGAATAAATTTTGCGTTTTAACAATGGACGAGGAAATCCGAACATTAACAGACAGTAGAATGAAAAGGCCTACCGCATCATACAAGCCCTCCTAATCAGTCACGCTGTGTAAAATGTAAGCTTCCTGGACAACAGCACTCCCATTCACGAGCCGGATCGTTCCCTTTGCGGTTCGTTCGCCCATCGCCATTATTTGGATTTATTTATAAAATCGGTAAGCAACTATGTGAAGCCTGATATTGGAAACCCTCCAAACTATCACGCGTTTATGACTTACGCAGTATCGTTTGGCAACGAAATCAGCATACGTTCCTCTCCAGAATAATACGAGAATTGAGCGCTCTCTACCTGTTGATTGCCGTAGCTAAGTGATTAGCGAGCGGGAATGTCATATGAAAGGATACGGGTGGGTAAAAATTTTTTTTCCTCTTCACATATGCAACACATTCGGAAACATTGTTATTCGTGTAATTTAACATTTTTCTGAAATATTCGTTATTACTTACATGTAAGAGCGCACTTCCTCAGTGATGATTGCGTGATTTCTGGGTATTTAAAAAAACGAAATATGAAATTGCTGGAGATGAAATTGCTGTCAGTGAAACAACCGAGAATGACCTTTATAATTTTCCTTGTCAGAAATAATTGGAGATATTTCCGAATATGTAGTGATTTCAGAGTTGCGGTTAGACAGGAATCTAAGAGCACAACTTAAATGAATGGGAGTGTAACTAGCAGCAGTCATATTCACAATCTTGCTTGTCACAACTGTTTATCTGCGATCGATTCGTCAAAAACAGTAGACAGAGATGAAAGATCTCCTCCGTAGTATTTTTAGACTGTAGCACCATATACGAAACATTTTCATTCATATTATAACCACATTCTGTTGATCTTCTTATTCTTTGAAACTGTGAGAATCCGTTTTTTGGGTGATTTTATAGATGTTTTAGTCAATGTGGTTCTACATACTATTCCTAACTCATTTTCCGAAACGTAAAATCCAAAACAGTCAGTGTGAATGATAATAAGATGACGTAATGCAGCATTTACTAAATGTGCAGAATAGAGTGAAATACGCTATCATAATTATGCGTGCATGCATTCAAACATGAACTCGGGGAAACTGTAGAAATTTCTATGCATTTCAGCTGAGAATCATGGAAATGGATATACTGCGTCTGATACTCGTAAGGAGGAGGCAAGAGCGATGGAGGCGGACACGTCAGCTCGATGGGATGCGGCGTCATGCGTTACGGCAACGTAGACGCAGTTTTCGGTACTCGGAAGAATAGCGCCCCTGCACCGTCTGCTAGCCGCTTTGCGTTCGTGGCGCTGTGAGCGCTGCATTGCGGCCGCTTGCTTTTGACTGGCTTGCGCGAAGCGAACAGCTCTTCGGTTCTCTAGACCCGAACGGTATCGCTACCGAAATGCGTACTGAATAATGCAGAGGCTCTAATTCGAGTAATAGACCGTTCGGTGCTCTTGAGTACCGAAACGATCGGCACAATGTCTGAAAGATACAGAATAGGCACCCAGTCCAGGGTCAGCGGGTGACGTCAGGCAGCCCGGCTGGTGCACACCGACTGAAGATGTCGAAACTGCATGACAGGGGAGGGTAGCGGAGGGGGGGGGGGGGGGAGATTGTGTGCAACAGCGAGAGTGACGTGACGGCGCACCGAGGCGTGTCTTTGGTGAACAAAGTGCCCCCCACATTCCGCAGAGTCGTCTGACGTTTGGAGATGTAGGTGCTTACTTAATTTTACTACATACCCCATCACGATATGAATTTTGTGGTGCTTGATGTTTAGATTTGACTGGTATATGAGACGTGTTGGAAAAAGAGGCGTATAAGTATTACAATTATGCAGATCAGGGTATACAGGTACATTCATGACGGTCCATTTTGTGTGGTTTATATTGTTTGTAAGCGATCTTTAGCGCCGTTACGGAAAATATTGGGGCATAAAAAATGTGTACGCGACAACACAGATTGCATGAATTTTTGGTTCCGGTATAGATTTAGAAAATTTTGTAAATTTGTGGTAAGGACTGTGGAACCAAACTGGTGAGGTCATCGGTCCCTAGGCCTACACACTACTTAATCTAACTTTAATTAAGTTACACTAAGGACAATACACACATCAATGCCCGAGGGAGGACTTGAATAATCTCCTATGGGGGAGGGGGGGGGGGGGGGGGAGCTGCACGAACCGTATAGATTTAGTAAAAGGTGTTTGTCTATTCGATTGGCGGTCAGTATCCTCTTACCTGTTCCACGCTCCCGTAGTGCGTTTGTCTCGTCACTAAGTTCACGACACTCCCATACGAGTCCCTCTGCCGCCTACCTATCCCTGAGGAAAGGACGCCGTAACAGTCGGGCGGTGGAGATGAGCTGAAGTGATGGGAGCGGCACCAACACCCAGGCCCAGAGAGAAGCAAATTACCGACTCGTCCGCGAATCGAACCTGGGACGCTAGCCACGGACTGTGGGCACTGCTGCACACAACGTGAGTGCGGTTCCCTGTAGGACACGCTGTGTGGGGCTCACCTCGGCTCTTCTCTGCTACACGGAGTCACGGTTTCCAAGTTCTTACGTTCATTGCCGCTTTAACAGTGGAGGTATGTCGGCGGAGGGGGGGATGGTGAAACCGTTGTACGAAACAGTGCATCAACTAACGTAGACACGGAACAACAAAACGCTTATTCCGCCACTCAACATGCGTATCTGGTCGGCAATTTTTCACGCATAATAACAAACGACAAAATAAGGTATGAAATCTGTGCAGCCAACGTCGAATTTGCTTCTCAAAATGGAAGTATTTCCGTGTCTATAAAAATCTCTTCCTGTCGTCTCCGACTGAAATAAAGCCATGCTCTGCCGCTCCTTCTGGGCTGACGCGATTCACACCTTCTGAGATTACTGGTCACCACAACACTGCAGGGAGGTTTTAGAGATCAGTAATCCAACAATTCCTGATTGCTCTATTTACAAATGCTTCAAAGATACCTTATCTCCTCCAGATGTCACACGTGTTTCGCGTACGGTTCTTTACTCCGGGCGTAGAACTCTGTCAGGTCACCCGAAATACTCGCAGAATGACTGAATGTGTGTCGAGGTGCGGCTTTCGGTAAACTATATCGGACAGTTTAATGAATTTCCTGAGTACTCAAGTTGTAACGGACCTGCACTAAGTTCAATTACCATTTTTAAGGACACGTGCTCCTAATTTTCTGTTATTTGGGGAAAACGTGTTCCAAAGATTAATGAAAATACGAAAAAAGTCCACATGCAGATAAAACCGAATTGTTATTGTGCGATTACTTTTACTCGCTAACGACCGAGCGATAGATAAAAATAAGAAATAGCAAAATATGGAGTAATTAAACTGGATCTGCTATAGTTTTAGATTGAAAATAACTTAAGAACGGTCGCCAGCTCAATTAGTGAGCAAAAATTTCTGTATTATTAATAATTGTTAATTTCTGTCTGAAAGGCAATATCCTGAACGTCTGACCCATCATCGCGCAGCCCAGGCTGATAAGGCCAGAAATCTGGTGGCGGTGTGGACCTTGTACTGTACGCATCGTCAAAGAAGGGATTGCCCGAAATTTCAAACCGAAGGGGGTGAAAGGGGGATGCATTTTTTTTTGTAAAATGTCGCTCTTAAGGCAGTTTTGAAGGTAGAACAACGAAAACTGGAATCTGGTTTCTCAGTCGAAAAATAAAAAAAATACGCATTTGAGTGTTTCTGATGATTCAGCCCGAAGGGAGTCGAACAGGGCATGAAAATTGGTAAGAAAATGTTTCGTTACATTAAAAAGTTTTAAAGCTGAATTTATGAAAATTGGTCTTTTACTCCTCTGTTATATGTAAAGAAATATTTATTAGAGGATGAGAGTTGCTGTGGAAATGTCTCCACAATAATGCAAAAGGCATGATGAAAAAAAAAAAACTCCGGACTACAGCTACCAGAATCGCTTCTTGGTAGGAAGTACATTCGGAAAAGACCACGCTTACATAGCCTTAATTGGGGTGAAAAGCTGAGATGGTGTTTCAGTTCGTGAACAACATAAAAATTAGATTAAATAGGACCAAAGTTCCTGCAGACCGTACAGTCTACGCGATAGGAGCGGCGGTCGCTCGGCCAGTTGTTTCTGGACTGCAGCTAGGAACCGATCACCGGACTGCAGTCAGGCGGGAACGGAACCAGAAGCACTGATTCGAGCTCAGACGTCAAAACACGGCCAAAGTCAGTCATAAATCCAGGTGAACAATTTTTATTGCACACGTGGCATGTCGACGGTTTGCAAAACAGTTTGCGCAACGAACAACTTTGTGTCACTCACTGTAATAAGCCGTACTGATTGTAGAAATTCAAATGTTGAGAAATACTTGTTCTCTGCTATAGTAAGTTATTTGTGGAAAGCTCGTAACGTTTCATATTTCGAAGTTTCAGTAATTTTACAGGATCACATTTCCTTGACACTTGTGCATTATATTGCTGCATCTGTTTTCAGTAACTCAAAAATGTCAGCGGTAATCCACGCGCTTTCAAACTGAAACTGATGAGCTTTCTCATGTGCCAGTCCTAATCTGTCGAGGAGTTCCTTGAAAAATTAATCTGATTACTGTGTTATAATGTTCATTGCGTTTATATAAACTTCTGGCTTGTCTTTATTGGTTCATAAACATTTTATTTTATCTGTTATTACTTCTGTGTTGTAATTTCATGTACTGACGTGATGCATGACCTTGGAGATTTACTCCTCAATTTGTCCTACGAATCTAGACGTGTAAAATAATAATGAAAAAAAAATACTCTGACGTAATTTGGTTGTATGACCAGACTTTGCAGCACACACAAAAAACGAATAATGTACCATTCTGAGATATTTTGTGAACATTTAATTTCTGCTTTTACTCTTACACTTCATCATTATTCATTTAGTTGCACTACCTAGCAGCAAAGTTCACTGATATTAACTGACGATTTCGAATAGCAGTCAGTTTTGTATACTTCACTTGTTTATCTTAGTTACCGAAATTAAATAAGTTAATTACTTCCAATATATTACTATACTTCCACTGATTGTGTTGTTGGAGTGAGTAATGGTGAAACAATAGGAGCCTGTTAGGTAAATAATCGAGGTAAAGTTCTTTAGGCTGTAACAGTTGCTGCATTGTACACTCTTACTCAGTTACGAAAAACTTGTACCCTGGCAAGCCTCATACAGCCTACAGATGAAACTCGTCAGCTCTTACTTCGTTGAGATTGGTGTGACGTAAGGCAGCGTGTGGCAGCAGGCTGTTCCTTAACGTCGCTCCACGTAACAAGCCTGGGCACACAGTGCTGTCATGGAGTACGGTGCACTGTCCCCACTCACGACCACACCGCACTCCTGGCAGAGTACCGCAGACCTCACGCTTGAGCCTTCTCGTCGCCTGCCCCCCACCATGTGCCTGCCGCCAGCAGCTCTCCCCTCCCCCCCAACACTCCCTCCATCCCCCCCAACACTCCCTCCATCCCCCCCAACACTCCCTCCATCCCCCCCAACACTCCCTCCATCCCCCCCAACACTCCCTCCATCCCCCCCAACACTCCCTCCATCCCCCCCAACACTCCCTCCATCCCCCCCAACACTCCCTCCATCCCCCCCAACACTCCCTCCATCCCCCCCAAACACTCCCTCCATCCCCCCCAAACACTCCCTCCATCCCCCCCAAACACTCCCTCCATCCCCCCCAAACACTCCCTCCATCCCCCCCAAACACTCCCTCCATCCCCCCCAAACACTCCCTCCATCCCCCCCAAACACTCCCTCCATCCCCCCCAAACACTCCCTCCATCCCCCCCAAACACTCCCTCCATCCCCCCCAAACACTCCCTCCATCCCCCCCAAACACTCCCTCCATCCCCCCCAAACACTCCCTCCATCCCCCCCAAACACTCCCTCCATCCCCCCCAAACACTCCCTCCATCCCCCCCAAACACTCCCTCCATCCCCCCCAAACACTCCCTCCATCCCCCCCAAACACTCCCTCCATCCCCCCCAAACACTCCCTCCATCCCCCCCAAACACTCCCTCCATCCCCCCCAAACACTCCCTCCATCCCCCCCAAACACTCCCTCCATCCCCCCCAAACACTCCCTCCATCCCCCCCAAACACTCCCTCCATCCCCCCCAAACACTCCCTCCATCCCCCCCAAACACTCCCTCCATCCCCCCCAAACACTCCCTCCATCCCCCCCAAACACTCCCTCCATCCCCCCCAAACACTCCCTCCATCCCCCCCAAACACTCCCTCCATCCCCCCCAAACACTCCCTCCATCCCCCCCAAACACTCCCTCCATCCCCCCCAAACACTCCCTCCATCCCCCCCAAACACTCCCTCCATCCCCCCCCAAACACTCCCTCCATCCCCCCCAAACACTCCCTCCATCCCCCCCAAACACTCCCTCCATCCCCCCCAAACACTCCCTCCATCCCCCCCAAACACTCCCTCCATCCCCCCCAAACACTCCCTCCATCCCCCCCAAACACTCCCTCCATCCCCCCCAAACACTCCCTCCCTCCATCCCCCCCAAACACTCCCTCCCTCCATCCCCCCCAAACACTCCCTCCCTCCATCCCCCCCAAACACTCCCTCCCTCCATCCCCCCCAAACACTCCCTCCCTCCATCCCCCCCAAACACTCCCTCCCTCCATCCCCCCCAAACACTCCCTCCATCCATCCCCCCCAAACACTCCCTCCCTCCATCCCCCCCAAACGCTCCCTCCATCCATCCCCCCCAAACGCTCCCTCCACCCCCCACCCCCAAATGCTGCCTCCACCCCCCACCCCCAAACGCTGCCTCCACCCCCCACCCCCCAAACGCTGCCTCCACCCCCCACCCCCCAAACGCTGCCTCCACCCCCCACCCCCCAAACGCTGCCTCCACCCCCCACCCCCCAAACACTGCCCCCACCCCCCCCCAAACACTCCCTCCATCCATCCTTCTACTTCCGCCCACTCCCATGCGCCAACAGACAACACTCCTCACTTGAGACGTGTGCTGCGGCTGTTTACAACAGCAAACTTCCCTGATTAGGCAACAGCTTTTACTGCATCACAGTATTGCAATATTCTTTTCTATCTAGTGCGTTTGAATTAATTCTTTGACATTTAAATTAGATCACAACATGAATAATGAGACAGAAATTACAGTTACATCTACATGACTACTCTGCAATTCACATTCAAAAACTCTCTCTACCATTCTACTGCTTAACAGCGCGCGGGAAAAACGAACACCTAAACCTTTCTGTTCGAGCTCCAATTTCTCGTATTTTATTTTGATGATCATTCCTACCTTTGTAGGTTGGGCTCAACAAAATATTTTAGCATCCGGAAGAGAAAGTTGGCGACTGAAATTTCGTAAAAAGATTGCGCCGCGACGAAAAACGTCTTTGCTGTAATGACTTCCATCCCAATTCGCGTATCATATCTGTCACACTCTCTGCCCTATTACGTCATAATACAAAATGGGCTGCCATTTCTTGCACCCTTTCGATGTCCTCCGTCAATCCCACCTAGTAAGGATCCCACACCGCGCAGCAATATTCTAACAGAGGTTACATTATGGTTGCAGAATTTATGTGAAAAACTGATTAGGTTTTAAGTTTTTTTCGTGTGTAGCTGCCTAAATAGAGCAACGTATACTACTTACTGGACTTCATACATTTTCTGTCGCTTTATAAAGAGTCTTCAACGACGAAAATCCACAGCCCTCACCTCAGTCCTCCCAGAGGTCGCTCACTCAGACAGACGCACAGACGCACAGACGCACAGACGCACAGACGCACAGACGCACAGACGCACAGACGCACAGACGCACAGACGCACAGACGCACAGACGCACAGACGCACAGACGCACAGACGCACAGACGCACAGACGCACAGACGCACAGACGCACAGACGCACAGACGCACAGACGCACAGACGCACAGACGCACAGACGCACAGACGCAGAAAGGGAAATCCCCAAATCCTCTTCATGCCCCAACAAGTGGTTGTTATTTATTTGACTAGGTCCTCAGTTTGTTTTATGAACAGCATCAGAATACCATTCATTTGCTGATAATACACCTGGTGCCATTCGGAGTCCATGTAATTATCCTGTGCAGAAGCCCTCCCTTTTTTGAGCCCCACATGTTAATCTAGATCACGTCTACACCACGTACATCTGTTCATATTACACTGTGTGGCAGAGGGTGCTGCTGTCTCCCCCGATCCTGATCTATTCGAGGACAATGCGTGGGCGGAATGACTGCCGGCGATGGACCGCATGGACTCGCTGACTCCTGCGGTTCTCTCCCTGTGGTCGTGTGTGGGGGGCGTTGACACGCTGCACGACTCTCCCTGCCACGCAGGTTCACTGAACATCGACAGCGCACCCCCCCCCCCCCCCCCCCCGACGCGCCAGACGGCTCTCCTGCAGCGCCTGCCACTGGCCTCGTTTGCTGGTCTCTGTGGCCCTCTCGCGCCTAGTAAACGGTGCCGCCCTTATTTGGATCTTCCCCGTGTCTTGTATCAGTCGGGCACCCCCGCGACTATCGCGTTTTGATAGGCAACACTCAAGAATCGGTCGATCAAATCATGCAACCACTCCCATCGTGGATTACGTTTCCTTGAGATTCTCGAAACGATGCCAGCCTGGCATATATGCTTTTCACAGGTAATTCCTGGTCAGTTCGATTCGAGTTGTTCCTTCTACGTGTTTTCCGCCTGTAGCAGATTCCAACGATTTCTTCTTCTCTTCGACTGCTTACGTCACGTTTCTTCACGTTTACGGTCGACTGTCGACCGCCGCAGCTCCCTTCTGCCCCCTGCAGGCAGGTGTTCATGGGAGAGTCCCTCCACTTCGCTGCAGCCTCCCACCCTTTGCAGCCAACATACACATCACAGCGTCGCCTGTGGACAGCCTCACGGAACTTGAGACGTTCTTCACTGGACCACATATACAGGGTGACTAACTTTTGCCACATAGAATAACTCCGAAAGTATGACAATAGCTGAAACGTTCGTGGGACAAATGTCTCATGGGACAATGGGGGCCATAATACACTCCTGGAAATTGAAATAAGAACACCGTGAATTCATTGTCCCAGGAAGGGGAAACTTTGACACATTCATGGGGTCAGATACATCACATGATCACACTGACAGAACCACAGGCACATAGACACAGGCAACAGAGCATGCACAATGTCGGCACTAGTAGTGTATATCCACCTTTCGCAGCAATGCAGGCTGCTATTCTCCCATGGAGACGATCGTAGAGATGCTGGATGTAGTCCTGTGGAACGGCTTGCCATGCCATTTCCACCTGGCGCCTCAGTTGGACCGGCGTTCATGCTCGACGTGCAGACCGCGTGAGACGACGCTTCATCCAGTCCCAAACATGGTCAATGGGGGACAGATCCGGAGATCTTGGTGGCCAGATAGTTGACTTACACCGTCTAGAGCACGTTGGGTGGCACGGGATACATGCAGACGTGCATTGTTCTGTTGGAACAGCAAGTTCCCTTGCCGGTCTAGGAATGGTAGAACGATGGGTTCGATGACGGTTTGGATGTACCGTGCACTATTCAGTGCCAGTGTAGGAGATGGCTCCCCACACCATGAAGCCGGGTGTTGGCCCTGTGTGCCTCGGTCGTATGCAGTCCTGATTGTGGCGCTCACCTGCATGGCGCCAAACACGAATACGACCATCATTGGCACCAAGGCAGAAGCGACTCTCGTCGCTGTAGACGACACGTCTCCATTCGTCCCTCCATTCACGCCTGTCGCGACACCACTGGAGGCGGGCTGCACGATGTTGGGGCGTGAGCGGAAGACGGCCTAACGGTGTGCGGGACCGTAGCCCAGCTTCATGGAGACGGTTGCGAATGGTCCTCAGGAGCAACAGTGTCCCTAATTTGCTGGGAAGTGGCGGTGCGGTACCCTACGGCACTGCGTAGGATCCAACGGTCTTGGCGTGCATCCGTGCGTCGCTACGGTCCGGTCCCAGGTCGACGGGCACGTGCACCTTCCGCCGACCACTGGCGACAACATCGATGTACTGTGGAGACCTCACGCCCCACGTGTTGAGCAATTCGGCGGTACGTCCACCTGGCCTCCCGCATGCCCACTATACGCCCTCGCTCAAAGTCCGTCAACTGCACATACGGTTCACGTCCACGCTGTCGCGGCATGCTACCAGTGTTAAAGACTGCGATGGAGCTCCGTATGCCACGGCAAACTGGCTGACACTGACGGCGGCGGTGCACAAATGCTGCGCAGCTAGCGCCATTCGACGGCCAACACCGCGGTTCCTGGTGTGTCCGCTGTGCCGTGCGTGTGATCATTGCTTGTACAGCCCTCTCGCAGTGTCCGGAGCAAGTATGGTGGGTCTGACACCGATGTCAATGTGTTCTTTTTTCCATTTCCAGGAGTGTATGATGGTATTTTTTCGCAAGAACGGGTCGCGTCACAGATATGAAGGTCATCTTAATTTTTTTTAATGGGTAATTATTTTCTGATAGCGGCTATCGAGACGAATTCAATAATGTCTTTGAATGGCAACTAAGGTCACATTGGTGGTATAAACGTCCATTTACAAAAGGTGTTCAAAATAATGACCATTGGTATCAGTAGCCGGCTGGAGTGAATGGGCGTTGCTAGGCGCTTCAGTTTGGAACCGAGCGACTGCTGTGGTCGCAGGTTCGAATCCTGCCTCGGGAATGTCGGGAATGGATGTGTGTGATGTCCTTAGGTTAGTTAGGTTTAAGTAGTTGTAAGTTCTAGGGGACTAATGACCACAGCAGTTGAGTCCCATAGTGCTCAGAGCCATTTGAATTTTATCCTCCCCCTCTCCCCCTCTCCCCCTCTCCCCCTCTCCCCTCTCCCCCTCTCCCCTCTCCCCTCTCCCCCTCTCCCCCTCTCCCCCTCTCCCCCTCTCCCCCTCTCCCCCTCTCCCCCTCTCCCCCTCTCCCCTCTCCCCCTCTCCCCTCTCCCCCTCTCCCCCTCTCCCCCTCTCCCCCTCTCCCCCTCTCCCCCTCTCCCCCTCTCCCCTCTCCCCCTCTCCCCCTCTCCCCCTCTCCCCCTCTCCCCCTCTCCCCCTCTCCCCTCTCCCCCTCTCCCCCTCTCCCCCTCTCCCCCTCTCCCCCTCTCCCCCTCTCCCCCTCTCCCCCTCTCCCCCTCTCCCCCTCTCCCCCTCTCCCCTCTCCCCTCCCCCTCTCCCCCTCTCCCCTCTCCCCCTCTCCCCCTCTCCCCCTCTCCCCCTCTCCCCCTCTCCCCCTCTCCCCCTCTCCCCCTCTCCCCCTCTCCCCCTCTCCCCCTCTCCCCCTCTCCCCTCTCCCCCTCTCCCCCTCTCCCCCTCTCCCCCTCTCCCCCTCTCCCCCTCTCCCCCTCTCCCCCTCTCCCCCTCTCCCCCTCTCCCCCTCTCCCCCTCTCCCCTCTCCCCCTCTCCCCCTCTCCCCCTCTGCCCCCTCTGCCCCCTCTGCCCCTCTGCCCCTCTGCCCCTCTGCCCCTCTGCCCCTCTGCCCCTCTGCCCCTCTGCCCCTCTGCCCCTCTGCCCCTCTGCCCCTCTGCCCCTCTGCCCCTCTGCCCCTCTGCCCCTCTGCCCCTCTGCCCCTCTGCCCCTCTGCCCCTCTGCCCCTCTGCCCCTCTGCCCCTCTGCCCCTCTGCCCCTCTGCCCCTCTGCCCCTCTGCCCCTCTGCCCCTCTGCCCCTCTGCCCCTCTGCCCCTCTGCCCCTCTGCCCCTCTGCCCCTCTGCCCCTCTGCCCCTCTGCCCCTCTGCCCCTCTGCCCCTCTGCCCCTCTGCCCCTCTGCCCCTCTGCCCCTCTGCCCCTCTGCCCCTCTGCCCCTCTGCCCCTCTGCCCCTCTGCCCCTCTGCCCCTCTGCCCCTCTGCCCCTCTGCCCCTCTGCCCCTCTGCCCCTCTGCCCCTCTGCCCCTCTGCCCCTCTGCCCCTCTGCCCCTCTGCCCCTCTGCCCCTCTGCCCCTCTGCCCCTCTGCCCCTCTGCCCCTCTGCCCCTCTGCCCCTCTGCCCCTCTGCCCCTCTCCCCCTCTGCCCCTCTCCCCCTCTCCGCCTGTCGACAGCAGGGGCGACCGTCACTGGCCCCTGCCCTGCACCCACTGTGCGATTCCTTTCTGTCTGCTCTGTGTTCGACCACCCGTTCCATCTTCCTAAAGTGGAAAAATGTTTGCTTCAGCTGAAAGAGGTCAGTGTAACAGCGTGTCGTAAATGTAGGTTACAATCAGGTAATACGTAGGGAGATGTATAGCTTCCTTATTTGTGATGTGTTGAATCTATCGCCATAAGCTTTTCGCTTCACTTGAGTAGCGGATCGATTTACGGTGCTGTCGTTGGGAAAAGTTAGCGCAGGACTGTTGGTATGGGACCGTGTCTCAGGTGCACAGAGATAAGATGGTAGGTGTCGGGTTACGTGCTGCACCTCACAAACGTTGTCAAAATAGGTCTGGACTGCAGAATGAGTCACACGGCAGAACAGTAGAAACCTAAGACCAAAACGATAAGAGTACTCACGGTCCGTCAGTTTACTCTGTTGCAAACCATCCAGTGTTTCAAATACCGGCTTGTCTCGGTGCAACCGCAATCCTAAATCGAAGCATTAATTGAGCAAGTGGAGGAAAAAAGAGAGGGTCGAACATAAACTCCGCAGACACCGTGACTTTGGCACTATGAAGGAACTCTCACGTGCTGGACTACAAAGTTATAAACTGGTGTAACACCTGCTAGTCATCTATCAGAAGAACCTTCGTTTGTGTGTGTGACCGTAATCATTTGGAACTATAAATATGTGCATGAAGACATTAAACGGTAAGGTCCTGTGCTAATTTACCTTCAGTGTACGAATCAAAACATTTTGAAGTCCAGTCGATGAAGTCAGTCCTGCGTTACAGCAGTAGTGTTCCTGAGCGGGCCTAACACGCCTCTGGAATCTGTGGGATACAGAGTCAGAAAAATCTCATCAGTCGCAGGTTTGCGAGTTCCGTATGATTGTGTTGAAGAACGAGTGATCTGACACTAAGATAGAAAGAATTTGCTATGTTTGTCATTTTTTGCTGTTATGTGAACTACGCATGTGGTAAACATGCAGTGAAATTGGTCAGGACCAAAGCAACATTGATTTATCGCTAAGTGTGTGTCTGTGTGTCTGTGTCTGTCTGTGTGTGTAAACACCACCAGTCCCGCATGTTTTGTTTTTAGCCAAAGTGTGTTTCCCAAAATGTGGATACACCTTTTTATGGAAATAAATTTACTATTTGCGCTAGATGGACAACTATCAAAAATGTTCAGTAACTTTTCCTTTTTTAATACAATCTTCTTTCTATGATCAGAAATTAAAATGTTTCTTTCGAGATCGAGGGGCAGTTTTTCTCACACACGTATATAACAAATAAAAGTATACAGGCGACCTTCCACCTTCATTGCTCCCACCTGGCCCGTGTTAATTCGTGACTTCTGCAGAATTGTTTCGAATTGCTGTTTTTAAAACGGATTCTTCAGTGACTGTTATCAGTGAAGCGAAGTAAACTCAATAAACAGATAGTTATTTCCTGTCTGATTCAAACGACGAGTCTGGGCATCTAATGCACACAGTCTACACTGTCAATATAAGCAGTTATTGAGAAGTTCTTAGCCGGCAGCGGTGGCCGAGCGGTTCTAGACTCTTCAGTTCGGAACCACGCGGCTGCTACAGTTGCAGGTTCGAATCCTGCCCCAGGCATTGATGTGTGTGCTGTCCTTAGGGTAGTTAGGTTTTTCTCAGTTCTAAATGTAGGGGACTGATCACCTGAGATGTAAAGTCCCATAGCGTTTAGAGCCATTTGAACCATGTTTTGGGAACTTCATCAGCGAAAATTAGACCTTGTAGTTGAGAAACTGCATCAATGAAGTTTATCTACTGGTATCAGTACCATTTGCAATGCCGAGGTACCGTGACTTCATGTACAAAATGATAGTATAAATGTTATTTGAAGGGAGAGGATATTCTCAAGGGCTGGCTCTGACATGTTGTGCTGTGCTTGGTTTTTGGATGCTCTCCTGTTGGACTACTTGAGAAGTGCTGAGAATGAGTTTCAGGCTGAGTAGGCCTGTTTCCCAAAGCCAATGTTTCCCAGAAACACTCTCCAGGTTTCAGTAGGTCGTTGATCCCATGTGTGAAACAACTCCTGCAACGCTACATGCACGACTGCTTGTTAAGTGACGAATGATACAGATTCCAGTCATAAAACAATGTTGTTATCTTGAATACTGTGTGAAAGGAAGAATATCTCATTGAATACAGTACTACTATACTTCTTTACAACCTTTTTAGTATTTAGATATGTCCATTTCAAACGCTTTCCAGACCAAGTAACATTCCGCTGTAGAAAAAGTTATGGAAATGAGGTACCTACCGCTTCTGGAGCTTGCCGTGAAAATAAAATGTGCTGAAAGGAAAGGTAACTCTTAAAAATGGCATTATTAAAGGTACGCAGCTGTTCACCAGTGACATCAGTCTGACACAGCCAGGATATGGCGGTGGGCCACATTTATCGACTGTCGCTCGAACCAGGTCTGCTTTCACTCGTAGAAGTATCGATAGTTAGCTGTAAGCTGAAAGGGCTGCTCGGTGATGACGTGTCACTTAGTAGACATTACTCTGTTAAACTACATGTATACAAAAAGTGGCGTAAGCTGTCAGGACAGAGGTTACATTCACTGCGTGAATACAGCACGAGCCAGTCTGCTGTGGACACAAAGCTGTACTGCCCAGCACACACTCACACACAGTGGTGTGTGTAGTCTGCAGATGGCGGCCTGTACGGGTTGCTGTGAGCCTGTTCACATAAAGTTGTGCAGTTGCCTCTGTGGCTGACCACAATGAGACACCTTTGAATAGTGTCACGCTGCATAGAGATGACGACCACGTAAGTCACTTTCGACGGACACCACGAGCTAGGTAGCGTACTGCAGAAACGTTCGAGGAGGGCGGCAACATCTTCAGTTTTCAATTGCTCATGTTGATCTGTTGAATTTTCTTTGTGTAGTAAAGCAGACTATTAGAGTAATCGCTGTTCATACCTCAGTATATTGCATATTTGTCACTTTTTTCTACATGCAAGCCAAATGTCACTTTCTCAACATAATTCTTTGTTTTCACAAAATCGATACAGTACACGGAAGATTCTGCTCTAAAGGCACGTTATATGAAAGAACAATGGGTCGCTGTGAGGGCTTGCATGGAAGATGTTCAGAAAACGAGGTGATCGAATCATGGGTGCTAGAGCGTTTGGCTGCTCACACCTCTCGCAGCCTCAGACCACCTCACGGCACCTCAAGCCAGGACTCGCGGCAGCCCCGGCTGGTCCCATAAAAATCTGAGTCTTCCCTCCTCATTTCGTCATTTTGTTCTCCTCTGTTCACCCGTTATATAAACCTCATGCAGTACTTGGATTATTCCCTTCTGTGACACACAGAAGGGTATCCCACCCTTGTCTGCCTGTCTCGATTGCTCTATGGCTTTACTATAGCCACCCAATGAGTACCACAGACTTTCATCCTACTTTAGCACGACCTATGACATTATCTATCCTACCTATTGTTGTTGCTATTCCACCTTGGACAGTCAGAACATTAAAAGTCTCTGAGGGCAAAATTTCTTTTTTTTCCTACACCATCTTACTTCTACATCTACATGATTACTCAGCAATTCACATTTAAGTGCTTGGCAGAGGGTTCATCGAACCACAATCATACTATCCCTCTACCATTCCACTCCCGAACAGCGTGCGGGAAAAACAAATACCTAAACCTTTCTGTTCGGGCTCTGATTTCTCTTATTTTATTTTGATGATCATTCCTACCTATGTAGGTTGGGCTCAACAAAATATTTTCCCATTCGGAAGAGAAAGTCGGTGACTGAAATTTCGTAAATAGATTTCGCCGCGAAGAAAAACGTTTTTGCTTTAATGACTTCCGTCCCAACTCGCGTATCATATCTGCCACATTCTCTACCCTATTACGTGATAATATAAAACGAGCTGCCCTCTTTTGCACCCTTTCGATGTCCTACATCAATCTCACCTGGTAAGGATCCCACACCACGCAGCAGTATTCTAACAGAGGACGAACGAGTGTATTGTAAGCTGTGTCTTTTAGTGGACTTGTCGCATCTTCCAAGTGTCTTGCCAATGAAACGCAAACTTTGGCTCGCCTTCCCCCACAATATTATCTATGTGGTCTTTCCAACTGAAGTTGCTCGTAATTTTAACATTCAGGTACTTAGTTGAATTGACAGCCTTGAGAATTGTACTATAAATCGACTAATCGAATGCCAACGGATTTCTTTTGGAACTCATGTGGATCACCTCACACTTTTCGTTATTTAGCGTCAACTGCCACCTGCCACACCATACAGCAATCTTTCCTAAATCGCTTTGCAACTGATACTGGTCTTCGGATGACCTTACTAGGCGGCAAATTACAGCATCATCTGCGAACAACCCAAGAGAACTGCTCAGATTGTCACCCCGGTCACTTACATAGATCAGGAACAGTAGAGGTCCCAGGACGGTTCCCTGGGGAACACCGGATCACTTCAGTTTTACTCGATAATGTCCCGTCTATTACTACGAACTGCTACCTTCCTGACAGGAAATCACGAATCCAGTGTCACAAGTGAGACGATACCCCGTAGACCCGCAGCTTGATTAGAAGTCGCTTGTGAGGAATGGTGTCAAAAGCTTTCAGGAAATCTAGAAGTACTGAATCAACTTGAGATCCCCTGTCGGTAGCGGCCATTACTTCGTGCGAATAAGGAGCTAGCGAGCTAGCTGCATTGCACAAGAACGATGTTTGCTGAAACCATACTGATTACGTATCAATAGAGCGTTTCGTTCGAGGTGATTCATAATGTTTGAATACAATATATGCCCCAAACCCTACTGCAAACAGGCGTCAAGGATATAGGTCTGTAGTTAGATGGATTACTCCTACTGCCCTTCATTAGAACTGGTGCGACCTGCGCAATTTTCCAATCTGTAGGTACACATCTATCTGTGAGCGAGTGGTTGTATATGAGTGCTAAGTAGGGAGCTTTTGTATCAGCGCAATGTGAAAGGAACCTAATCGGTATACAAACTGGACCTGAAGACTTGCCCATATCAAGCGATTTGACTTGCTTCGCAACCCTAAGCTATCTACTTCAAAGAAACTCATGCTAGCAGCTGTTCGTGTTTCAAATTCTGGAATATTCCATTCGTCTTCCCTGGTGAAGGAATTTCGGAAAACTGCGTTCAATAACTCCGCTTTAGCGGCACAGTCGTCGATAACAGTACCATCGGCACTGCGCAGCGAAGGTATTGACTGCGTCTTGCCGCTTGTGTACTTTACATACGACCAGAATTTCTTCGGATTTTGTACCAAATTTCGAGAGAATGTTTCGTTGTGAAACCTGTTAAAGGCATCTCGCATTGAAGTCCGTGCCAAATTTCGCTTGTCTGTAAATTTTAGCCAATCTTCAGGTTTTCGCGTTCTTCTGAACTTCGCATGCTTTTTCCGTTGCCTCTGCAACAGCGTTCGGACCTGTTTTGGGGATCAGTTCCATCTCTTACCAATTTATGAGGTATGAATCTCTGAATTGCTGTTGCTACTATATCTCTGAATTTGAGCCACATCTCGTCTACATTTGCATAGTCAGTTCGGAAGGAATGGAGATTGTCTGTTAGGAAGGCTTCTAGTGACACTTTATCCGCATTTTTAAATAAAATTATTTTGCGTTTGGTTCTGGTGGATTTGGAAGAAACGGTATTGAGCCTAGCTACAACGACCTTCTGATCACTAATCCCTGTATCAGTCATGATGCTCTCTATCAGCTCTGGATTGTTTGTGGCTAAGACGTCAAGTGTGGTTTCGCAACCATTTACAATTCGCGTGGGTTCGTGGAGTAACTGCTCGAAATAATTTTCGGAGAAAGCATTTAGGACAACCTCGGAAGATATTTTCTGCCTACCACCGGTTTTGAACAAGTATTTATGCCAACATACCGAGGGTAGGTTGAAGTCCCCACCGACTATAACCGTATGCACGTGTTATCATGCTCCGAAGTAACCAAATGACCTGAACTACGCTACACTTGGTCTGTAAGCAACCACATAACATAACTGTCTTGCAGTTTGTGTGCTCTCTTTCTCACACATTCATTTGACTGTAAAAAAAATTATTAGTACAAGAAACCACTAGAAACAACTGCGCATCACGGCTATTATCCACATGATAACCAATACCACAATATCAGAAAATCCGTAACTGGAGGTGAGAGGCCTCAGTGCTTGTAAACTCAAGTTTATGACAATAGATGACATTTGAAAAAGTAAGATTCAGCTTCAACCTACATGCATTTGTACTGGACTGGGACCCAGGACTCCCATCCAGCCACTACTCTCTCTGCTAAATAACCACGATAGATCTTAACAATCATTTTAACCACATGTACCAGCGCATGCGCATGTTCAAACATGATGGGGCATGAAGTTTTGTTTTTGGCAGGTATTGTGAATGAAGCACAATAAAATGTTATGAATCGAAATTTACCACCACTAGAGGGATGATGAAATTGAAATGCTTACACAAGAAAGCACTGCCCAACTGCATTTCGAACCCAGCACATATTATCGTTGTTTTTTATCTACATATAGATGTACAATGTCGGTTTACTTCAACACTGCCGGGATGTGCTGGTGTCTGACCTAGAAATTAGGCGAGGGAAAGTTCCGTGCTGCCTGGGACTCTTAACCCTGTACATGCTATCACCAACTGACGTCACACGAAGATGTGTTCACAGTGAAACAGTTCTTCACCAGCAACTAGGAGTGGAATTTATAAATCTGAACTGATGTGATAAAAAGTTCTATCCCTGATTGAGAGTCGAAACCCGCACCAGTCGCTGTTGTTGACATTTCATGCAGAAATGTTAAAAAACATAACTGCTTTTCACCTATAATTTGCAGTCCAAATGCCACAACCTGAAATTTCCCAATGTAAATTTCTGTACCTGACCACTGTTTAAAACCAGACCTGCGCTTTTTGTTGAAGCCTGGATGACTTTGGAATGTTGGGGACACCACAAAACGATGGAACTGTGTCGTCCGAAAAGTGTTTGACTACTACAGTCGCAGGTTCGAATCCTGCCTCACGCATGGATGTGTGTGATGTCTTTAGGTTAGTTAGGTTCAAGTAGTTCTAAGTTCTAGGGGACTGATGATCTCAGAAGTTAAGTCCCATAGTGCTCAGACCCATTTGAACCATTTTTGAAAAAAAATTTCTGTTGTAAGGAAGGTTAATGGTGAGCTTCCACTTGCTGGATTTCTGCCTCTGTCATGGCCCAACCTACACTGACTCTCCTCCAGTAGGTAGTGAAGGTACATCGTGTTTATTGTAGGTTAGGAAGAAAAGTGCAACCTTATGTTGCACGACAGAAGTTACCAGACCTGAAGAGGGCCTGTTCGTAGGTGTTAAGTGTTTGGCTGATCGGTGACTCGAACACAGACCTTATGCCTATGAAGCTAGAATCATTTCAACAGGCCTGTGGACTGCTCTCAGTGCAGTGCCATTGCTCTGTAGTTAACAAATGATGCTTCTCATTGGATGAGCATTGTTTCCCTGGAGGTTCATTCTTTTCTTTGTTAATCCATATCGATGTTCACTATTTCCCTCACCTGCTCAGTGTGTGCTTTCGACTTGATTTTGTAATCGCTGAAATAAAACTACATAACGGTCAGCTGCAGTACTGGCATTATAGAAAGATGCAAGAAGTGTTGTCTCCCATCTGAGCAGCTGTGACTTTGTAAGAGTTTATGGTTACACCAGCACTGGGTCATACAAAGTAAACTCGGCGACAAGTATCAATCAAATTCCAGAACGTTCTCCAGATGTCGTATTTATAAATGCAGTAGTGTGTAATTGTCAAGGGCAGTTAGTTATTTTCTAGTGTTTTATTTTTTTGATAGAGGCTTACAATTTTACTAAGACGCGCATTTGGTTTATAAGGAAGATAATCATAGGCAGTCACTATTGAGTTCTGAGAATGGGTACATTGTTATTCTGGAAGTCTCTTCCTTTGTTATATTTCCAAAAGAAATTTATTTTTCAGTGTGAGGTGGTATTAAGCTACTAAGCAGCTTTGTTTATACAATCCAATCTAATAGTTTTTATTACTATAATTTCTTCTGTTATTATTAACACCATCAATCTTGGCAAAGACGAGGCTTGTCTTCAGTAAATGTAGCTTACGCAGCATACATGATCCCTCCAGATAGATTCCAGGTGTAAAAATGGATCAGAGACTGTAGGGGCGTGGAAGGAGGCCTAGAAAAAACTATCATGCAATTGTGTAAGAAAGTGCACAAGTTTTTTCTCATGTAGCATACTACATTGATAATTAACTGAAACCAGGAGATCCATGCATAAGTTCGTAGAGATTTTGTTTGATGTGTTCTCGTACAGGTTGCAATATAAGTATATTAATCAATTGTAATTTTTTATTTGAAGCTGTAAATTATTCTTGAAGTGATGTATTGTATTTTTGAAAGTTATAAGGATTGTTGTGTACGCATTCGGAAACGGTACACGAAATATTTTGTGCATGTATGTCGTAAGTGTGTCGAAGAAATCACATCGGAAAATAGTTTGCCCATTTCGATAGGATTGTTTTCATGTGATGGTTTACTAGTATGGCCCAGTCGATTACTGGCAAGCGACCAATTAACTTTCGTGACATTTGAGTAAAATAGGAATTGTTGAAGAAAGAACAAAGTAATTTAGGGGTTAAACGTCCATCTATTGCAAGACCATGAGAGACAAAGCAGAATCTACAGATCCCAAATGTGGGGAAGGAAATAGTGCTCTTTCAAAGGAAAAGTCTCAGCATTTGTGTTGATCGATTTAAGGAAGTAAAGGAAAACGTAATTCAGGATGGTTGGGTGGACATGTGAACCATTGGGCCTTAGCTTTATAAAAATAAAATGTTGGTCCTCAGAAAAAAGTACAATTAAAGGCTAATGTGAGCCCTCAGAATATAACAGTACGCATCTGGTGTAATGAAGGTCTTTTCAGCTAAGAAATGCTTCCCAGGGGTATGTTTGTAGTAATTAGCATCTGTTGTAATCGTTATTGGCTGCGAAGATTTTCATTGTCTCATTTGAAATTGTAATATGTGCACATCAAACTAAAGGAGAAAAGTAATTACGATTTTTATCGCCTCTGCGTGTCTCGTCAACGACGACGGTCGGTGTTGGTTTGGACTCCGTCACAAACAAAACTTTTCAAGCCATCATTTCAGATTAAAACATGTCACTCCTAGCAACTGGCAAAATAATTCGTTAATCGACGTCTCCTTGTGTGCAGTCAAGAACGGTGCTGTGTGCAGGCTTAGATTCCCAAACCACTCAGAACTTTTCGTGCGTTATTTCCACTTAGACATGCGCACATCTCGCTACTGGTAAACTAAACAGATGTTTATCGTGTATTTGTAGCTAGAAAACAATGATAGGTGTAGGATTCAAATCCCAGGAAAGGAACAAAATTCTTTGTTTCAGCATTTCAGATTGTCATCTCGTTACCAGCGAAATATTTGGTATATAACGTATTATTGTGCTTAGTTAACAATCCTATTAGGTGCTGGGCTGAATCCTCATCGAAGACACAACTTTATGCTACGTCATTTCAACATGCACACACAGGCTTACCTGTTGCTGATATGATGTTTAAGAGCTTTCGTACTTATTAAGTCTAGTACAAAAGTTTTCGTCATCTTATTTCAAGTTGAAACTTAGTTTCTAAAATGTCATTTATTTCAATACACTAAAGTTTAGAAGCGCTGAAGACTCATGTAATTATGAAATCTTTCGCAATATTTACATTATCGTGATAGTCTGATTGTGGACTAAGTGTTGCAGATCCGTTTGTTCAAGTGGTGCCTTGTGGTAACCAATTTGTAGAGTGAAATGCCTGTACCAAAGAGAGATCAGAGGGACTGCAAGACACTAACACTATGTGAGTGGCTACAAATTAGGTGCAGTGGAATTCAGTCCGTTTGGATAGTTGTGAGGGTGATAGTACCTCAACTGACCTGTCCTGTAGTTATGTAATTACGTTTCGTGCAAGTGTTGGCCATTGTTTGTACCTTCTGGCTCTTCCTGGGTTTGAACTACCTGTTGGATAGTGCTGTGAGTGACTGATGTGGGGAGCTCAGATGGTGCATCTGGTATTAGCTTACTGGTAATTCATTTTTATTAAGTAGAGCGGTATCCCCGTGTTAGGCACGTGTCGTCTGCCGGTTGCCAGTGCTGGCTTTAGTGAGCCAGGTCCCCACGTGGACACGCCAGCCAGCTCACACTCTGCCTCTCTTTCTGTATTGCAGCGCACCAGCCGCTACGCAGCTGAGGCCCACTGCCACCGCCAGCAGCAGCACCACCACCACCACCACCACCACCACCACCACCACCACCACCGCACTGCCACCACTGGCGGCGCACCCCGCCAGACACCTGCTGCTGCCGCACCGCCCACGTGTCCTCCACCTGAAGAAGCCACTGCTCTTCCCATCATGTGGTGAGTTAACCCCCTCCCCCCCTCTTACACATTAGCACTACGTTGTAGAAAAGGTACAAAAACAGAAAAAGGAAATGTAAAGGCTCATTCTAGATTCAAGGAGCATCAGCAAGGTGAAACGTAAGGGAAGATGAGAGCACTGTATGTGTAACGCTGTATTGAAAAAATGTAAACATCTAAAAATTATGGGGTATAGGAATGCTGTAGCAGCCAGAAGAGTAAATGTAGATTTCAGAAAATGTAGGGTCTTGGTAGAAATGAGAATGGAGAAAGAATCCTAGAATTCTGGATTGAATTTGTGTTACTAAAAAGAGTTACTGTTCAAGAATTAAAACAAAAGGAATAGCCAGCGGAGAAGGTCCGTTCTGCCTAAGCTCTTCAGGGTCTGGACCACGTTGATTGCACCACTGTATAGCAGCCCCTCCAGCGGTCCACAACTCTTTTATGGATACGTTCGTGGCAAGCACGGGACCCCGAGCTCGTGCAGCTATCTTTCTTTTCCAGGCTGCATACCTTCCCTTTTCACGTCCCTCCTCCCCAGTCCTCCATCCTAATCCCCCCCTTTCTCCCTCTTTGTTGTATGTTTTGGGCCTAAATACAGAGACTGACACTTTTGAACGAATGAAGTGCTTTCCCTTCTTTTATGTTTACAATGTAAAGCATCTGTCCTTACTTTATCCTTCTTTCGTTGATCCTTCCCTTTATCTCCTCCACTGTGGCATTTGAGAATTTTTACCTTCTTTCCGTTCCTTTGTTCCTTCCTTTTCCTTTCTTTCCTCCCTGTGCGTCTGAAGGCCAACCCAAGCGTTCCCACACGTAGCCGGTGACGGGGTAACAAGTAATTCCCCACCTTTGGTAGACAAGTAAGACACATTCATACCACCTGGTAAAGGCCATACCCAGGGAGGGGTGATTACCCGAGCTGGTACCTTCCACATGTGCCTATTGTTCTCTCCTTCCGTTCCTTGGGAGATGTGCACTGAGGTGTGGACAATCACTTAAGGCGGAAGTGCCCTCAGAGAGGGCCCCCAATAAGAAGGAGCACGTCATCGGAGACGTCAGTAATCGTGGGGGATATTTTCGCAATGGTTTCTTCTACTTCTACACTTTCTGTACACAAGAGAAAGCTAGTTGAGTCTCAGCCACAGAAAATTGTCCGATCAGTGCCCAAGTTTCTACTTGTTTCTCAGTCTGACAGTCAAGACTTCTCAACAGTAAACACTTTCGTTATTCAGAAAGGTGTAGACACAACTGCAGATCCTGTGAAGTCTTGGTTCCAGTTACGAAATGGCGCCTTGTTCTTAGAAACACGCTCCAGGCACAAAAATTGCTTCGAACTACACTGTTACAGACCTTCCCTGTCTGGGTGGAAGCTCACCATACTTTAAACTCAACATGCAGTGTGGTTTATACAAGATCGCTTGATTATCTGATGAGGACATTCAAAATTACCTGTTGAATCAGGGAGTAACGGCCGCACATCAAGTAATGAAATGGATTGAAAACGGATTTGTACCAACCCTCACTCTCATCTTGACGTTTAACAGAGTTCAGCTTCCCTTGAACATTGAAGTAGGATATGAGATAATTTGTTTGCCCGTACATCCCAAATCCTACACATTTCTGTCAGTGTCAGAGCTTTAATCGTTCCAGACAGTCGTGTTCCAATATGGCCAAATGCGTTACATGTGGCAGATATGCCCAAGAGGGTGATTGTGCACCGCCATTCCCTCATGGCATCATCTGTATGGGCGACCGCGCTGCTTCTTCTAGAGACCATTCTATTTTTAAAGATGAACGAATTATTTAGGAAATCTGAGTGAAGGAAAAGGTGTCTACCTTTGCTGTTCGTAAGTCATTCACCATTAGTAAGCCCATTCTGCTCTCAGAGGGTAAATGTAGCACTGTCCTCACCACTCTTCGACCTACTAAGGAGGTAGCCATGCACACTTGCGTTCTCAACTTTAGCGCCACAGTCGTCAAATGGACCAGCCCAAAGATGGCCCGTTCCATCTCCCCACTATCACCTGCTGATTCTAAGGCTCAGCCTTCGTCTCCTAAATCGTGGGCCCCAAAATCGGACGCCTGGACTTCCAAAAAGAGCCTACTCTAAATTTTTTATGCAGCCAGACGTCAGTCATCTACTAGTCCTTATCTCAAAATCCTGCTTCGAAGTAGACTCATAAGAAACACAGTTCCCATCCTCTGCCATGGCATGTCTCTTCTACAGCGTCACCCAGCGGTATCCGCCCTCTGCCGTCTTCTGTGTCTCAGAGATGCAACACTGGTGGCCAATAAACAACCTGATTAGTGGCGGCAGGAGCTACTCCCAAACAACATATGGGTCTGGATCTTCTGCCTCTGACTGAATGCCATTCCACGTCACTGACCACCGGCTCTCAGCGGTCGCTGAGCTTACAGCTACCATAGTGAGATTTTTCCTTTTTTCGTCCACCATGTGTCAATTATCCATTGCAGTATCTGCGGAATTCGATGCAGTAGCGATGAACAGTCGATCCTCTTACGCTCCTACTCCCTTGTCATCTTCTGTCCTCAGGAAACAAAGCTACATCCTCATGATCACTTTGTCTTCCCTCATTTCCAATCAGTCTGGTTTGATCTCCCCTCTGTTGCTGGTGTTCTGGCACATGAGGGACTTATGATACTTATGATACTTATGGTACTTATGGTACTTATGGTACTTATGGTACTTATGGTACTTATGATACTTATGATACTTATGATACTTATGATACTTATGATACTTATGATACTTATGATACTATCCAGTATCACCCAATGCACATACACAGTTCCTTCCAAGCTGTCACTGTACATATTTCCCTTCTCTGTTTGTACTATATGCATCTCATCGTCCACAACAGTGGCAATACCCGATCTGCTTTATCTCCTTGGTCAGCCCTCATTCCCCTACTTGCTGGTAAGGGACATCAAAGCTGACCAGCCGCTTTGGGGGATCTCTGTGCCCTTAGCTTGAGGCTCCCTATTGATTGACCTCTTCCACCAAGCGATTCTTGTTTGCCTCAGCTCTGGGGAACCTACATTTTTGTCTGCCTCGACGTCAACCTCCTCTCATTTTGACCTTTCTGTCAGTAATGTTCGGCTAGCTCGGTGCTTTGAATGGTTCGCTCTTGCTGATACATGCTTGAGTGACCATTTTCCATGTGTCCTTCGATGACAGCCACAACTGCCATCTATGTGCCTAAGCCACTGGAAGTTTTCCTGATTCTTACAGGCATGGAACATTCAGTACCTCATATCTCCTCATTGCCCATGAGCCCTCCAGTTCCTTAATGGAACGATGCATGCCGTGATGGAGTATGTGAGCAATGACATGCTCTTCGCGTTTTCCACCATCATCCTATGTTGGCCAACTGTGTCCGCAATAAGCAGCTATGTGCACAATGTTGTCATATCATATGAGATACCAAGAAGGCATTTCTGCCAAAGAAAAGAGTAGCAGAAGAGCGACCTCTTGCTTTTTCCTCTCAAGATGTGAAAGCTATAATGCCATTTTTTCTATGTGATAACTCAGATATGCACTCTTCCCCTCTCGCTCTTCTGCACTGGGACCGAATGATATCCACGTCCAAATGTTGCTGCATTTATCATATCCGAGCCTATGCTACCTCCTTCGCCTTCGTAACTGACTTTGGGTCAACAGTAACATTCCCAGAAGATAGCGGTAAGCTATCGTCATACCTGTTCCAAAACCTGGAAAGGACAAACATGTCCCCTCCAGCTATCGCCATATCTCTCTCACAACTAGGGTTTGTAATGTTTTGGAGCCTATGGTAAATTTGCTTTTAGGCTGGTGGCTGGAATCCCAAAGCCTTTTAACAACTGACCAATGCGGTATCCGACAGCATCGTTCTGCCGTTGATCATCTTGTTGCTCTCCCCACTTATATCATGTACAATTTTCTTAGGAAACGCCAAATTGTAGCTATATTTTTTGATCTGGAGAGGGCATACAATAGCTGTTGGAAGACAGACAGTTCTCCACACACTGTTCTCTTAGGGCTTTCGTGGCTGGCAACCCCTTTTCATCTGTTAATTTATGACAAAGCGTACATCTTAGGTGCGGGTGAACACTACTCTGTGCCATACTTTCTCCCAAGAACACAGAGTGCCCCAGGGCTCCTGTACTTTGCCATCGCCATAGATCCAGTTATGGATTGCCTCCTTCCTGATGTCTCAGGCTCCCTTTCTGTTCATTATTTTGCAGTCTGCTACAGCTTTCAATGCACCACCCTCTTAGGACCTCATCTTCAAGGATATCTCTATCACCTCCACTCATGGAGCATCTTCACTGGCTTCCAGTAAGACCGTCTGTGTAAATTTTTGGCGTCGTACAAAGTTTTATCCACGTGCCCTACACGTAGGCTCTGTTGAACTTCTGTTCACTGAAGTTGCCAAGTTCTTGGGTCATGTTTGAGAGTGTGCTGGGCTTCCCACGTTTCATATCTTTTGGCTCGCTATCTCCAATTCCTCAACACCCTCCACGTTCAGAGTGGTAGCTATTGAGGAGCAGACAGTGTTCCTCCTCTGCCCATATCGCACCTTAGTGCGCTTGAAATTGGATTATAAAAGCGTAGTTTACTTCACTGCATGGCTGTCAATTCTTCGGCGTCTAGATTCTGTCCACCGTGGACAGTAACATAGAGCCTTTACGCTTAGACTGCTGACACTCCACTATTCAGTTGGTGAGCTGTCCTTCTGAGTCATTACACTGGTCGTCTATCCTCCACGCCTGCTCGTATTACCCATGCCCTTTCTTTTGGCGCCTCCTAGGATTTAGGGTATGCTGACAGCCCTTCCTCTCTACTACCACCAGCAATCTGCTTCTGTCAACTGCTACATTCATTTTCCTTCTAATTTCCTAAAAATTTCCTGAGAAATAGGGATGCGACACCACCTTGGCCTCTCCCCCAGACCTGCCTTCTCCGTGACCTTTATCACTTTCCCTAGGTTAGCACCCCCCTACTGTTTATTGTTGGGCATTTGCTGCTCTGTTTGCACAAAAGGAGGATGCCATATTTATTTACACTGACAGCTCCAAGAACACCTTTGGTGTTGGAAGGATCTATACTATTGACAATACCCTATTAGATTTTGGCTTCCCAACCAGTATTCTGGTTTTACTGCGGAGTTTTATGCTGTTCTCCAGGCTGTTCAGTACATCTGTCATCATCAACGGATACAGAATATTATATGCTTGGATATGATCAGCTTTCTTCTCAACCTCCAAGCTCTCTATCCCGTCCACCCTCTGGTCCACTGGTTTCAGGACTGCCTACACATGCTCCACTTGGGTGGCATCTCTGTGGTATTCCTCTCGATCCCAGGGCATGTGGAAACAAGGGAGCCTATACAGCAGCAAAGGCTGCTCTTCCTCGGCCCACTGTTCACATGGTTCCCTTTTCTGATATACAGAGCGTGTTATGTCATCATGTTGCTCTTTTAAGGCGTGCGCACACACACATTGGTCTGTACTTCTGCATAATAAATATCGGGACATAAGCCTTCTTCCCTGTGCTTGGACATCATCATCCCGGCCTCGTCGTCGGGGCGAGAATATTTTAAAACTAGACTCCGGATTGGGCACTGTCTTTTTAGCCATAGACGTCTTTTTAAGTGACGATTCTCCCCTGTTTTGTCCCCACTGCTCTGTCGGGGATGGTGAGACACCATTTACTTCAGTGCCCTATTTTAATTCGCTATATGCCCGTTTACAGCTGTCGCCTGATATTCTCCCCTTTTAGAAGATGGTGCACGCTCAGCCGATTGTGTCCTTGAGTTTGAGTGTCAATGAGATGAGATTTGCCATTTGAAGCTAGTTTTGGGGAGAACAATCCCACTTCCACAGCATTTTTCTAAGATTTCTTTCCGTTTTCAGTGTCCCTAATCCAGTTTTGCTCTGATTGCTGCTGATTTAAACTCCTGTTTTTACCGTTCACTGAGCCACAGAATGGGCGGTTGTGACCATAGCTGCTTTGTGCCCTAAAACTATAGTAAAATAAAGTAACAACAGACATGAGAAACAGAAACTCTGCCTACTGTAGATCACATTTCTCTCTGTCCACATATTTAGTGTGCTGAGATCCCATCATTCATTGCTGGGAAGAGGGGGTCCAGGGCAGCCTCTTTACCCCAGAGCAGCATTTGTATCCAATGTTTTCAGTTATTTGTTGGATATAATCTAATCATTGTCTACCTCTACAGGTTTTACTCTCTACTGCTTTCATTGCATTTATTTCCTGATGTCTACAATGTATCCTATTATGCAGTCTCTTCTTTTCACAGTTTTCCAAGTACTGCTGTTATCACAGGCCGTGCAGAGAGCTTACACAGTTCCTTTATTATCAGTTCACCTAATTCTCAACATCCCCAATTGAATGCCCCAGTTCTCTTCCTATAACCCGTGATTAACTTTCATAGAATACTGGGCTCCAAATGTACATTCTCACATATTTTGTCAGCAAATCGAGGCCTATCTTTGGTACCAGTAGCCTTACTTTTCATAAAAAGATGATTTCTTGTGTTACTTTACTTTGTCTAACAACCAGGCTTTGTCTTTTTGTTTAAATTTCCTTCCCAGGTAGCAGAATTACTTAAATTCCTTTACATTGTGGTCCCTAGTTTTAGTAAGTTTGTCACCGAGCTGTTCCCGCTGCTCTGCAATACTCTCATCTTTCTTTGTTTAAATCACAATTCTGTGCTCATCCAACTGTTGACTGCATTCAACAGCTTTGGTAATTCTTCTTCACTTGTGGTAGATATGGTAATACCACCAGTGAATTTTATTAATGCAATACCTTCTCCCTCAATTTTAATTAAATTCCTGAAAGTTTATTCACTTTCACAAACGATTCCTTGATGTTAAGTTTGAATAACTGGGGAGAGTAACTAAATCCCTCTACTGCAACATTTTAGTCA
Organism: Schistocerca gregaria; assembly: GCF_023897955.1. Taxonomy (NCBI): domain Eukaryota; kingdom Metazoa; phylum Arthropoda; class Insecta; order Orthoptera; family Acrididae; genus Schistocerca; species Schistocerca gregaria. The sequence goes on along the minus strand of NC_064930.1, from coordinate 92,211,618 downwards.
TATTACTTTTTTCAATTTTTATTATTCCTAGTTGATTATTGTACATTCGGTTATGTATATAGCCTGCCTGTCTTCTATAAAGTGTGTATATTTGAGAATTCCACATGTCACATTATATTACATTGTCAATGTTTTTGAATGTGGGCTAGTCCAATGAAGGTTCCATCGATATTCCTTACGCCTTGCTTCTCTTATTAAGTGCAAGATCAGATCTACCTTTCTGAAGCCTTTACCTTTGTTAAATCCAATCTTATCGTTCTCTAACTGATCCTCAGTTCTTCCTTCCATTCTTCTACATATTAATCTGGCCAGAAATTTGAATTCATAAGCTGTTTAGTTCATAGTGCAAAATCTTTTGCATTTACCAGTCCTTCCTCGCATCTCGAGTGTGCAGATATTTTTCGGGAAGGCTGCTGGTTTATCTCTAATCTCAGAGATGGTACAGATGAAGCTAAACAGTCGTTCATTGCAACCTTCTGCAGGCATCATAAAAGTTCCAATGGAATGTTATTTAACCATTGTGCTTGGTTTTTATGCTAGTCTTCCACAGCTTTGTTACACTCCGATTCTAATGACCAATCCACTAGGTTTCCCAAATCGACTTTCATTTCTCCTCCTATGATGTCATCCAGTAGTTCATTTCCCTCATGGAGGTGCTCAGCATACCATTTTCAGTGTACTGATGAGCAATTCCCACAGAGGACAATTCAGTAATAACAGCACATGTTAAGCCAAATGTCTCGAAATTTTTCCTGCATATGATGTCCTAGGGGTCATATATATTTCAAAACTTGTTGAATAATAAATTTTCTTAGTAGCTCGATGTGTTAATATACTTTTCGAAGTATTGAAATGTCACTTGTCCTTACCGTTTGACTGTTACTATTATAACAGCTACAAAGATTATACTCGTACAAATATCTGTACCTGAAGCACATTGTTTGCTCCATAGTGTTTGGTTTCAGATGCCACATCATGGATTGGTATCCACCCAGTCCAAGGACGTTTATTATGTATGGTAAAAGACAGCATCGAAAAGGGAGCAGACGAACTGCAAGACAATTAAGTTCTGTGGGTTACATACAAATAGGCACATCCCACTCACATGGTACAGCCTGATGTGATTGTCACTGGCAAGTCGTTTGCACTATCTGGACAGCTACTCTTGTTGTCGGCGTGTGTTTTGGGTTTGTGTGTGTAGGCCCACCACCAACCAATGCAGGCGCACCCCGCCAGACTCTTACTGCTGTCTCTCACATGGAGTGAGTTCCCTCATCAAAGTGTAAATTCTGTCTAAATTTAGTTAGGTTCATCAAAGTGAACTGGAAATAAAATCAGAACATACAGTCAAATATATAATATGGTGGTATCCACAGGATTAGGTAGTAGTATCATGAGAGAGAGGTTAATTAAGAACAGGTTGGTAGGGGAAATAGTGATTTACTGCCAACAGTTCAGTGATTAATCTGATCAAATCAGAAAACGAATGCCAACAATAATTCAGACAACGCCATACACAGAAAATCTAGTGACAGGGAGAGAGTATGAGTGCACTGAATGTGTAACACTCTGCATCAATAGAGATGTATTGGGATGGTCTAGTAGGGGTCAGACAAACAAACGTTTGAGACCATTTGGGGTGCTTGGCAGGAATGTGAGACGAGAAAGAACCCAATAATTTCCCATGACATTTCTGCTAGTAAAAAGAAACATTCTCGCCAAGCACCAAACAGAAGCAGACGTCAGCAGAGCCTCAACTTGTCAGCGTGTGGATCACTTTGATCTCCCCACTGTAGTTTTGGTGCTGATGGTGCTTAAACTTGTTGCTCAAACTGACAGAAACATCATCTACAGTGGGCAGAGCTTTTGCGTTGAATATGTGTGGTTACTGGGACTGGCTGTTACATCAGAGTCCACAATCATTTGTGGTACGCATTCCTGTGTCTGTCTTGCCCAACATTTTCTACACTCTCCAGCTACCTCTAGCACCATGGCAGTTATTCCCTGATGCCTTTACATACTGGGTGTTACAAAAAGGTACGGCCAAACTTTCAGGAAACATTCCTCACACACAGATAAAGAAAACATGTTATGTGGACATGTGTCCAGAAACCCATAATTTCCATGTTAGAGCTCATTTCAGTTTCGTCAGTATGTACTGTACTTCCTCGATTCACCACCAGTTGGCCCAATTGAAGGAAGGTAATGTTGACATGCGACTCATTGCTCTACAGTAATAGCATCAAACACATCAGTACGTAGCATCGACAGGTTAGTGTTCATCACGAACATGGTTTTGCAGTCAGTGCAATGTTTACAAATGCGGAGTTGGCAGATGCCCATTTGTATTAGCACGGGGCAATAGTCATGGCGCGGTACGTTTGTATCGAGACAGATTTCCAGAACTAAGGTGTCCTGACAGGAAGACTTTTGAAGCAATTGATCGGCGTCTTAGGGAGCACGGAGCATTCGAGCCTATGACTCGCGACTGGGTAAGACTTAGAACGACGAGTACACCTGCATTGGACGAGGCAATCCTTCGTGCAGTTGACAATGACCCTAATTTCAGCATCAGAGAAGTTGCTGCTGTACAAGGTAACGTTGACCACGACTCTGTATGGAGAGTGCTACTGGAGAACCAGTTGTTTTCGTACCGTGTACAGCGTGTGCAGGCACTATCAGCAGCTGATTGGCCTCCACGGGCACACTTCTGCGAATGGTTCATCCATCAATGTGTCAATCCTCATTTCAGTGCAAATATTCTCTTTACAGATGAGGCTTCATGCCAACGTGATCAGATCGTAAATTTTCACAATCAACATGAGTGGGCTGACGAGAATCCGCACGCAATTGTGCAATCACGTCAACACAGATTTTCTGTGAACGTTTGGGCAGGCATTGTTGATGTCTTGATTGGGCCCCATGTTCTTCCACCTACCCTCAATGGAGCACGTTATCATGATTTCATATGGGATACTCTACGTGTGCTGCTACAACATGTGCCTTTACAAGTACGACACAACATGTGGTTCATGCACGATGGACCTCCTGCACATTTTAGTTGAAGTGTTAGTACGCTTCTCAACAAGATTTGGTGATCGATGGATTGGTAGAGGTGGACCAATTTCATGGCTTCCACGCTCTCCTGACCTCAACCCTCTTGACTTTCAATTATGAGGGCATTTGAAAGCTCTTGTCTACCCAACCCCGGTACCAAATGTAGAGACTCTTCGTGCTCGTATTCTGGACTGCTGTGATACAATACGCCATTCTCCAGGGCTGCATCAACGCATCAGGGATTCCATGCGACAGAGGGTGGATGCATGCATCCTCACTAACGGAGGACATTTTGGACATTTCCTGTAACAGAGTGTTTGAAGTCACGCTGGTACATTGTGTTGCTGTGTGATTCCATTCCATGATTAATGTGATTTGAAGAGAAGTAATAAAATGAGCTCTAACTTGGAAAGTAAGCGTTTCTGTACACGTGTCCACATAACATATTTTCTTGCTTTGTGTGTGAGGAATGTTTCCTGAAAGTTTGGCCGTACCTTTTTGTAACACACTATATAACCTATTACCCCGATGCTTGTACTTGTCACAGTTTTCCACATATCGCTATCCTCGCCTATTCTGCAGAGACATTCCAGATTTCCTCCAATGTGAGTTCACCTAATTTCAACATCCGCCTGTAGCACCGCATTAAAAATTCCCTAATTCCCGTCTTGTTTCCCCGTAATCTACAATCCATTTTCACTCAGTACTGTGCTGCAATCGTACATTCAGATTTGCCTTCCACACATTAAGGCGTCTTTGGTATTTATAACTTTGTTTTGTGAGGAAGTTACTGTTTTTCAATGCTAGTTTACTCCACATAATAACCATGCTTTGTCCCTTAGCGTGAAATGGCTTCACAGGTAGCAGAATAAAAATAAATATAATTAGTTTACTTCGTGGTCCTTAATTCTGAAGTAAACTTTGCCACCAGTGTTATATTTCTGCCACTTCCCAATACTTTCCTCTTTCTTCTGCTCATTAATACTAATTCGGCGCTCATTCCACTGTTAATTACATTCACCAACTCCTTCTCACTTCCAGTGAACAAAGAAATACCACCAGTGAATTTTATCAGCAAAGTCGTTTTCACTCTCAGTTTAAATTAAATTCCTGGAAGTTTCTTCAGTTCCACCAATCATTCTTCAGTGTTCAGTCTTAACATCTGTGGAGACCACCTGCATCCCTATCTTTCACCATCTTTAATCAGAGTACCAGTCCATGTTGATTATTGTACATATTATGTTATCTGCTGTTCCCTGTGTTTCATATCTATCTTTAAAAAAAAAATTCGTACATTTTCACTGTTTCACATTGTCGATCGTCATTTAAAGATTTACAAATCCAATAAAGATCTCTTGATTTTTCTTCATTCCTTCCACTATCAAGTCGAAGGTCAGCTCAGCCGCTCCAAATTTAGCGTACTCAAACAGATCCTCAGCTTTGCCTTCAATTCTCCTGTATGTTGTTACCATTCTTGTCAGTAATTTGGATTCATGGGCTCTTTAGCTCATTGTGCAAAAACTTATTTGGCCTTGCTTGCTTCCAGAATGTCTGATTTATCCTTCTCTGCAAGTCCGTTGTTAAGACTCCTGTCTCATGGATGATACAGATGAACGTGAATACTAATCTGTTTGCCATCTTCCTCAATGGTCATGTAAGTTCCGAAGGAACATTAACTAATAATTTTGGCTTGTTTGTATGCAACTTTTCCGTAGTTGTGTTAAGTTGTCAGTCCCCCACGTTTTCCAATTCAGCTTTCATTTTTTCTTATGTCTTCAGATAGTTCCTCCCACTCATAGAGGTCTTTAAGGTACTGTTTTCTAACCTTTGTTTTCCCATGCACTTTTAACAGAGGAATTCCTTTCGAACTCTTGTTGACACTTGTGCATTTAATTTCACTGAAGGTTGTTCCGACTTACTCATGTGCCGAATGTGTCCTTCCTATGTTCATTTCTTCTAATTCTTCCTGCAGTCATTCTACTTTTACCTAACTCAAAGTTCTGACCGATTTCATTTCATAATAACACTTAATGCTGTATTCCTGCCTTGTCCTTTCCCTTTTCGTCAAACAGTTCAAATAATTTCAGTTGTCTGAGACTGCGCGTGCGTGCGTGCGCGCGCGCGTGCGCCTATTGTTGATGAAGGCCCATGGACGAAAGCGTTATTTGTGAGAATCTTTTTGTTGCACCTATCACGACTCAGCATCTCCACCATATGGTGACTGCCAACTTTCCTTCTCCTAATATTGTTACAAATATTTTTTTTCTTTTTGCCAAGACTGCTTCTGAGATCCTCTCCTTGTACCTACATTTATCTGTCATACTTTCGTTATTGACATTTTCAGAGACGTCAACCATTGTATGCCTGAACTACCAGCTGTGGCATTCATTATTGCATTATCTAGAGCTTCATAGAAGTTAAAATTTCCATTCCATTACTCAGTACTTCAGTATCCATTTATTTACACATTCCTTCGTCATGACAAGTATCTTAAAATTCACTTCATTCCTCATCATAACTAAATTGTGATCTGACTTCAAATCTGTTCAATACACATTACAGTTCAATACCTGATTTCGGAAGGTGTGTCTGGTTGTGATGTACTCCAGCTGCAAACGTCTTTACCACCTGTACCTCCGCCTCCCTCCCTAAGAGCTGAAAACGCTGAAACACAGAAGCAGTCATGTAAATGTGACAGAATACAAGGTATTGCCTTGCAGCGAGTCCACGATCAAGAACATGTGGTGGAATGATGCACTAGGGCTCCTTCACAAGGAGCGCTTGTAACAGTAACACTGACCACCTTAAACGGCGATCGATGCTAACGTTAAACGTCTGTGAGGAATTTGAGAAAGTTGTGACTGTGGGGTAACCCAATGAGAACAGAACAATCAGGCTGGGATTCTTTTCAGAAACACACCAGTAGCGTATAACCAACAGTAAATGGGTGGGTTAGGAACAGACGTTCTCCCAGCACAAAAACAAGTAGTAACATTACCTATTAATATTGGTCGCCAGTGTAATTAGTAATTAGGCATTCTTGTGTCAAATAATATAATAAAGCAGAAGGCTATTTCTAAGGCTAACCTAACCTTCCTACACACACACACACACACACACACACACTCACACACTAAATTCTTTCTTTATATCTGTTCATAGTAGAACACAGTAGCCAAAACCGTGCAGATAAATGTAGTATTAACTTGGAAGTCAAACAAATGACTAATAAGCTAGCAAACAGTAACATATGCCTCTCAACAACATGGACCATAGAATCAGTGACCAACACACATGAAACTAATAGCAATACTAACTGATTCTGATTTAAACGAGGGGTCTATTAAAACCATAATCTATAACATCATTGCTTAGCACAGGCTCTATATTCCTGTGCATTAACCAACTTGCATTAGAACAGCAAAGACAGTAAGTATTTATTTCTTAAGCTCAGTCTGAAGCAGTTGAACAGAGTGCAAATCTAACTGCATTGGCTCTGGAGGAGCCTTTACTTTGCTTCATTAACAAACTAGCCTATAACATAACCACCCTCATTAACAAAACTACACATGTACATATGGGGAAATGGTAAGTATTCTAATCAATATTTATTAAGTAAAGCACAACAAAAACGTAACTCTCTACCTAACAAATGTTCTTTGATAACTTGAGGTTCCTATTTTGCCTTTTAGATCTTACTTCTGTTTTGTTTTTTTCTATTAAAAATTCTTTCATTTGGGCTAATCCCAAATCTGTACACAGTGGGAACCCTTGTTCGTCCTCAGTAAAACATTTTCTCTTACTATTGAGCAGGATTTCCTCAGGTGTGAACTCAGTAGATTCAAGAAGCAAGGTATTCAATACTCTCTCAAATGCAGATACAAATGTGCCCCTACATAACCTTCCTATTTCCCTCATATACCGTTCAACAGGATTCTGGCAGGATGGTAGGTCCAAATAGATTCGATTTCTACACCATTCTGCCCTCGCTATCTTTCCAGATATTAGAATTGGCTTGGGGGTCATAGTAGGACATGCAGCTTTCGGTTTTCCAATGGTTCTAAAATAAATCCGATGATATTTTGACTTTGCTGTCACCTCTTTTAGGGGCGACAATTTTATAAATTTAGAAAATACTTCCAAAATCACTGAAATATATTTGTAATTACCAGACTTCTTGGGAGGAGGCCATAGAGATTCATGGACAGTGAATCCATGGTATTGTGAGGTAATGTGTTTTGTATTGGGCCTGTTGGTTTCCTTAGCTGTCTGTCAGGTGTCACAAGACCTAATAGTGACCTTTGTACTCGTACTTTTAGCAATCACTATAACACTAGCGAGTTTATGTAGAGTCACTGTGGTCCAACACTAAGTGAAAATAATCTGACATCTGTAAATTGATTAGAACAACACACCCTCCATTGTTCAGTAATGAAGTCTTTCCTTTTGTGCAAGATACTTTTAAGATATTCAGAATGTTTCTTAACCTGGGTATACTGTATGTTATAAAAATTTACTTCCACAGGTTTCCAAGCCGAGTTTTCATTTTGGTGGTATCTCACGTTTTTGTAAATCTGTTCAGCTTTTTTTGCCTGAAACTTCCTTCATGTAATTATTTTGGAAAGTTCCATCTTCATTGCAGTCCTTGGGTAACTCATCAATACCACTGGGACAGCGCATCTGCCACATAATTTTCTGTACCCTTTACATAGCCGGGGATGAAGTTCTTGTGGTCAGTGGCGAAAGCGAGTGGGAGAAGGTATTGTAGGTCATCAGCAAATATGAACTTGCATCAAGTGTGAAGCTAATGAACATAAAATAAAGAATAATGAATGTGGGGTGTGGAATATTTTTGCAATACACACTAGACCTCGGTGTGGTTGCCCATACGCAAATTTTGGATATTGACTACAGGTCTGATATAAATCGTACTACAGCAGCGAACTGTAGTAAAATCCTTCACAGCGTTCCAGCTAGCATCGAAGAACATAGCGCGAGAAGACTCGACGACATCCAACAGCCAGCCAGATACGTACATGGTCTCCAAAGTCAACTATGTGTCACAGGTGTTACCCATACCACATGAAACAGCAGCGAGACTTGTCACAGCTTTGGGTCATTTTGTAACTTGTGGTAACAATTTCCAGGTAAAGTTTGACCTGTTAGCGGTTTCGCCCAGTAAGTGGGGGATAAATCTCACCGATGTTTCTGATTAAATCAGAAGCTCTATCCGAGCATTCCACACGACCCTCACGTCCCACTTACCAGAGTAAATTACTCCCACTGTCTTGAATCCAGCCTTACATGTGCAGCATGTCCCCAATGGTTTTTATCATTTTAAACAATTTTGATTCTAACTCAGTTATACTCGAACCAGAATTCGCCCATCGAATATGGTAGGAGTTGGGAACATGTATGTGGAATTAATGGTAAGGAAAATCAGAAATGTGAGTGTACAAAAGTAGCTGTACTTCAGCTGGAGGGTCATTTGGATAAACATCAGCACCTCTCACCTACCAACAACTGTGCAAACTACTGGCATAGGGCGGTAAACAGGAGAGCAGCAACCACAGCAAAACATGCAATCCATCTGAGAGATTCCCCAACATGTAATAAATGCGGCCTGATAGACACAGAGGCACACAGGTTTGTGTTCGCTCAAGCGAAGGACGTCTGGCGAGTTGACACAAAACGTATTACCTCCTAACCCAAGGAAACAGAGAGAGAGCAGACTTTGGGTGAGGCGCCACACGCAGGCCTGCACAGTGCTGGGAGCCGGGCACAAGCTGACGTGGCAGGGACCATGGGGGCGGGGCGTCTCCTCCACGCTGACCCTCCACGTGTGCGTCACTAAGGCGAGGAGCTACAAGAAAAACTCTGCAAAACTTTTTACTAAATAGGATTATGTGAAACAGTTTGCAATGTGTATATGAAAAGACGTAAACACCAGACGACCACAACGAATCATCCTTAAGCTCTTTTTTCCTTAAACGGTACTTTTTTAATGATTGTTTTTTTAGGGAAACAGAAATCTACTCTGAAATATATAGCCCAGAACCACCATATTACATGTTCAAGGAATCTCGCAGGAAAAGTTTATCCTCAAGACTGAATATTTCGTACTTTTTAATAAATTGTAATTTACCTCATTCTGTACACCAAATGTTCCTTTAGCCAGAAGAAGACTGTCCTCATTCCTTCTGTTCTGCGTTACATTCTGCGTTACATTCAGCGTTGCCGAAATGGCAGCATGGATCTCCCAGAGTGTTGAGAGCATGGAGTTAAGACAAGACCAACATGGCAAGGGAACCTCAGGGAAACTGATGAATTGGATTATTACAAGATACTGCGAAATAAATCGGAAAGCAATCTATCGTGAACATGTACATCGAAGCCATTGCTCACTGATAAGATAGTCGGTGTGCAGACATCGCCTTCCGTATCAAAGATTAAAAATAAAAAAAAATATACATGAAAATAAGGGAGCGACTCAGTGACATTTCGTGGCCAGGTGTCAGAGTCCTTGACTGTTGGCCTTCCCCCCCCCCCCCCCCCCCCCCACCTGCCTGGCTGGTGCTGACCAGGGCCTCCCGGAAAAAGAAAGACAATACATGACAAGGAGAATGGACATGTGACAGGTATAAGGGTGGCTTGGTGGACAGGTCTCTGAATTGTTGACCCCTGCCCTCTCGTCGTCACCTGCCGGGTAGTGACATCCTAAAAAATTCAAAAAACCTTTGGCATAAAATATAACGTGTAGAAAAGAGCATGGTGTAGTGGCTAAAAGATAAAATGAAGAGTAGATAAGGCGGCCATTTACTAGTCTGCACGTACTGAGTAAGCATCAGTTTCATGAATTTTAATTCATGATAAAAGTTATTAGTTAAAAAAATGTTGAAATGATTCTAGCTACGTACACTGAAGGTCTGGGTTCGTTTCTGACAACAGGCAATCATTTTTAACAAGCTGAAGCAGCATCTCTCCATCTCTGGTAACCTGGATAAGAATAGGTGTAGGTTGGGCCCTAGCAGAAGCGGAAGTCATGCCACGTCGAAACTCTGTTACCAGTTTTCTTTCTTAAGCTATATTTTTTTATCAATGAGCCAATCGCCATGCAAGGTCAGAGTACTTTTTGTATTTAAGCTTGAGATGCGGAAAATATTTGTGCTGCACTCAGATCTCCATTTTCATGATGTTTGATCCCTTTGAGATGACGGATTTCCACCGTTTCATTGTTTCCCCTGCCTCGAAAGTCCTCAAGACCTTCACAAGAGAGACATGTCTGGGTTCGAATCTTGGTCTGTCATTTCAAGTTGCGACATGCGTGCACAAAACATGTTACGAATTACTGTGATCCTCTGGGATTTGTCAACAATAATGATAGGTACTGGTTTCGACTCCCAAGTCAGACATGGAACTTCTCGTCACATCATGTCAGGTTCATCCTGCTCCTAGCTCCTGGTGAAAAGAATTCGATAGTCAATGTCTCTTTGTATGTAGTCAACAACGATGTGTGTAATGTTCAAGCCGGCCGGTGTGGCAGAGCTGTTCTAGGCGCTACAGTCTGGAACCGCGCGACTGCTATGGTCGCAGGTTCGAGACCTGCCTCGGGTGTGGATGTGTGTGGTGTCCTTAGGTTAGTTAGGTTTAAGTACTTCTAAGTTCTAGGGGACAGATGAACTCAGAAGTTAAGTCCCATAGTGCTCAGAGCCACCTGAACCATTTGTAATGTTTGATTCCTAGTCTGCACATAAATCGTGTTATTTAGAATTCAGACATTTACATATTTCTCTGCTGTTGAGGTAAACTAATATATAACGTGTACAAATCACTAGAGGTGAATGTCGTTAGGTGCAGGCTTCGAATCCTGGCATGGCAAAACGTTTCCGTTTGGTCATTTCAGTTTATCATCTCGATATTGGTTAAAAATGACGATTTATAACATTTTATTTTGCTTACTTAAGGGTCCGATTAAGTCCTGGGTTCGAATCTCCAGTTGGCACAAAACAGTGTTATCATTTCAAGTTTACACATGGGCACTCAATGTCACTTGTGATGGAAACTATACTTATATTTGATGTTATTGTTAACATGAATAATGGCTGCTGGATTATATGCAGAGTGTGTAGTGTAGAAACAAATTGTGGTAAAATTTCAAGGTGATAGATCCTTTTTGAAACGTCGGTTACTGTAATTTGCGTTTACACGCGTAATGGCTTTGTAATCTCTAATAACATGTTTTCTGGTGTTCGCGTGCTTACATCATCAATATGCATCTACACTGGTAGTCACAAAGAGCAGTTGTCTATTGCGCTGCTTTTTCGTCGAGTGTTCCCACCACCACCACCCCACTACACTGTCACCTGTACGAGAAACTCTATCAATATCAGAATAAAATTTTATCCACATGCAGTTCATAGCTACATAACACAAGATAATTAAAATATTTGCCACAAAACACACACACTTGAACCTTCACAGTTTTGAGAGATATCACCTGAATTATAATACTATGTTACAATATTTTCTATCCTACTATCACCTTACTCCTCTTAGTTACACCGGCTAGGCATATGCCGTCATTATTTGACTTGTGGTCACAGCAACATTAAAAATGGAGATCGTTTGTTTTCCACCATTTGTTCTCACTTAAACATCCTTTGTCAGAATAACATATGGAGTTGGGATACTGCAGCTAATTGTTAAGAGCTGCTTCTCTGTTAATGTATGGCTTTCCTCATTCGAAAGACTTTCACAAGCTGTGTACTTAAAACACCCAAGCAATACAGGAGAACAGGACAGCACAGTTTTTCTCCTTTAAAATGCCTTCTAATAAATTTGGGATTTCTGAATTAAAAAATTTTAAGGAAGCTGGGCAGTAATGTGCCAGATGGGAAATATTGTGCCTGCTGATGCGAGCTACCCACTTTGAACTCACAATGTCATTAACAAGGTGAATACAAAACTTTTATAAAATTGTATAGCGAAATGACTGTACGGAAATGACAGCAGAGGACCTGTGTTATGTGGATTTCATACAAATCAGGTGAAAAACACAATTCAGGTCGTCTGGATAGTTTTGAGCATGATAATACATGTTAAATAAATGTGCATATGCTGTCAGGTACACACACACACACACACACACACACACACACACACACACACACACACACACACACAGTTTCTTATGTGGGTGGAGTTACTAATTTAGTGTTTGTTATGTTTGGAATGTTTTGAATAAATCGGTGTATGTGTGTCAGAAATTTTAAGTGTTTGGTGAGTTGTCTGGAAAAATCGTCTGATAACAGGATTGAAATTGTTTTGGCTGCACATGACGAAAGTACCTCTTCAAAAGCCTTGAGATGGGATACTTGTAGTGTGTCACCTCTAGTAGTTAAACTACAGGCAGGGAACTATTAGGTGCAACAAGTTTGTATCGTAGAGGAGGTGAGTGACTGGTTAGCTGTGGTGTCCTGACTTCCAGGAATGAGTGTGACAAAATGTTACAATGTAACTTCCAGACGCTGTATAATGCTATTTTTAATAGACGATGAATGAAATTTTTTATAAGGGGATAAAACAGATCGTTGTAGCTTAATACATCCAGAGTTGCACACTGTTTTGCATTATAGGAGGTGGAATGTAGTAGGATTGTTTCAGGGCAGATTTGTATTCACAACAGTTGTGCCTTCGTGTTGCAGTTTTCCTCATTATGTGTTTGTGTGTTTGTGTGTTTGTGTGTTTGTGTGTTTGTGTGTTTGTGTGTTTGTGTTGTTTGTGTTGTTTGTGTTGTTTGTGTTGTTTGTGTTGTTTGTGTTGTTTGTGTTGTTTGTGTTGTTTGTGTTGTTTGTGTTGTTTGTGTTGTTTGTGTTGTTTGTGTTGTTTGTGTTGTTTGTGTTGTTTGTGTTGTTTGTGTTGTTTGTGTTGTTTGTGTTGTTTGTGTGTTTGTAGCAGAGAGTGGCAGTTTCTGTGTTCTGTGCAGGAGCCTCTCCACAGAGGAGAGGGGCAGGAGGCTGATCGAGGCGACTGAGCGGGGGGCATTGGGGGAGCTGAGGCTGCTGCTTGCCATGGGGGCCGACGTGGGGGCGAGGGACTGGAGGTGGGGGAATGCGACCGCCCTGCACTGGGCTGCGATGAGGGGCGACGCGGCTGCGGCGCGTCTGCTGCTCGCGGCATCTGCCGACCCCGACGCCAGGGACTGGAGAGGGCGGACGCCGCTGCACTGGGCGGCAGCCAAAGGCCACGCAGAAGCGGCGGCTGCGCTGCTCGAGGCAGGGGCCGACACGGGGGCCACAGCTGGTGGTGGGCTCACAGCGCTGGACATCGCCACGGAGCTCAACCACAGGAAGCTGATGGAGATGCTGTCGTGAGGCAGCCAGTCCAACAGACTCCTCAGAAAAACAAAAAAATCTGATATACTTTTCATCTTTATTTAAGAAAGAATCAAGAGATTAAATTCTAATTTTACCCTCAAGTAGGGTACTGCACACAGTACTCGAAGCAACCCTGCAGCAAAACCGAGACAATGGTGGAAGAAGGGCGAAGCAATTCGGGTGACAACAGGCAACCTTTCTGTCAAGAATATTTTGATCTCAGTTACAGACAAAATTTTATAAAAATCAATAGTTAATTGCGAATAAACACAATTACTCTGTAATATCTGATCACTCAAAAGTATTGCACACCAGTCTACAACGAGCTGTATCAGACAACTGTAATATGCTATGCACTGAGATTATTGCTATATGGCTTCTATCAGCAGAATTATCACATCTCATATCGGCACACTTTACTTCTGCATATTGAGCAAACATTGTACAGTACCGTTTTCCCCATGTTTAATTACAGTGTGACACTCCTAACAATATTTACACCACATACTGCGCCCTTCATCTGGAACTATACAGCCAGTCCACATTTGACTCAACACAGAGCACAACCTCATACCCCACAGTTAGCACGCACCTCTTACGCTGCTCTTGCAAAACTCGCTGCCACCTACTGGACGATGTGGAACTTTACTCTGACATTACAGGATAACACAGTAAACATCGCCACTCCCTGTTCCGCATTCCCCTCCTGTCGTCGCACTTAATGCTAGTTCTGTCCGCTGAGGGGACCACCCTGCACTTCCCTCAGCCAGGCGCCACTGCTGCCAGTGCCTTCACTGCCCAAGGCGGCAGTGTGCGGAACTACGGCTCCCACCATCTCTGCGACTAACGAGACGCCTCTTCCACCACCAAAGCACCAAAATCAATGATGCTGGTAATATTATATTTAATGGCTACACACACAGAAATAACTTTGCAGTGTTCGAAAACAAATAAGAAAAGTGTCATCAAATTTGCCAACAGTTAAACACTGAACTACAGCTCAGAACCAAATAGCACCTGCAGCGAATCTTCGAAGCTCTCACACAATGAAGAATGTAACATAATATAAACATGGCAGAAAGTTGCAGAATTTAGCTGTGAAATTTACGAATGCTTCATTCTAGATGACTTGGTTTATGGCGATGCAAAACATTCGTTTTGATTGTAATGAAAAGCAGTCACCAGACACAGTAAAACAGTTGGAAATTAACGATCTCACATACAAAATGGAATGGATATCCTGTTATTACAGTACTTGACGTAACAGATTGCAAAAACCAAAGTAATTCTAGTTCTATTTCAAGAGAACAGAGGGACAAATTTCCACACCTGAAAGCAAAACAAATTTCACAATGTTGCACATGAAGTTCGAAAGTGATCAGTCACAATAGCACAGTTGATATGGTAACGAAAGTCCTGAAACTACAGGCAATAAATTTACATTTGCTTTGACTCATACATCGAGTAAATAAGTGTAATGAAGACCGTATGTCTATCACGTCAATTACGATTACGTAAAATAATTTCCTTATTCCTCATTGCACAGTTTCTCTGACTTCAAACGGTTGTGAAGTTGGAATAATATTTCTTTATTTTTTAAAGAGCAGCTATTGCATATTGTTAGAGCTACGAACAGCCAGGGCCGGTGATAGACTTTCTGGATGCTGGCTAAATGTTGTTACGCCCTCTCCAAATTTTCCTATTTTAAACTTCATTAATTTGGATAACGTGGAAAGTGTTAATGCACAAAAATGAGTCAATTCCTTTATCTTAAGAAACTGTAACTCTTTCGGTTTGCATAAATTCGATACTTCACTAAACTGTACAATGTGTCTACCTTTTCTGAACGAACTCGAACCCTATTTCGATCGTACCTAACCCAAAAAAGTGCTTCTCCCCCACTGTCATTTTCTAACTGTTCGTAACTCTTGGAAGAACACTCTGTGGCCACTCTGCTTGCGCCATTCCAACAGGCGAGACAGCAGGCCGTTTTCGGTGCAATTTTTGTATGCTGTTGTTGTGGTCTTCAGTCCGGAGACTGGTTTGATACAGCTCTCCATGCTACTCTATCCTGTGCAAGATTCATCTCCCAGTACCTACTGCAGCCTACATCCTTCTGAATCTGCTTAGTGTACTCATCTCTTGGTCTCCCTATACGATTTTTACCCTCCACGCTGCCCTCCAATACTAAATTGGTGATCCCTTGATGCCTCAGACCATGTCCTACCAACCGATCCCTCCTTCTGGTAAAGTTGTGCCACAAACTTCTCTTCTCCCCAATCCGATTCAATACTTCCTCATTAGTTATGTGATCTACCCATCTAATCTTCAGCATTCTTCTGTAGCACCACATTTCTAAAACTTCTATTCTCTTCTTGTCCAAACTATTTATCGTCCATGATTCACTTCCAAACATGGTTACACTCCATACAAATACTTTCAGAAATGACTTCCTGACACTTAAATGTATACTCGATGTTAACAAATTTCTCTTCAGAAACGCTTTCCTTGCCATTACCAGTCTACATTTTATATCCTCTCTACTTCGACCATCATCAGTTATTTTGCTCCCCATATAGCAAAACTCCTTTACTACTAAAAGTGTCTCATTTCCTAATCTAATTCTCTCAGCATCACCTGACTTAAGTCGACTACATTCCATTATCCTCGTTTTGCTTTTGTTGATGTTAATCTTATATCCTCCTTTCAAGACACTATCAATTCCGTTCAACTGCTGTTCCAAGTCCTTCGCTGTCTCTGACAGAATTACGATGTCATCGGCGAACCTCAAAGTTTTTATTTCTTCTCCATGGATTTTAATACTTTCTTTTGTTTCCTTCACTGCTTGCTCAATATGCAGATTGAATAACATCGGGGAGAGGCTACAACCCTGTCTCACTCCCTTCCCAACCACTGATTCCCTTTCATGCCCCTCGACTTTTATAACTGCCATCTGGTTTATGTACAAATTGTAAATAGCCTTTCGCTCCCTGTATTTTGCCCCTGCCACCTTCAGAATTTGGAATAGAGTATTCCAGTCAACATTGTCAAAAGCTTTCTCTTAGTCTACAAATGCTAGAAACGTAGGCTTGCTCTTCCTTAATCTAGCTTCTAAGATAAGTCGTAGGGTCAGTATTGCCTTACGTGTTCCAACATTTGTGTATGCTATTTGTCTGCAAAACAAATGCCTGAGATTAAAATATTTGCCCTGAGTGTTGTTAATCTTTATTGTTAATCTTTGTTAGACTTTAATTGGCAATTTGAAATCTCTGAGACGATATATTTTCAGAAACATTCTGACACTCGCCATGCCTTACAATGGACATCAGCCTTATTGGTAATTACATTTGTTGGCCTAACTGTGCGAACAGAAGGCTCCTCTGTTCTGCAAATTACTACAGTTAAGACAATGATGAAACTGACAAAAATTCATTAACCATACTTACAACTGGTATGCAATGCAAGACGGTATCCTATTATTTTCCATAAAAATGTGTCTGCAGCAGACAACTCATGATGTGCAATGTGAGAAGCAAATACATTGGTAAAGGTAAAGAATGAAAAATTTGCAACTAAAGTTTACTGATAAATGAAAAAAAGACTTAAAGTATAAATATACTTAAGCCTTAATAGTAATACACTCTTTAATAAAATATACTTACAACTAAACATGTTACAAAATATTTCTTAATTTCGTGTCTACAATGGCATCCCTTAACACTTGTTTCAATTAGAAGTCAAAACCATATCTTACATTATTAAGTTTGTGCTCTGCCGCGAACTTCAGCCAAACACAATGTTCTAACAACAGGAGAGCTTCTGTAAAGTTTGGAAGGTAGGAGATGAGGTACTGGCAGAAGTAAAGCTGTGAGGACGGGGCGAGAGTCATGCTTTGGTGGCTCAGATGGTAGAGCACTTGCCTGCGAAAGGCAAATGTCCCGAGTTCTAATCTCGGTCTGGCACACAGTTTTAATCTGCCATGAAGTTTCTTATCAGCGCACACTCTGCTGCAGAGTGAAAATCTCATTCGGGAACTATCTATACGCAGTGTCTCGCCTAACTCAGCTACATAAAATATCTCTGGAATAACAATAGATATTAAGAAATGGTTTTCACCCACATGTACGTATATCAGGGGGCTTAGGAAGCCAAATACTATGTGAAATTTTAAAACGCAAACAAATATTTTCAACACAAACTAGTGTATTTTAAATGGACACCACCTATTATTTCGTATGCAATGAAGTCTGAAAAATCACAATAATCATGGCGTTGGTTACCTCACAGTACACCAATTATATCCCGTGAAAGTGTGAAGAGAAGTTGGTGCTTGGAATAAATGAAGTGCACAGCTCGTGCACGTCCTGAGACTCAAACGTGTACCTCACACTGCCTGTGTTAGCTCACACAATGGGAAGGAATGCACAATCCCAAAAATAAACAAGTAACTCTGCCGAGGCAAAGTTAAGTTTTTCAAATTGTAAATGTATGGATATTCTAGCGAAATGACAACTAGAGCTACAATTATAGATAACACACCTGAATTCACTTTTCTAAACACATTCGCCCACAGGAACTGCATTGTTGTGCATTACATCGAGCATAGAAAAAGCACCCACATATTGACCAATGAGACTGTCACGTCAACATATGCTCATAGTGCCCTGTGTTTGCATCAATACACCTTTGCAGAGCGGTAACGAGAGAGTGTTGCACAGATTGTAGAGTTTCTACACACCACAGCAATACGATGTTGCTTATCCTCTACCGTCGTGTGTTCTTGATACACTGTCAGTGCACCCCAGAAAAAGGTGTAATGGCGTCAGGTCGGGGGACCATGCTGGCCATCGCACAGTACCTTCCCATCTCATCCACCTATTTGGAAATGTCGCATCTAGAACGTCTCTGGCAACTTTTGTATTGTGTGTGGGACATCCACCAAGGTGGAACCACATTGTTTGAAGAGATTCCAAACCTATATCCTCCATCAGGAGTGCTAGTGTGTCTTGAAGAAATCATATCGCCATCCATTCAGTGTGCCACAGTAGAAACAGGAACCTACAGTACAATTACCAATCCTACCCCACCAAACACTGGCACTCCACTGTCGTTGATGAGCAACTTGGCGAATCCAGTGGGGATTTTGTACATACCAATAGTGCATCTTCTGCAGAGACACATTACCATGATTTGTAAATGAAGCCTGTGCTATATTGCTTAGGAATATTGGATTGCCTTGCAACTGCTGAAGTGCAGAACGACAGAATGCAATCTCGGATTCAAAGTTATTCCCGTACATTTCTTGGTTCAGTGAAATATGGAACGGATGAAACCAATGCCAATGCAAGAAACTGCACACACACATTACTGTGACTTATGCTACATCTCGTGCAATTTCTCGTACACTCACCCAATGATTTTGCGATACAGCAGTCTGAAAAGCAATTTTGTTTCCATTGCCAGTCGCTGGCGTTGTACGTCGATGTTTAGTGGGAGCCCAGCTTCCTGTTTCCGTGACTGTCTTGCAGATGTTGCCGATGGTTCGATCGTGACGGACACCACTGATCTGGGCAGGGTTCAGCAGAGTGTGTCACAGTACATGCGATGCATTACGTCAGAAACAGAGGTTTAGAAACGTGAAACCAATTGTGTTACCACTAAATGTACCTCTAGTTGTCATTTCCCAACAGCAAAAATTATGCGCAGGACTTCCATCACTGTGATACCACTTTATTTGACACGTTATAAAGTGTGGAGCGGTTCAAGCAAGGTACAGCTTGGGAAGGGGGCTAAACTACCACCCTTTAGGTGTACCATCAGTGAAATATGGGACAATGTGTTGTCATACAATACCACAAGGTACATAAACACTCCGCTGACGTACGTCAATCACATCACGATTACCGGCAGCGTCAGGAACACCCTTGCGTGTCAGGGCGTGCGCTAGTTGTACGTTTCATTTATTTCTAGCATCAACTTCACTTCGCAATTCTGAGGATGTAATTGACGCATTGCGATGCCACCAAAGCCATGGTTTTTGTCATTTTTCATGCTATTGAATGCATATGAAATAGGGATTGTCTCCTACATGGCGACTACATACGTGTTGTGAAATGTGTAGTCTCAATATGCAATGCACAAATCTATTAGTCATCACCACCAATGTGAAACTGCACGAAAGAATACTTTAGAAGCCGTTTGTGGGTACAGACACATGATACCACACACAGAAAGAGCGCATGTGCCGTCACCAGTTGTTTCGCCCGACCGCCGCTTGTTTTTTGGTTGTGTTAGCCATAAATAGCTATGGTAACTCCTGCACAAACAGAGAATTTTGATTCGTTTTAGAAACATACTGCAAAATCTACTAACCGATGGTAGTACTATAATACCTATCAATTGTTGATAAACAGCTGCTGCTGTCACACAATTGGTAGTTCTGTCAGGAAACAATGTCTGCTTTCAGTACTTCTTTATGTGTTAGGCTCGTATCTCTTTTCTTTTCAGAATGGTCCACAGGTCAATAAATAGCGATAGCGGGCTTCGATCTCATTCAGCTGAAAGTATTGGATCCCGTTACGACTAGAAGGGCCGAGTGCGACTTTCAAGCACTGATTGTATTGTCCTGCTCTTCCAAAAATCTGCCTCAGAAGTGTAGTGGACAAGGTCCTTTCGCAAGCCAAGCTGAAATTCTGCCATTTGTATTGACATGCTTCCCACGTATCAATGATTTCAGAATGGAGATGCTAGAATACTTGATAAGTAAAAGGCTGTATCAGGTTAGTTAGTCCTGTCTGTTTGGTTTTTCATCCTTTGGCAACCGACTGACGTTGAACGGTCATTGCTCACAGAATCCACACAATTCGTGAGGCGTTTATCACCATCGATCCAGCGGAGTCACACATGCAACAATTCTAGTGAATTTGGCCTTAAATTTTTCTCACTAGGACCACATGGTACTAGTTAACTGCAGGAGCATGTATGGTGAAGTCTCTGCAATAATCTCGTTTATAAACGGTAACAGTGCCCACATACTACTGGGGACAGAAAGCTGGGTGAAACCCAAAATTAGCAGCAATGAGATTCTAAATTCCAGTGGAAATGTGTGTTGTAAAGAGAGGTTTAACACTGGTGTTTAAAGCATTTAAAAATAAGATAATATTAGTGAGATTAGTGCAGATCCCGAATGTAAAATAGTGTCAAGACAGGCGTTAAAGGTGGATCAAATCTGGTAATCGGATGTTTCTATAGACCCGCTGTCCCAGCAGCAATAGTGACGGAACAGTTTGAGGTAAAACCAGAGAATATTTCGCGTGAATTTCCTGGCCATGTTATAGTTTTAGGTGGAAATTTTAACCGGCCATCTATACAGTGGGACACTCAAGTGACTGAGACGGGTTGTTTGGCCACAGAGTCATGAGAAATTGACCCAACTGCTTTACCCAAGAACTACCTCGAGCCATTAATCTGAGAACTAACACTTGAAGATAACATTTTTGGCCTTCTGGTAACAAACAGACCCGATCTTTCCGAATCTGTTAGGTTATGTGAGGTCCTGCCCACTCACTGGAGGAGGAGGAATTTAGTGTTTAACGTCCCGTCGACGACGAGGTCATTAGAGACGGAGCACAAGATCGAAGTAGGGAGGGATGGAGAAGGAAATCAGCCGCGCCCTTTTTAAAGGAACCATCCCGGCATTTGCCTGAAGTGATCTAGGGAAATCATGGAAAACCTAAATCAGGATGGCCGGACGCGGGATTGAACCGTCGTCTTCCCGAATGAGAGTCCAGTGTGCTAACCACTGCGCCACCCCACTCGGTCACTCGTTGCTTAAAGGGTGCATAAAGGATAGCTATACAACAAGTCAAGCAAATCACATTAATGGTTTTTATTTCAATGAAGCAGATTAACAATACTTTGTATTTGTAAGAACGTGTCGTGGGCGATGGGCGATGGGCGACATGCAGCAGTCACTGTCCTTCAATGTTTACAATGTCCATATAAGCAATGGATATTCATCAGTAATAACTGCTCTGCGAGTGCTGGTCTTTTACTGGACTGGTCTGCTAGTACTGGTCTAGTATTGTGCGGCTGAGGTTGTCAGGAGCGGCGCTTACATCCTCTTCTTGTAGAGGCCGCTGCTGTCGTGGTGCGGTGCTAGTCAGCGGGCTATTGGCTGACGTCTCACAGCCGTCTCTGCTCTTGCGTTCTTCATGGCGGTGCTTCTGGCTACACAGGAACATCCCCCCTCCCCTGTGGGTTCGGGGGTAAGAATAGGCCCACGGTATTCCTGCCTGTCGTAAGAGGCGACTAAAAGGAGTCTCAAACGTTTTTGCCTTGTGAGATGGTCCCCTAACGGGTTTGACCTCTATCCTTCTAAATTTTCCGAAGAGCGAGCCGATTGGGGAAGGGCGCCTTACAAGGAGCGATGTGTCCATTATGCATTACCATCTCTAGCCAGGTTTGTCGTCATCGCTTAGCAGTCCCGCTCACCTACCATCTCTTGGGCGTGGATTTGTTCTTGGGTGCAGTTTATTGCAGTCTGCTATGCTGTGTCGCTTTATGAGCGGATGACGATATTGGACTACATCACCTGAAATCCAGCACGGTAGCCAGTCCGTTGTGGTGGGGCCGCCATGTACCCTGTTGGTTGTAGCCCCCTGACTACACAGGGATCGCTCTGCTGATGCCAGCGCCGTTAACTCCCCACGTATGCCAAGGAGTAGATGCCTATCTCCTTGGGGCATTGGGACTCCCGGCAATGGCCATCCTGCCAGGTGGTCGTTGCTGAGGCTGGGTGGCGCCCGTGGGGAGGGCTCTTGGTCGGAGTAGGTGGCATCAGGGCGGATGACCCGCAATGAAGCGTGGTACATCATCTCTTGCTGGCGGCCAGCCGCCAGCAGTCTCTAAGCGTTCGAGGGCTCAATACAACGCAACTACATAGGACCCCAAATCGTTCCCCTCCCTGGCTACACCATGGGAGGAACGAAAGACTAAGGATGCCAGCGAAACATACTCGCCCCGCTACCTGGTGTGTACAAGAGCTGATGGTGAATCCTTTACATCCATGAAGCCTCAGTTCTTCGTCGAGCACTTAGAGGACAAGTTCGGGGAGGTGGAGGACTCGGGCTCGGTTTTGATCAAATCGGCGTCTTCCGCCCAGTCCCGCCGGTTACTCGATTGTAACAAGCTGGGGGATGTTCCGGTTACAATCACGCCCCATAAGAGTCTTAATATGGTCCAGGGCATAATATTCCATCGGGACCTTCTATTGCAGTCCGATGTCGAGCTTCGCGCCAATTTAGAGCGGCGAGGTGTTCACTTCGTCCGGCGAGTACATCGTGGTCCAAGGGATAAGCAGGTCGCCACCGGTGCCTTCATCTTGGCCTTCGAGGGTGATACTTTACCTGAGAAGGTCAAGGTGATGGTCTATCGTTGTGACGTCAAGCCATATATCCCTCCCCAGATGCGGTGCTTTAAGTACTGGAAGTTCGGGCATATGTCTTCCCGCTGTACTTCCAGCCTCACATGTCGAGATTGTGGACGCCCATCACATCCCAATACTCCATGTGCTCCGCCTCCCATATGTGTAAACTGCGGAGAGCACCACTCGCCTTGCTCGCCGGACTGCAGGATCTTCCAGAAAGAGCGCAAAATCATGGAGTATAAGACCCTGGACCGCCTGACATACACTGAGGCCAGGCAGAAGTTCGAACGCCTCCATCCTGTTCGAATGACTGCCTCTTACGCCGCGGCTACTACTGTTATGGCCCCCATTAGCTCTCCCTCAGACTGCCACCTCTCAGAGCCGGAATGCTACACCTGCCCCCTTGATGGTGGGGGGGCACTTCACTCCCTGCTGCTCCTGCACTACCTGCCTCAGGAGCAGCAACCCCCCAACCATAGGGGACATCAGTCCCCACTTCTAAGCTGGGGAAGCCTCAAACTTCCCCAGCTCGAATAGCACGGAAAGGGTCCCTTGGGTCCCTTCCTTCCCAGGTTTCCGCTTCTGGGAAGGGTGACGTCAGCCAATGGAAGAAAAGCAGACCTGCGGCTGGTCGCAGGGCTTCCCGCTCCTCCTCCGTCCCGGAGACTGACTCGCTGGAGCCCTCCCAGCCAATGAAACCCAAGGACCAGAGAGACAAGACGAAGAAGAAGACCTCTAAGGCCAAGGAACACGCGGTGGCATCCACCCCACTGCTCCCTACAGGCCCTGCGTCCGAGGATAAGGTGGAGATCCGGGTGTCCGCTGAGGACCTGGATCTCGCCAGACCCTCAGACACCATGGAAGCAGATTGTACTGGTCCTCCATCGGTGGCAGCAGGTGACCCAGTGGCGTGATCTGCCTCCTCGGTCCCTTCACGCCTTTTTCGGACATGGACAAAGCGATACTCCAGTGGAACTGCAGCGCTTTTTTCCACCACCTTGCTGAGCTTCGCCAACTCATCAGCAGTCACCCTTTCCTCTGCATTGCCCTACAGGAAACTTGGTTTCCGGCAATGCGGACCCCTGCCCTACGTGGGTATCGGGGTTATTATAAGAACCGGGCAGCTTATGGGAGGGTATCTGGTGGAGTCTACGTCTACATCCTTAACTCTGTCTACAGCGAATGTGTACCTCTTCACACACCTTTAGAGGCTGTCGCTGTAAGGATGTGGACGCCTCAGCCTATTACTGTCTGCAGTTTGTATCTTCCGCCAGATAGTGATGTCTTGCGTCATGTGTTGGCTGCATTGATAGCACAACTGCCTCCTCCTTTTGTGTTACTGGGCGACCTTAACGCCCATAACCCCCTGTGGGGTAGTGCCGCGATTACTGGCCGGGGTAGAGATGTCGAGACTCTTCTCTCGCAGCTTGACCTCTGCCTGTTAAACACGGGAGAGCCGACACATTTCAGCGTAGTCCATGGCACATTTTCGGCCATCGACCTTTCTATCTGCAGCCCCGGACTTTCACCATCCATCCATTGGAGTGTCCATGACGACTTATGTGGTAGTGACCATTTCCCCATCTTTCTGTCACTACCACAGCGTCACTCTTCTGAACGCCCCTCCAGATGGGCTCTGAATAAGGCTGATTGGGGCTTGTTCTCCTCTCTCGCCACTATCGCACCTCCTCGCCATGACACCATTGATGCAGTGGTTCAGTCGGTCACCACCGGCATCGTTTCTGCGGCGGCATCTGCGATTCCCTGTTCATCCGGGTCCCCTCGGCGGAGGACTGTGCCTTGGTGGGCGCCCGAGATCGCAGAGGCGATTAGAGATCGCCGGCGGGCTCTTCAACGCCATAAGTGGCACCCGTCCTTGGAGAACCTCATCGTTTTTAAGCAGCTCCGTGCCCGTGCCCGACGCCTTATTCGCCAACGGAAGCAGGAGTGCTGGGAACGGTATGTTTCCACCATTGGCGTCCATACCTCTGCATCGCAGGTTTGGGCTAAGATTAGGCGACTCCATGGCTATCGGCCACCTGTCTCTGTCCCTGGGCTTTCGCTCAATGGAGTGGTGTGTCCTGACTCCGACACGATTGCAGACCGGTTAGCAGCGCATTTTGCTCAGTGTTCCGCATCTACGAATTACCCACTGGCCTTCCGCTCCCGGAAAGAGCGGTTGGAAAGTTGGAGGCTTTCCTTTCACACGCGCCACACGGAGTCGTACAATGCTCCTTTCAGCGACTGGGAATTCCAGAGTGCACTATCTGCTTGCCCTGATACGGCTCCTGGGCCAGACCGCATCCACAGCATGATGCTGAAACACCTCTCTGTGAATTGCCAGCGACGCCTCCTAGATGTTTTCAACCGCATCTGGGTTGAGGATGTGTTCCCGTCTCAATGGCGAGAAAGCATCGTCCTCCCCATGTTGAAACCTGGCAAGAACCCGCTGGAGGTGGACAGCTACTGCCCCATAAGCCTCACCAATGTTCTTTGCAAGTTGCTAGAACGTATGGTGAGCCGGAGGTTGAGTTGGCTCCTCGAGTCTCGAGGCCTTCTGGCTCCGTATCAGGGTGGGTTCCGTAAAGGCCGCTCTGCCGTCGATAATCTGGTCTCCCTAGTGTCTGCCGTCCGCACAGCCTTTGCACGCCGCCAACATCTGGTTGCCGTCTTCTTCGACATGCGGAAGGCATACGATACGACTTGGCGATATCACATCCTGGCCACACTTCATGGGTGGGGTCTTAGGGGCCCGCTCCCGATTTTTATTCAGAATTTTCTGTCGTATCGTTCCTTCCGCGTGCAAGTTGCTGCGTCTCATAGTTCCTCCCGGGTCCAGGAGAACGGGGTCCCACAGGGGTCTGTCCTCAGTGTCTCCCTGTTTTTAATTGCGATCAATGGGCTCGCTGAGGCGGTGGGATCGTCCGTCGCAGCTTCGTTGTATGCAGACGACTTCTGCCTCTACTACAGCTCCGCTGGCATTGCAGTTGCTGAGCGCCAGATGCAGGGCGCTATCCACAAGGCGCAGTCGTGGGCTGTAGCGCACGGCTTCCAGTTGTCGGCCGCTAAGACCTGCGTTATGCATTTCTGCCGGCGTCACACGGTTCACCCTGAGCCACGCCTTTACCTTGACGGTGAACCTCTTGCTGTGGTAGAGACGCATCGGTTCTTGGGACTGGTTTTTGATGCCCGGTTGACTTGGCTGCCTCATATTAGGCAGCTTAAACAAACATGCTGGCGGCATTTAAACGCTCTCCGTTGCCTTAGCCACAATGGATGGGGTGCCGATTGGTCCACCCTTCTCCGGCTGTATCAAGCGCTGATCCAGTCCCGCCTTGATTATGGGTGTGTGGCTTATGGTTCGGCATCGCCATCAGCATTGCAATTGCTGGATCCCATCCATCACTGCAGGATCCGACTCGCCACAGGAGCATTTCGGACAAGCCCTGTTGACAGCTTACTTGTGGAGGCTGGTGTTCCTCCATTGCGGATCCGGCGCGACCGACTTCTGGCCGCTTATGCTGCCCACGTTTGTAGCTTGCCAGGGCATCCCAACTACTGTCTCCTGTTCCCGCACTCGATCGTCCATCTTCCAGACAGGCGGCCCCGGTCAGGGTGTACGATCACGGTTCACATCCGGGCTCTACTGTGTGGGATTGAGTTTTTTCCTCTCCCGCCTGTTTTCCGGGCCAATCTCCGTCGGCCCCCTTGGTGTGTGTGCCGACCATGCATTCGGCTGGATTTGGCACAGGGTCCAAAAGGCTCGGTCCCTCCTCTGGCCTTCTGCCGCCGCTTTGTTTCTCTCCTTGCCGAGTTTCCCGGGTCTGCCGTGGCCTATACCGACGGTTGGATGGTCTCTGGTCGCACTGGTTACGCTCTTACTCTAGAGGATCATTGTGAGCAACGGTCGCTGGCACCCGGGAACAGTGTATACACTGCCGAGTTGGTTGCCATCTATCGCGCCCTAGAGTATATCCGCTCCCGCTCAGGTGAGTCCTTTGTCATCTGTAGTGACTCCCTGAGTGGTTTACGAGCTCTTGACCAGTGCTTTCCTCGTTCCCGTCTGGTGATGGCCATCCACGAGTCACTGCATGCTCTTGCCCGTTGCGGCCGCTCCGTGGTCTTTGTTTGGACCCCAGGTCATGTCGGCATCCCGGGCAATGAGCGGGTTGACACGCTGGCTAAACAGGCAGTGAGTTCACCGGATCTGGAACTCGGCCTTATGGAGTTGATCTCCTGTCGCTTTTGCGCCAGAAAGTGCTTGGTGCCTGGGGTGACGAGTGGCGCACCTTTCCCACGCCAAGGACTCTGTCGTCCTCTGCCGGCTGCGCGTTGGCCACACGTGGCTGATCCACCGCTATGTCGCTGCGGGGCAGCTCTGACGGTGGTCCACATTTTGGTGGACTGCCCGCTTTTAACAGGACTCAGGCAGACGTTTGCGCTGCCTGATATCCTCCCTGCCCTTTTATGTGATGACGTTGCTATGGCGGACCTCGTGTTGAGTTTTATTCGGGCAGGGGGTTTTTATCGTATGATTCGAGTGTTTGTCCTTTTATTTCCTGTATTGACTTGGGCCTTTGGTCTGTGGTTTTAAGCTGTGGGTTTTAATGTCATTTGGTGGTTGGCTTTTCCTTATTTTCATGGTCGGCCAACCACCTTCACACTCGGTGTGATTTTAGTTCCGTTTGTCTGGTCTTTGTCTGTCTTTCTTGTATTGTGTCGTCCCTTGTCTCAGTTCTCCGTTTTTAACGACTGACAGTTTTTATTTCGTGTGATTTTATCGTGGAACAAGGGACCGATGACCTTAGCAGTCTGGTCCATTCAATCCCACACCCAACCATGAACATCCCCCCCCGATAGTGATGGACCGTCGTCGTGTAGGGAGAGCGGCATCGGCGGGGGAGGCAGGAGTGTGAGAGCAATATGGGCACCAGGAGATGTCAAGCTTCTGGTCATACCCCGCCATCTGGCCTTCGCTGTGGCGGAAACGTCCCCTGGGAAACGACCAAGAGGGTACGCGTCCACCACCTCCTGATACCATGAACCAGATGAAGAATGCAGCGACTGCTGCAGTGTCGGCGGGTCCAGCTCCATCGGTAGGACGAGAGGAGGCGCAGGAGATGAAGGTTCTGTCTCCAAAGGGTCGTCCTGGCGGAGCAGTGTCCGATATCGGCAGCTGTGAACCAACTCCGCCGGCAATGGTCCGTCCCATGAGTGCGAACGATAGGAGGCGAGAAACAGTTGCAATGCTTGCTTGATGCCAGGTGTGTGCGGAGCACAATTTGGCCATCTGCTGCTTTAAGGTTCTGACAAAAGTTCTGTTTCGCCAACTGAGAGCCGTTGTCCGACACTATGACTTCAGGTAAAGCTTCGAGGCAAAAAATATAGGACAACATCTTAATTGTGCTACGTGACGTTGTTGGTTTCACAGCAAAAGGATACTGGCCGTATGTATCGACCACATTCAATCAGCGAGTGATCCAAAAGTATTCCGCAAAGTCTGTGTGAACACTTTGCCATGGCAATTGCGACTTAGGCCCAACAGAGAATTTTTATGGTGGAGGGTAATGATTTTCCGCACATGCGTGACACTGTGACGTTATCTGTTGTGTTTGAGCGTCAATACCCTGCCAAGTACAGTGTCGACGCACTAACTGCTTCATACGAATGATCCCCCAGTGTCCTTGGTGAAGTAGCTGCAATATCTCTTTTTGCAAAGCTTTAGGGATCAATACACGTGACTATCCACTGTCATTCTGAACAAGAATCACACCTTTTTGTACAGTGAGGCTATGCCGATGTGCCAAGTATCATCGCACCAGAGTTTTTTATGCTCTTCAATGACTGAAGCCAAGATGTGCGAATGTGAGTTAGCGAAATGTTCAGATCTGAATTAGCTTCTGTGGCCTGTCAATTTTCCCATATTTCAGCGAAAAAGACTGAAGCAGTTCAGAACTGTGAGCATTGATGTGACTACAAGATGCAGCAAAAGTGTCATAGTCTGAATCAGGGCCAATCGGAAGACTTGAAAGCGCGTCGGAATTACTACGCTGAGATATCAGATGTTACACAATTTTGTACTGATATTGAGACAACAACAAAGACCATCTTTTCAATTTTTGGCAGTTGGTATAGGAACCAGTTTAGTCGGATGAAACAAGGACTGCAAATGCTTGTGATCCGTTACTAAGTATAATCTTCTGCCATACAAGGAGTGGTGAATTTAATTACGCCATACACAATAGCCAAAGGCTCTTTTTCAATTTGTGAATAGTTACACCTAGCTTAGGAAACACTTTTGATGTGAAAGCTGTAGGCCTGTCTTTATCACCAATATTGTGTGAAAGCACTGCGCCAATTCCGTAAGAGGAAGCGTCAGTGTGCAATACAACTGGCTTGTGAGGGTCAAAGTGAGCTAAGCATCCATCACGGAGCAGTGTACCTTTAGTGTCTGAAAAGCTACTTGACACTCACCTGTCCAAACGAAGGGGTCATTCTTGCGAATGCAATATAGCTGTGATGTAATTCTCTGATATTGCGAGGAACTGGCAAATCTCGGATGACTAACAAAAGCGACTGAAGAGGATGTACACCTTGACTGTTTATGACATGACAAAGACACTGCAACTCAGGATTGAAAAACTCACACTTGTCCAGTCTACACTTTAGTCCTGCATCAGACAACACACGAAATAAAGCACATAAATTTGCAATATGTTTTTCACGTGTACGACCTGCTACGACAGTATGGTTCAAATATTTCGAAGAGTTTGCCAGTTGTGCAGTGAGATGTTCCAAATACCGCTGGAGCGTGGCAGTTGCGGAAGCAGTACGAAAAGGCAAACACAAGTATTTAAACAGGCCCAAACGAGTATTTACTATGCACGCTTTTCAGTTTCTTCATCGAACGGTGTTGGAAGATATGCATCGCGCAAATCAATTTTTGAAAAGTAGCATCCAGCGCCTTGTATGTCCATGAGATCCTCTGGGCGTGGTAGTGGATAAGCTTGTGGGTTGACTGTAGACTTAAAGTCGACACAGAGATGAATGCGACCTGAAGGTTTGGGGAGCAAAAACAGTGGACTTGCCTACTGACTAGCTCGTATGGGCGCAATAACCCCGTTATCTTGCAATTCTTTGAGTTCAGCCCTGACTTGGTCCCGTAAGGCAATGGGAACAGTTCTGTCCCAGCAAAATCTGGACTGAACATTTTGTTTCTGAGTAATATGTGCAACAAAATTGTTAGCTTTGCCTAAACCTTCAGAATAGAGCTCCATGAATTATTTTAACAACTTAGCTGCACTGTCTTTTGAATTGAATGCAGACACTGATAGCACATTGTCCTGTATTTTAAAGCCAAACAAATCGAAAGATCTGCATGATCGATTCTCACACTTGCATGATTGAAGCACTGTAAAAGTCACTGTCCATGTATACGAGCGATACATGGCAGGCAAAGCACATGTTCCGAGAAAGGGAATGTCTTGTCCATTATAGGCCGTCAGTTGCATGCTAGTTTTAGACAAGTGCGGTAAGTCGAACGGTTCATGTGTATGACGATTGAGCCTATGTGACAGAGGAACCGGCGTCAAACAGAAATTTCCCACGTTTCCCACAAATAAGTAAATGAACAAAAATATGTTTTACTGGTATATCACTGTAGAAACTGCATGCTTGCTACTTTTGTTAATACCCATTACAGACTGAATATACTCCATTAATTACATGAGCCTTGTGACAAGATATTTTTTAGTGGGCCGAATTCCTATATTTGTTCCTCTATAAACATACTGATTATACCTGTCTGTCCCGACCACAAGCGTAGCATTGAGACCATACCCAGACTCTAGCAACTTATCACTCTCAACAAGCCTGCTATAAAGGTATCGGTATTGTGGCTGGATTGATGTTTTATGATGACGTGGCGTGGCATCCAAAATTACATTACTCAAAGGCAGAAAATATATAATGCTATGGTAAATCTGTAGCATCCAGTATTGATTATGATAGTATGATGACTAGACCAACATTTGTGGAAGTATAAGTATATTCAGTTTCATCACCCATCACTTTTGTTTACCATTTGTTAGTTTAGTCCACACACAGGAAGAAAGATTGTTTTTTAATGTTGTGGAAACATTGATTACTGTCAAAACTGCTCACTTTCGGCGACGCTTCTACTCGTCACTCTCTCCTCCAAATTCTCCTGAGAACTACCTCTCATCACAAACCAGCTACAATAACTAACAAAATCCTCAGCCTTCATAAAGCTCCCAACCTACAAAAAAGAAAGATATATCTAATAATAAGTACAGACATTCCACACCCAATTCTTCTCAAAATCTCTCTCTAATGACTTACTCTTTTCTTTAGTCCGACCCATCCACTAAATTCCACAGGCTTTCATCCTTAAGGCCCAGGTTGAAACAGTACTAGGGAGTCTAAATATCTAATAGCTAATTCTTAGTAACGATTCCATCTTTATGATGTGCAACAACCCTGATTTCCAAACGATCCTCCTGCAAAACATTCCAGTCAATCACTTTAGAACAATACCCCTCAATCCCACTAAACCTCAGTCTCTTTGACTCTACTCATTTTCACCGCTGTCAACCAGCTTTGTGAACATGGCATACAGTGGAAGATGTCGGGCAAAAATTAATTTCCCGTCCCAGTATTAAAATACTCAAATCCTTCCGCACCATAAAAATTTTCACATTTTTATCGAATCCTTGCCCGAAGCAGACTGTCACATCAATAACAGAGCCTCGACTTGCTGTCACTATTTAGAATTACCTAAACAGCAACCACAAGCCAACATGTCTCAAAAATACTTCCATTGTAATGGCTATCTCACCCACAATGGGAAAACCATCTGATCTATTCCAATTACATAATCATCCATCAGTGGAGCGAGAAACCAGTCCAAGCCGCAAATTTTTACTTTTTATTCCTTTGACGACTAATTTTAGCAAGTTAGCTGCACTGTCTCTTGAATTGAATGCAGACACTGATAGCACGTTGTCCTGTATTTTAAAGCCAAACAAATCGAAAGATCGCATGACCAGTTCTCACACTTGCATGATTGAAGCACTGTAAAAGTCACTGTCCATAACATAGTTGAAAATGGCTATTCAGAAGATATCAAAAAACTGCAATAAACTTTTACAGCGCATACAGATACCTCATGAAACGAAGAAAAATTAAAAATTTCAACTTACACTGGTTTATAGTTCACTGATTAACAGAAGTTGCTGACCCAAGCTACTGCAGCACGCTGGAAGTTCGTAAAACCACCCACGTTGACTGTGCCCAAATGTACAATCCTTGCACAACTGCATCATCTACATGGCCTCAACTCGCATGACCTAATAAATGCAAAGTAATGGCGTTATTCACTACACTAAACATACCATCCTGATCCCAACAGCCCCATGCATTGCATCCCCACCATTGAAGATATCGAATTCAGAAGCACAGTTATCCACACCATCCAGTCGAACTAACCATGTGTCGCATCCCTAACATGGAAGATGTCCAGTTTAGAATCACTGTTCTCCACAATATTCAGTCTCTTTGAACGTCCACATATCGTCCAACAGATGACGATAACAGCTCCATTAACCTTCCATTTTATCATCTAAGTCATCTACTCCAAAAACCAATCCTTCGTTGTCTTCAGCTACACCAAAACATTACCTTAAAACATATACTGAACCTTGTTTTGCCACGTAACACATAAAGACAAAGCAGCACCGTAGCATTCCATCCATATGTCTGTTCCCTCAGCTCCAGCAAGATCTTCATCATCCACATGTTATCTCAAAACTACAACTATACCTTAATGAAAATTATTACAATCACATAACACAGTCCCATTGCCGCTCTACCCTCTACAAATCACAGATGATTCCTGCAATATACCATCATGTAGTGTTGCCATTGGCTGCTTGTGAGATATCCTGATTCCAGCACCTCATTCTACAGATAAAAAGACCATGGGATTTGTGAAACACATGAACAAAACCAACACCACACTTTCCTTAAACTGAACAATGCATTGAACAGCATTCCATCTCCTCATTGTCCTCCTTTCCATAACAACCACACTTTGCCAGACAGGCTCAACAAGCCAAACTTAATGTCTCATATCTTATAGATATCCTCACAGATCTTTATTTTGCCTAATGCCTGCTCAACAGTTCGGTACATACAATGTTGCACAAACACGACCACTACATCTCTTGCTCCCAGTTTACACTACCTGTCCATAACGCCACAAGGACTTAAATGTAGCATTTACAGCACAAGATTCTAAAACGACTCATTCCAGAAGATGCCGATGACAGGCTGCCCGTGACTCCATTACCTTCAAACACCTTAAAAACTGTAGCTTTAGTCACGTTGTACGTTGCCATACTGTATGCAAGTTTCTATCACAGGATTCACCTACGATTTAAGGGTAGCGTCTTTGAATACTAATTAAAACGTCTTGCGACCCGGTTTCGAATCTCGCTACTACTTAAATTGAGAATAAAAATCACCAGTAATTGTGGAGGAGAGGACAGAGTTTCAGGGCACGCTTTTTCCTCTACTCTTAAAAGCCTAAAGAGTCAGCAATGCTGAGAGGCATGACAATCCAGGAAGTAATGGAAACCATTGGTGTGGATCCACAGGACATGTGGCCTGTGATTGAAAAGTGTTCTGATGATCCCTCATTGGCGATACATTCCAGACTAATCCCATTTTCGGATGTGCGGGAGGAAACTGCCAAGGGACCGGTGTCGCAATCAACTGTGTTTGCTGTATAGCTCCTTGTGTCACACACCATGCTACTTTCGTCACTAAACCTTACTCACCAGCAATTCTTCATCTACCTACAGTAATGGGTCCCTATCCCCTCTGCAAAGCTTAAATACACCTGCCAGGTAGTCTGTCAACTCCATGATGCAGACGACATCGTCTTCTTTATTCCCAACCAGCCTTCCAAGTGTCCTATTTTTCCCTCCAGATCTGCCTCAATAACTTCACCTCTTGGAGTAGCCTCTGCTACCTCAAAATCAATTATGTTAAAGATCCTAACTTCCAAGGTACCACACATAAACATGCCTGTGTGGTGGTACTCTTTTTGGAGGTAAGCTGGTTCGATTCGCGTGATGAAAGAAATTACCACCGCTAGTATTTTCCCACTAATGGTAAGGGGGATGGTAGTATAAATTCGCTCATCATGAGGCCTTGCGTCAGTGTCCTACATTAAATTTCCTCTCCTCAGTGTATCATGGCATCTGGGCCTGTGACACTGTTGAAGGTGAAACGTGCGGTGTCGACGGTAATTACCTTCAGCTAATAGTCAATCGACCACCGCAGAAACGCTGTACGCCTAAGCAGCATCGCCAGGCACCAATGAGAAAGAAGCAGTAGACCACTCCTCCTGTAGCTTCGGGGGCCACACACGACAAGTTTTTCCATTTCTGCCAGTGTCTGGTACGAGTTCTGTCAGAGTCCAACCTGAGTTCTCTTCTGTCTACGAGGGTATCAACAGTTCCATGACGACTGCAGAGAAGCAACGAAGTTATGCCTTCAGAGTGCAGTGTTGGAGTAGCGTCGCTCTGTCAAGCCTAGACCGGGCATGCACGTACAGAGATTCGAGGGCCAACAACAGACACATATTTGGCACAGTTGTAGTAAACGTTCAGTGCTCATCATCTGCAGACTTGCACTTTAATGCAGCTCAGTGTTTTCAGCAGCTCATGTGTATCTTAACCCCAATCAATACCAGACGTGCTCCCGCAGTCACAGCCACGAGGAGCTAAATAAAAGTGTATTGCTTTCCAAACAATAAGGCGTTCTTTTAATTGACTGCTTCATTTATCTACTTGTAAATTTATTAAAAGCATGACACAACAACATGTGTGTCGGATGTGGACGTTAAGCTCTTAACGCGTCCATTAGTCACGTACACTCAACAGATAACTCCGAGTCACGGTTCTCTCACAATGCAGGCACAGTGCCCAATTATATGGAGCAAAATAAGCGCTTGCAGTAAGGCTGTGGACCTGCTGCTCCATTCGTCTCTGCTGACATGGGCAGAGGACTCTCACTGTCTCATATCTTGGAATAATCACGCAATCCCAGCTTACAACAAACTCAAATTAATAAGACAGGAAACTCGACAATGTGGGGATTCCATCATTCAGCCATCCTCTGTACTTGGTTAAAGCCCACTGAACGAGGCGATGCTGTGGTAAGCTGGTGGTTCCAAACGTGATTTTCGACCAAATTTAGTTTCATGGTGTGGGTTCCTGTAGTCATGTCCTAGTTCATGAACCATGGGCAACATATGAGTGGCCAAGTAAGTGGTCCCGACAGTCGGGATACCAGTTACTTTGGCATAAGGCTGGGCATCTTAGACATATTCTGAGTCATGATGTCCTTTGTGCTCATACGGCAAAGACTACCAAATCCACCGGTTAGTCCCTCAACCGTTAGGGGTAAAACTCAATGGGACTCAGGGCAAGTAAGGCTAGCAACCTGCTTCCCTGGTACTTTAAGTATGACGCTGGCAACAATCAGAGCAAAATGCCTTTTACCTTTGGAGGTGATGGAGTCCCACCCCTAACTGACAAACCAGGGACTCCTAAGATACGACTCGGCAAACAAATGGTAATGAGATGGGAGCTATTAATATCAATGGGGGCTACTCTGGGAAGAAGGTAGAGCTGGCAGAGGCTGCAAGTAAGATGGCGCTGGACGTTTTAGCTGTTAGTGACATGCGGGTAAGGTGTGAGAAAGAAGAGGAAGTGGGAGAATACAAGGTCTACCTGTCAGAAGTCAAATCAGGAATAGCAGACTGGGGTGTAGGGCTTTACATCAGGAAGAAATGGAACCTAGCATAGTTACAATAAGGTATGTAAACAAACGACTGATGTGGATAGATTTGACAGTGTCTAACAAGAAAATTAGGATTGTCAGTATATTCGCATTGTGAAGGGACAGATCAAGATAAGATGGATAGTTTTTATGAAGCACTCAGTGATGTAGTTGTTAGAGTAAAGGACAAGGACAGTGTTCTGCTCATGGGTGATTGTAATGCCAGGATTGGAAATCGGGGAGGCCAACAGGAATGGGAAACAACTCTTGGATTTCTGTGCCAGTATGGGCTTAGTATTCACAAACTCCTTTTTGAAACATAAGAACATACACCGTTATACTTGGGAAGGCAGGGGAACCAGATCTGTCATTGTTATATGATAATAAATCAGGAATTCAGGAAGGCTGTGAGGGACACACGTGTATTCCAGGGATTCTTTGATGACACTGATCAATATTTAATCTTCAGTGAAATTGGGATTGTGAGACCGAAAGTGCAGGAGGTCAGGTCCATATGTAGAAGTATAAGAGCGGAAAACTTCAGGATAAGGAAGTCAGGCACAAGTAAATAACAGCGATCACAGAAAGGTACCAGTTAGTTGAATGTAGTCAATTACAGTCATTGGCAAAGGAATGGACAAGGTACAGGGACACAGTACTAGAAGTGGCTAAAGAATGTCTTGGAACAGTAGTGTGTAAAAGTAGGATGAAACAAACAGCTTGGTGGAATGACACAGTCCAGTCAGCCTGTAAAAGGAAAAAGAAGCCGTATCAAAAATGGCTACATAGTAGAACTCAAGTAGACAGAGAAAGTTATGTTGAAGAAAGAAACAAAGCCAAACAGATAATTGGAGCATCAAAGAAGAAACCTTGGGAAGACTTTGGAAACAGGTTTGAGACTATGGGTCAAGCTGCTGGAAAACCAGTCTGGAGTGTAATTAGCAGTCTTCGAAAGGGAGGTAAGAAGGAAATGACAAGTATTTTGGACAAGTCAGGAAAACTGCTGGTATATCCTGTGGATGCCTTGGGCAGATGGAGGGGATATTTTGAAGAGTTGCTCAATGTAGGTGAAAATACGATCAGCAATGTTTCAGATTTCGTGGTAGAATGGGATAGGAATGAGGATGGAAATAAAATCACATTTGAGGAAGTGGAGAAAATGGACAATAGATTGCAGTACAATAAAGCAGCTGGGGTGGATGAAATTAAGTCCGAACTCATCAAATACAGTGGAATGTCAGGTCTTAAATGGCTACACAGGATAATTGAAATGGCCTGGGAGTTGGGATAGGTTCCATCAGACTGGACAAAAGCAGTAATCACACCAATCTTTAAACATGGAAACAGAAAAGATTATAGCAACTACAGAGGTATCTCTTTAATCAGCGTTGTGGGTAAAATCTTCTCAGGTATTGTTGAAAGGAAAGTGCGAGTATTAGTTGAGGACCAATTGGATGAAAATCAGTGTGGGTTTAGGCGTCTTAGAGGTTGTGAGGACCAGAACTTTAGCTTACGACAAATAATGGAGAAGTGTTATGAGTGGAACAGGGAACTGTATCTATGCTTTATTGATCTAGAAAAGGCATATGACCGGGTTCCTAGGAGGAAGTTATTGCCTGTTCTACGAGATTATGGAATAGGAGGCAAACTTTTGCAAGCAGTTAAAGGTATTTACATGGATAGTCAGGCATCAGTTAGAGTTGACGGTAAATTGAGTTCATGGTTCGGAGTAGTTTCAGGGGTAAGACAAGGCTGCAACCTGTCTCCACTGTTGTTTATATTATTTATGGATCATATGTTGAAAACAATAGACTGGTTGGGTGAGATTAAGGTTTGTGAACACAAAATAAGCAGTCTCGCAAATGCAGATAACTTAGTTGTGATGGCAGATTCGATTGAAAGTTTGCAAAGTAATATTTCAGAGCTAGATCAGAAATGTAAGGACTATGGTACGAAGATTAACATCTCCAAAAAGAAAGTAATGGCCTTGGGAAAGAGATATTAACGGATTGAGTGCCAAATAGGAGGAACAAAGTTAGAACAGGTGGACCGTTTCAAGTACTTAGGATGCATATTCTCACAGGATCGCAACATAGTGAAAGAACTGGAAGCGAGGTGTAGCAAAGCTAATGCAGTGAGCGCTCAGCTATGATCTACTCTCTTCTGCATGAAGGAAGTCAGTACCAAGACTATCTGTGCACCGTTCAATCTTTCGACCAACTTTGTTGTATGGGAGCGAAAGCTGGGTGGATTCAGGTTACCTTATCAACAAGATTGAGGTTACGGATGTGAAAGTAGCTAGGATGATTGCAGGTACTAGTAGATGGGAACAATGGCAAGAGGGTGTCCACAATGAGGAAATCAAAGAAAAACTGGGAATGAACTCTATAGATGAAGCAGTCAGGGCGAAGAGGCTTAGATGGTGGGGTCATGTTACACGCATGGGAGAAGCAAGGTTATCCAAAAGACTCATGAGTTCAGCAGTAGAGGGTAGGAGGAGTCGGGGCAGACCAAGGAGAAGGTACCTGGATTCGGTTAAGAATGATTTTGAAGTAATAGGCTTAACATCAGAATAGGCATCAATGTTAGCACTGAATAGGGGATCATGATGGAGGAATTTTATAAGGGGGACTATGCTCCAGACTGAACGCTGAAAGGCATAATCAGTCTTAAATGATGACGATGACGATGATGATGATGATGATACTTTATAATTTGCACCTGCTCATGGCGCACTGCCTGCGAAAGCCCCATCAGAAACTGTTACCATTATTGGAGAGAAGAGCTGAGAGGTTGTCTCTCTTTTACTACTCTTATTCTGTTGTTGTAATGACATTTAATGAAATTGTATGACCACGACTGCATATTGACAGGTTTGGCATCAAGTCCCACTGCGTAACCAGAGGTGACACCTCTTCCCTTCTGTTGACTAATATTATGTGTTCTGTTTTTGCTACCATTATGTGGAAAGTAGGTGAGGCCTACACAGCAGCGGCCGTAACAAGGCAAATTACGGGGAAGGCGGTATAAGTTAGCCAGAGATAGAACGGCACAGAGTATGTAGCAGCCTTGATGTGGCAGTTTGCACAAGGGCTGGTGGGGGGTGGGGGGGGGGGATGTGCCTCAGGAAGTTGCCAAGCTTCCAGCACTGGCGTACTACCACAGCCCAGCATACTGTCCCTGATGTTTGCTGGAGTGCTTCAGCCGCTTCCAGGCCAACAGGAATAATGGGCCAGCGCTCTGGAAATTATTATTGGGTGACAGAGCAACTTTTTTGGAATCTGCAGATATCTTCAGGTATAACTGAGGAACTATTATTTAAGAGAAGCCCATTTGATAACATTGTCAATCATTCTTTTCTGAATCTGAGTTAGCCCCTTGCTGATAGATGTCTGACAATCTGCCATCAATTCAGCTAGTGTATGTTCTGAAAAGTTGGGTTGCACACCCATAAAAAACGAAAACAATAAAGAAAAAATAAGGTCAATTAAAGAGTGACGACAGAGACGAAGCAGTGGCGTCGGTAACTTTTGGTGGCAAGACTTTCTCTTGGAGGATGTGTTTTGGCCACCTGCTGGAGGGAGATGATGCAGTCGTTTTTGATTACGTAGTTGGTGGAGAGTAACCTTCCTACATGCAATTGGTTGGAAGAGTTTCAGATTCGTTGCATGTGAAGTAACATATTTTGGAAGTATACATTTTAGAGACGAATTGACGGTTTTTGGGAACACATAGTAGTGGTGAAGAGTTCCTTTAGGGCCCCCTTCGTCTACGTATTGTGACTCACCTAGAGGTGCAAGTTGAGGAGTGTGGTCTCAGACAGTTTCGCATTGCGGAGTTGGGTATACAGGTCGTGATGGGGCAAAAACGGACGTTAGAGGCTGAGCATGGATGTATATGTTGCGGACTTGCAGATTTTTGACTCTGGTGAGCACAGTCTTCACCCGTGATGGGCAGCTGTGTAGGGTGTGTATCCTTGTGGCTCCTGCATATAATGAATTTTCCATCCTTCTTTACATCGTCAGTGGCCAGTTCTTTGAACTTCCAGTAGCAGTCTGTCATTTAATGCCTGTCGTATAACTTCTCAGTTTCGTGGTTCACTATCACTGTCATAACAGCAGAATTATGCAAGGAAGGAGGCGTCGCATAGAGAACTCCATCCCTTCTTGCAGCTTTCCAACGATGCATTACTTTTGAGGTACTTGTGATCTTTATGTGTTTTGTAGGATCTGCTTTCTGTATTGTTTACTTTAAGCGATGTATTTCTTACACCACTCTGTTGTAATAAATGTGTCATTTCAGTGAATAGCTTCTGTTATTTCTATACAAACACACCATGATTATTTAATGCTTTTGATGTGTTTTTGTGGGACATTAGACCAACAGGTTTTGGTAGTGTTCTTAAGAGTGGCTTAGGATTGAGAATTATTCTTGGGCAGATATTAACCTGAGGTGATTGCCTCACTACCAAATCCACTGGCATCTTGTAACTCACCATATAGAATGAAAGTACTGGTTGCACTAAAGCGAGCAGAAAGAGTGCTATGTGGTGTTCACCCACGGTTGTCACTTGGGTAATGGTAATTGGAAATTTGTGGTAAGGTCTTATGGAACAAAACTGCCGAGGCCATCGTTCTCTAAGGGTACACACTGCTTAATCTAACTTACAGTAAAGACAACACACACACACACACACACCTGTGCCCGAGGGAGAACTCGAACTTCCAATGGGAAAAGCCTTGCGAACTGTGGCAAGGCGCCTCAGACCCAGCAGCTTCCCGCACGGGATGCAAGTAATGCTTAATGGACTTAAGCGTTTAAACTGCACCACTAAGGTACATAAACAGCCTGTGAAAGTCACCATAAATAATCCATGATAATTTAGAAGAAGCGTGGCGTCCATAACTACGACACCAGAGTGAAAATTGACATTCATTAACTACTGTAAAGCTGTCAGTGGCTCATAAATAATTTAAATATGCAGCAACAACATAGTTTCCTAACTTGCCAAGTAACCAAAACGTTTGACTAGTTCAAGTCAAACTTTAAATAGAACATCATTTTTCCTTAACAACTACTTTCATTCCATGGACTAATTTTACCTTCAAAATTGTTAGACTGTAATACCAAAACTATTTCTTTAATTTCAGTTGCATTAGCGGAAGTAAAAATATAGGATGTATTAATTAATGTTAGCACGAGTCATGTATACATATCCTGTGAACTAACTCGCTCCACATCATTTGAAAAAAGAATCGTTCAGATAATTTATGGAACATGTAACCAAGTAATTAAGGAGTCTACATGAAATCTTCTTGTACATATGAAAATAAGAGAAAAATTGAGTACAAATAATTAAAAAACAGTTATGAAGCCATGAAAAATTCGTATCTCCCAAAAAAAGTATGGTAATCACATAGGTCATTTTAGACTTACGTTTAACCTGATATGAGAAGACAATGAAGGCATCAACTACCAGAAAATCGCCACTGGTAACTATATACTCATCATCACATACACACTAAGCAATCTGAGTGGGTAAGATTTAAGACTCGGATATACACATATACTTAAAACTAAGCAACACAGATGAGCGGCTTGACTTGTGCTCACCTGGCTTCCACTAGTGGATCAGATACCAGCCGACACGCTTCGATCAAATCTTCAGGCTGGCTATGCATTGCATCTGCCCAGCCCTGCGTGGCCATCACACTGGCCAAGTGGGCCTTAATGTAGGCGACGGCGCCTGCTTCAGGCTGGCAGCAGAGTGCCTAATCGCGAGGACAGCGATGTCCGCCGCAGTCCCGACACACAGCTATGCGGCCACCTGTTGCTCACACTCTGCCTTCAGGACGGACACGCCGTATCTGTCTGCGGCGGCCAGCAGCTGGCGGGCCGTGCCGGGCAGCTGGGGCGCCTGCAGGGTGTAGAGGTAGCCCAGCAGCAATGGCAGTACCGGGCCCTCCACGTCAGGGTCTGCGAGCTGGCCGCTGCTGGCCTCCGGCGTGCCGTGGCCGAACATGGCGGCAATCACGGGGCTCCTGGCGGCCAGGACGGCCCTGTGCACCACCATCCGCGAGTCGCCGGCCACCAGAGTCGCCACGGCGCCGTCCCCAGCGTCCAGCAGGGCGCCCAAGCTGACCGCCTGCACTGCTTCCATTGTGGACGATTCTGAAACACAGAGTAGCTTAGAAGAGCTTTGGTCTTACACAGCACTCTCTATGTGGCGAAGATTAATGAAACTGACAAACTACTGGGACGGTTTCTGACTAGAAATGGAAGAAAAAAAGTTGGCATGAATAGGGGTCTGCAAATTCGTCGTGGCCATGATAGATGTCGCTGACGAATGGCAGTTCCTCTGACTATGTGCGGTGTGTTCCTTGTGTTGTGGGCTGTGTGATTGACTCAGCGTACTATAAGCAGCAGAATGCTCTGGTATTAATGTTGGGAATAGAACTAGATGGTATTTGTGTATGTCCAAGAAGACAGATATGGTTGATAGGCAGTACGGCTATACCCAGACAAGTATCCTCACAGACGCCGAACACATCACTCATCATTTCAAGCCCTTATTGGGCGTTTGTGTGATCATCAGTCCTATCAGACTGACAAATGTGCAAGGAGTCTGCGGACTGTGCATGCAACAGATTTCCAGCACCGGGTTCTACATGACATGCTCTCACTTGACTGTTTCCATCTGCTTGCCTGTATACAAACACCATCTCAGCTTGTCTGTAACGTGAATATCGGATCATTCTGCTACATCAGTCACACTGCGTACAACGTACAAGGAACACACGAAAGGGGAACTTTTATTCATCACCATCAGCCACCATGGCCACAATGCATTTTCGGACACATGTTCACGGGACCTTTTCTCTTCCATTTGCTGCCAGGAATCCATCCCTGCAGTCTTTCTGTTTCAATAATGTCCACCCTCCATATTCTGTGATCCCAAGCACATCTGTAACAAGCATGTATTGGTAAGTGTCAATTGTATGTCAAATCCTACAATATTACACTGAAGCGCCAAAGAAAGTGTTGAAGGAATGCGTATTCAAATACTGAGATATGTAAACTGGCAGAATACAGCGCTGCAATCGGCAACGCCTACGTAACACAATAAGTGTCTGGCGCAGTTGCTAGGTATCGGATACTGTTGCTGCAGTGGGACGTTATCAACATTTAAGTCAGTTTGAAGGTCGTGTCATAATCGGCGCACGAGCGATGCGGCAGAGCTTTTCCGAGGTAGCG
Source organism: Schistocerca gregaria (assembly GCF_023897955.1). NCBI lineage: Eukaryota > Metazoa > Arthropoda > Insecta > Orthoptera > Acrididae > Schistocerca > Schistocerca gregaria. The sequence goes on along the minus strand of NC_064930.1, from coordinate 92,168,634 downwards.
ATGAAGTGGGAGTTTTTCCATACGACAATTTCACGAGTGTACCGCAAATATCAGGAATCTGGCGAAACATTAAATCTCCGACATCGCTGGGGCCGGAAAAGGAAACTGCAAATATAAAGCCAACAGCGACTGAAGAGAACCATTCTACGTGACAGAAGTGTGACTCTTCCGCACCTTGCTGCATTCATTCACGTAAATTGTGCATTTCGAGGGACTTGGGCAATTCCAGCAGAACAGTGCGGTACACCACACTTCCAGAAGTGGCGCTAGGAACAAACTCACCAGAGATGAACATTAATGAGCGTATCTGGGATGCCTTGCAACGTGCTGTTTAGAAGACCCGATCGTACTCTTACAGATTATGGACAGCCCTGCAGCATTCATGGTGTCACTTCCCTCCAGCATTACTTCAGACATCAGTCGAGACCATGCCACATCGTGCTGTAGTACTTCACATGCTCGGGGTGGTCATGCACGATATTATGCAGGACTCCAGATTATTTGGTTCTCTTGCTGTTTTTTGGTTTTATTAATGTTCACCCTGCATATTCTAAGAGATACAGGTAGGTGTGTATCAAGCAACAACTGGTTAATTTTCCATTGTATGTCAGTTGCAACAATATTATATCCGTGCTGTGTCTACATGACGCCACAGGTAAACAGCAGTGGCATAGATGCTGTAGGTCTAAGCGTGGCAGTGGCATGGATCCCACAACCTCAAGGAGACCCTCGACACAGTGAACGATGGTCGAAAATGTTATACTGTATAATAGCTGACTGACGAATTTCCGACTTCCAACGTTTTGGACCCTGATCAAGAAACCTCCAACGGCACGAGGTGAAAACTCTACAGTATCTCCCACCGACATAGCGACATAACATAAACACAACAGGACGTATTGCTTGTCCGCTAAGACTGGATCCTGCCACCTGTCGGGTGGTGTTTCAATTCGGAGTTCCCGTGGGTGCAAATCTTTGTGAACTAACAATGAGTGGCGCAGAATTACGAGGAGCGCGTTTTGACGATGCAGTGTGTGGTCACGTTCGAATACAAAGTGCTTATTGTGTATTATTACGGAACACTGTTGCTGCCGTGTGTTGTTTCTAACGCCGAGAACGATAGATATTGCTCGCGAAATTGCAGACCCTGCAAAGCGCCGACGCCATCTCCCCACATAGGCAAAGGTCTCAGCATGGTCCCGGAGTTCTCTGCTTCATCCAGGGACCACGGCGTAGCGAGCAAGTAATAATATGGCATTTAAGCGTGGTAGATCAACAGTTTGTGTAGAGAATTCCACTTCTGCATCTACATGACTACTCTGCAATTCACATTTAAGTGCTTGGCAGAGGGTTCAGCGAACCACAATCATACTATCTCTCTACTATTCCACTCCCGAACAGCGAGCGGGAAAAACGAACACCTAAACCTTTCTGTTCGAGCTCTGATTTCTCTTATTTTATTTTGATGATCATTCCTACCTATGTAGGTTGGGCTCAACAAAATATTTTCGCATTCGGAAGAGAAAGTTGGTGACTGAAATTTCGTAAAAAGGTCTCGCCGCGGCGAAAAACGTCTATGCTGTAATGACTTCCATCCCAACTCGTGTATCATATCTGCCACACTCTCTCCCCTATAACGCGATAATACAAAACGAGCTGCCCTTTTTTGCACCCTTTCGATGTCCTCCGTCAATCCCACCTGGTAAGGATCCCACACCGCGCAGCAATATTCTAACAGAGGACGAACGAGTGTAGTGTAAGCTGTCTCTTTAGTGGACTTGTTGCATCTTCTAAGTGTCCTGCCAATGAAACGCAACCTTTGGCTCGCCTTCCCCACAATATTATCTATGTGGTCCTTCCAACTGAAGTTGTTCGTAATTTTAACACCCAGGTACTTAGTTGAATTGACACCCTTGAGAATTGTACTATTTATCGAGTAATCGAATTCCAGCGGATTTCTTTTGGAACTCATGTGGATCATCTCACACTTTTCGTTATTTAGCGTCAACTGCCACCTGACACACCATACAGCAATCTTTTCTAAATCGCTTTGCAGCTGATACTGGTCTTCAGATGACCTTACTAGACGGTAAATTACAGCATCATCTGCGAACAGTCTAAGAGAACTGCTCAGATTGTCACCCAGGTCATTTATATAGATCAGGAACAGTAGAGGTCCCAGGACGCTTCCCTGGGGAACACCTGATATCACTTCAGTTTTACTCGATGATTTGCCGCCTATTACTACGAACTGCGACCTTCCTGACAGGAAATCACGAATCCAGTCGCACAACTGAGACGATACCCCATAGCTCCGCAGCTTGATTAGAATGATACTTAATCATAGATCACAATAAAGCATTGAAAACAGCTGCACTCTCAATCTGATAGAAGAAGAATAGGAAATTTGGATCTTGGTCGTGGATGGTTCAGTGAATTATGTTACTTGTTCAAATGATCAAATGTGTGTGTATTCCTGAGAGTCCGAACTGCTGAGGTCATCGGTCGCATGATTAATGACATGGCGCCTCTAACCGCGCGGCCGTTCCGCGCAGCAATTGTGTTAGTCATTGGTTCGTCATCAGTGTAGTAAATGACAGTTCTAGTGCATACCTGTAGGACTGTTTCGAACGGATGAAGATATCCAGGGCGTTGGAAGATTACTGGATGAGTTAATGACGATAAGTTCTGAACTCAGTAACTTCACTTTCTTTACCTGCTCTTTCTCTCAACTGACATAAGCTCTCCACCTGGCAGTTAAACTGTCCATTTGCGAAGTTTTGCCATATTCTAATTCATTGTCTCAAAATTAGTTAGTATTTCGTGTTTGTTTTTTCTCTGCCGGTCACCGTTTCTACAAATTATGTGCACGTGTTCGCGTAACTATGAGTTAAATAGTACGCCAGGCCTATCAGCGCAAATGCGCCGGTAATTTCTGTTCTCTTGTGAGAGATTTTTCGGTCTTATGGATGATGTAACAGCACGACTTATCATAGTCTTACTTGAGCGTACTCGAGACGGCGTGCCTTAAGCTCCACATAAACTGCAGGCCAATGTGTTAACAGCAAACTCGGAACTACGGATAGAGCATTGTCTGTATCAGGCTTATTCTTAACAACGTATACAGTCAGTATATTGCTGTGCCTTGCCGGGAGTGTAAAATCGACCACCCGTGCTTTTGTCCGCCATATTGAATCGCGAGCTGTGACGGCACCTGGCGGCTACAGCTGTTTAGTTACAACAGTGGTTCAAATGGTTCTGAGCACTATGGGACTTAACATCTATGGTCATCAGTCCCCTAGAACTTAGAACTACTTAAACCTAACCAACCTAAGGACAGCACACAACACCCAGCCATCACGAGGCAGAGAAAATCCCTGACCCCGCCGGGAATCGAACCCGGGAACCCGGGCGTGGGAAGCGAGAACGCACGACCACGAGATGCGGGCAGTTACAACAGTGTCGCTCAATGTTTCTATTGAGTCGTGGGTAAGAGTTAGAGTTACGTCTTTGTATATATTTTTTGGTCTACCGAGTGGTCAGTAATTAAGCAGGTGGCTTTGTGAATTTTTTTGGAATAATGGCTAGAAATACCTCGTATTGTGCAGTTTCTGATTGCAGCAGTAGCAGACGTGAGAGTGAAGGCGTATTTTGTCATCGTTTTCCAAAAAATGTATGACTACAGAATACGTCAATTGCTCCTTGTAAACGGGAGGCCGAAATTAATGTTAAAGATGGAAGAATTTGTTTTGAACATTTCTGTGAAAGTGATTAGAAACGAGACTTACAGAATGAGTTGTTGGGTCTATTTACACGGAAACTGCTGCAGGAAAATGCCGTTCCGCTCCAAAAAATTACAAACTAGCATGGGAAAAGAATCTGATGTTGCAGGTTATACCGCCTCGAATGTTACCGATAGCGTTCAACAAAGAGAGAACGTCGTCGTGACGCAAGAACAGTAAACAAAAGAGCTGTCTCAACGTCGAAAATTCTGCATCCGAAGAAAAGTAAGCCGGACAAATCCGGCAACAAAGAATTTTGTACTTATCTGATGATTTCACTTAAAGGTGAGGAAATTCAAGAACTAAAGGAAGAATAGGGTGGTTTTAGGATTAAAAATGCTCTACTAGAATGAGAAACGTTAAAATGCAAGCTGCTTCTATAAAACATAATTTGTCTCATAATGAGAAGGTAAATGTCTATCCTAGGATGTGACAACTACACTTCCTCATTCTTTCAGACCAGGACAAGTTGGTAATTATTCAAAGAACAGAAAGCAAGTAAATTGGGGCTTGCAAGACACTGGAAACGCATTTACCTTGAGAGCTTTGCCTCCTGGAGCGTACACGTATCCGAGGAGGTAGAAATCTCCTTTTCCCTGCAAGTCAACAGTCCAGAAATGGACAAAACCGTTGAAGTGCCAATTAAGTATTTTGAAACCACTTTTGGAGTAAATTAAAACTAGGTCAGAAATGTTCACGTCGCTAGAGGCAACTTCTGTCCTAAGCTTTCACCAAGTGAACATTGACGGTTGTGTCACGATTCATCTGACAATGTGGTACACGGAATGCACAACAATGTCCAAGTCGTCATGGCTCGCAGCTTGTCTTCAAAGTGGAAGCAGCCAGTGTATTACGACTTTGACGTTGCGGTGTCTGGTGATTTATTTGAGAATATTATACAAGAAACTGAAAGAGCACGAATTCATATAGTAGCAGTTGCGAGTGAAGGGGGGTGGGGTGAAAAATATGGAAGCGTGGAGGCAACTTGGTGTGCCTACATCGAAGACTTTTTTGAACCCTCTTAATGATAGCAGAGAAGTATTTTTTATGGTACAAATTTGCTGAAATTATCAAGAAATCATTTTATTCATGATGGTATGATTTCTTTTGATGGTATTGTGATTAAAAAATCTGTGGTGGAAGGTATTCCGCGATATCAGGAAGATGATCTTTCGATTACTCATCACGTAACGGAGGTTCACCTTAACGTTACTGAACGTAATCGTCAGTGTGTCCGAATGGCTGCACGGGTACCTTCACGTCGCACTGCCCAAGCTGTGGAATATGTTGTACTTGAAGATCGCGAAGGAAGCTTCACTGGGCGGGTGAACAATATTTCCGATATGCTGAACTCGATAAACTCTCAAGATCATAAAGCTCCACTTACAAGTCGTTAAGGGGTTTAATATCAGAAGTCAGGAAAACTCTATACAAATTTCTTTTACTATAGGTAAATATATTTCGTAAATTCCAAACCTAATGCGTGAAACACTTAGAGTATGTAAAGTAAAATTTATGGCACAAATTTCACAGCTTTTCAAAATAAAAAAGGCATATGACAAGGCTACGATCTATCCTCAATTCTTTTTAATAGTGTGCTAGAGAAATTAGAAAGAATTTGGAACGAAAAACTTATTTAACTCAACGTCTCACCTGTAAGATTAGGAAGAGAAAGCGAAAACTCGTGCATTTGCAGATGATTTTGCCATACTTTCCGAAAAAGTGGCATCAGCTGTAACGCAAATAAATCTCATGGATGAAATAGCTAGCAGAGGTGTCTTAATAATTTCTGCAGGAAAGAAATTTCTAACAAACGTTAAGGATGCTCGAAAATGTCTGAAAATTGGTAGTGGCTAAATAGAGAGAGTAGGAAGATTTTAATACACTCCTGGAAATTGAAATAAGAACACCGTGAATTCATTGTCCCAGGAAGGGGAAACTTTATTGACACATTCCTGGGGTCAGATACATCACATGGTTACACTGACAGAACCACAGGCACATTGACACAGGCAACAGAGCATGCAAATGTCGCCACTAGTACAGTGTATATCCACCTTTCGCAGCAATGCAGGCTGCTATTCTCCCATGGAGACGATCGTAGAGATGCTGGATGTAGTCCTGTGGAACGGCTTGCCATGCCATTTCCACCTGGCGCCTCAGTTGGACCAGCGTTCGTGCTGGACGTGCAGACCGCGTGAGACGACGCTTCATCCAGTCCCAAACATGCTCAATGGGGGACAGATCCGGAGATCTTGCTGGGCAGGGTAGTTGAGTTACACCTTCTAGAGCACGTTGGGTGGCACGGGATACATGCGGACGTGCATTGTCCTGTTGGAACAGCAAGTTCCCTTGCCGGTCTAGGAATGGTAGAACGATGGGTTCGATGACGGTTTGGATGTACCGTGCACTATTCAGTGTCCCCTCGACGATCACCAGAGGTGTACGGCCAGTGTAGGAGATCGCTCCCCACACCATGATGCCGGGTGTTGGCCCTGTGTGCCTCGGTCGTATGTAGTCCTGATTGTGGCGCTCACCTGCACGGCGCCAAACACGCATACGACCGTCATTGGCACCAAGGCAGAAGCGACTCTCATCGCTGAAGACGACACGTCTCCATTCGTCCCTCCATTCACGCCTGTCGCGACACCACTGGAGGCGGGCTGCACGATGTTGGGGCGTGAGCGGAAGACGGCCTAACGGTGTGCGGGACCGTAGCCCAGCTTCATGGAGACGGTTGCGAATGGTCCTCGCCGATACTCCAGGAGCAACAGTGTCCCTTATTTGCTGGTAAGTGGCGGTGCGGTCCCCTACGGCACTGCGTAGGGTCCTACGGTCTTGGCGTGCATCCGTGCGTCGCTGCGGTCCGGTCCCAGGTCGACGGGCACGTGCTCCTTCCGCCGACCACTGGCGACAACATCCATGTACTGTGGAGACCTCACGCCCCACGTGTTGAGCAATTCGGCGGTACGTCCAACCCGCCTCCTGCATGCCCACTATACGTCCTCGCTCAAAGTCCGTCAACTGCACATACGGTTCACGTCCACGCTGTCGCGGCATGCTACCAGTGTTAAAGACTGCGATGGAGCTTCGTATGGCACGGCAAACTGGCTGACACTGACGGCGGCGGTGCACAAATGCTGCGCAGCTAGCGCCATTCGACGGCCAACACCGCGGTTCCTGGTGTGTCCGCTGTGCCCTGCGTGTGATCATTGCTTGTACAGCCCTCTCGCAGTGTCCGGAGCATGTACAGGTATGGTGGGTCTGACACACCGGTGTCAATGTGTTCTTTTTTCCATTTCCAGGAGTGTATCTGCGGAAGATAATCAAAGGAAATGCTTGGAAAATCTGCAACAGAGAAAACTTTCCATAAAATAGGGAGGCCATATGGTATCACCACAAACCTACACAATAAAAATTGTCGCTGTTGTTGTTGCCTTCAGTTCACAAACTGGTTTGATGCAGCTCTCCATGCTACTCTATCCTGTACAAGCTGCTTCATCTCCCAGTACCTACTGCAACCTACATCCATCTGGAACAGCTCAGTGTATTTATCTCTTGGTCTCTCTCTACGATTTTTACTCTCCACGCTGCCCTCCCGTACTAAATTGATGATATCTTGACGCCTCAGAACATGTCCTACCAACCGGTTCCTTCTTCTAGTCAAGTTGTGCCACAAATTTCTCTTCTCCCCAATTCTACTCCATACCTCCTCATTAGTTATGTGGTCCATCCATCTAATCTTCAGCATTCTTCTGTAGCACCCCATTTGAAAGTTTCTAATCTCTTGTGGTCTAAATTATTTATAGTCAATGTTTCACTTCCGTACATGGCTGCACTCCACCACAGAGAGGCGCCGCGTCCCGAGAATCTCCAGTATCGAAGAAGTGAGGTCGAGACGAGGAAAGTGGAAACACCCCAGTGGCCAAGATTTTGGCTCGTCGACCATGTCCGGGCACGAGTGCGGAAGCACTTATCCCCGCTTCACGTTTCCCCTAACGCCAAGCCACGATGTCTGACAAAGAGAGAAAAACAGCGAAAAGCCTCATTTTATGCTTCATAATTCTCAATAATGTAGGTAACAAGTAATCAAATTTACTAATGTACTATTTCATTTTTTTTGGCTAGCTGAAGACATACTATAACACCGATCTGGTACAAACTGTTGGCGTTTGGAGTGTAGCACTAACATTGCCAGATACTGGTGACTTATTTAGGTTCATAACCGGAAGAAGGTCTTTCATATAAATACGACCATCGAAATATTGAACCACTTTTGAATCTCGTTATGGAGACTGAAAGCAATGTAGATGTCTTGCGCAGTTTTATGGTAAAAAGATTTGTAATTAAAGCTTAAATTATCTTGCAGGTCACTGGGTTACATTCGTTCATACACATGAGCACTTTAATCTGAAACGGCAAATCGTCTCGAAAAGAGCTCGAGGACAGATGTTAGATTGAAAGCAACCATAATATATTTTAAACATTACCCTTGCAATTCTTTTAAGGCCACAATGAATCCTTCAAACCTCTCGTTTTCTTTAATAACAGTAAACATAGGCTACTGGACTGTCTTTGTCACAATCTGTCCCCTCCACAATGCAATTTTCTTTTTAAATGCCAGACCATCAAATCAGAAGGAAGTTGCTTTGTAGTGTCTGACTGTGGGTAGCGTGCAGTCAAATCCACTTTGAATGCAGAGTCTCCAATCGATGCTGGATGGTCTAATTTTCGTTCCTGCATCCCTTTTGCCCTCATAGTTCAGTAATAGCAAGTTTTAACTTGAAAAATCGTCTCAGATTTCTCTCTCCTCTCTCTCCACTTAATCACCGTACTTTCCACTAATGTATGAAACCTCCCTACTCTTCGTTCAATTCCACTGAAAACTGTTGCAGCTGACAATGCATCTGACTTCAGAAATTATACCTTTATTCAAGTGCTCCAGGCACGAAAATTTATTACAGATTGCTTTTTTATGTGCAGAAGAAGGAATTCCATCTGCCGATCATTATAATTTTCCGGACTTTCATTGTCAACTCAATCTTTACATTCTTTCCGCGTGGCATTGTAAAGTAGTTTCACAACAAATATGTAGTACCCGTCGCTTATGTAAACCGAGAATTATCATCAATCCTTTTTTTGCAAACACCCACTGGACTTGTGGATGTCCTTCATACAACGAAAAAGTAACGAATGTTAAATAGTGCTCACAGCACGATTATGCCGAACTCGGAGACATGCGCCAACCGAAAAATGTCGTACAGCAGTGCTGAACGAAGTGGCGCGCTGTTCTGCTTACTTGGAGAAGCCAAGTGTCAGTCCGAACCTTGGCTCACACATGGCCCACACACGCTGCACGCCTGAAGTTCGGCACGCCGCGGCCTCCCCTACCGCAGACAGCAGCAGGTGGCATCGCTCTCCATACTCAGCTCTTAGGTGATGTGTGCCATGTGCTCCTCAGTTACTCTGTGTGGTAGCGAGTCTGTGGTTTGCCGGCTGCACTGGACACTATATACACTCCTGGAAATGGAAAAAAGAACACGTTGACATCGGTGTGTCAGACCCACCATACTTGCTCCGGACACTGCGAGAGGGCTGTACAAGCAATGATCACACGCACGGCACACTGGACACACCAGGAACCGCGGTGTTGGCCGTCGAATGGCGCTAGCTGCGCAGCATTTGTGCACCGCCGCCGTCAGTGTTAGCCAGTTTGCCGTCGCATACGGAGCTCCATCGCAGTCTTTAACACTGGTAGCATGCCGCGACAGCGTGGACGTGAACCGTATGTGCAGTTGACGGACTTTGAGCGAGGGCGTATAGTGGGCATGCGAGAGGCCGGGTGGACGTACCGCCGAATTGCTCAACACGTGGGGCGTGAGGTCTCCACAGTACATCGATGTTGTCGCCAGTGGTCGGCGGAAGGAGCACGTGCCCGTCGACCTGGGACCGGACCGCAGCGACGCACGGATGCACGCCAAGACCGTAGGATCCTACGCAGTGCCGTAGGGGACCGCACCGCCACTTCCCAGCAAATTAGGGACACTGTTGCTCCTGGGGTATCGACGAGGACCATTTGCAACGTCTCCATGAAGCTGGGCTACGGTCCCGCACACCGTTAGGCCGTCTTCCGCTCACGCCCCAACATCGTGCAGCCCGTCTCCAGTGGTGTCGCGACAGGCGTGAATGGAGGGACGAATGGAGACGTGTCGTCTTCAGCGATGAGAGTCGCTTCTGCCTTGGTGCCAATGATGGTCTTATGCATGTTTGGCGCCGTGCAGGTGAGCGCCACAATCAGGACTACATACGACCGAGGCATACAGGGCCAACACCCGACATCATGGTGTGGGGAGCGATCTCCTACACTGGCCGTACACCTCTGGTGATCGTCGAGGGAACACTGAATAGTGCACGGTACATCCAAACCGTCATCGAACCCATCGTTCTACCATTTCTAGACCGGCAAGGGAACTTGCTGTTCCAACAGGACAATGCACGTCCGCATGTATCCCGTGCCACCCAACGTGCTCTAGAAGGTGTAAGTCAACTACCCTGGCCAGCAAGATCTCCGGATCTGTCCCCCATTGAGCATGTTTGGGACTGGATGAAGCGTCGTCTCACGCGGTCTGCACGTCCAGCACGAACGCTGGTCCAACTGAGGCGCCAGGTGGAAATGGCATGGCAAGCTGTTCCACAGGACTACATCCAGCATCTCTACGATCGTCTCCATGGGAGAATAGCAGCCTGCATTGCTGCGAAAGGTGGATATACACTGCACTATTGCCGACATTTTGCATGCTCTGTTGCCTGTGTCTATGTGCCTGTGGTTCTGTCAGTGTGATCATGTGATGTATCTGACCCCAGGAATGTGTCAATAAAGTTTCCCCTTCCTGGGACAATGAATTCACGGTGTTCTTATTTCAATTTCCAGGAGTGTATAAGTCGTGTGACGAGGGCCTGCCGTCGGGTAGACCACTCGCCGGGTGCAAGTCTTTCGATTTGACGCCACTTCGGCGACTTGCGCATCCATGGGGATGAAATGATGATGATTAGGACAACACAATGACACTGAAACGTTATCATAATGAAGTCCAAAGGAAAGGTTGTTAGAAATACTTGTTGGGATGACTGAAAAACTGAAATGTTAAAAGATTTTAAAAACTAACGTATTCAGTAAAGAGTGGGATATTTAATACTTTCAGAACACACTGAATATCTGTAAGTATTGCTAAGTATGAACAATTAACCATTCAGAATACGCACAAAAGAATTGATATGTCACCATCTCCCCCTTCAACAGAATATCAGAAACTGGTGATGTAGGAAAAATTTTCGGCGTGTAATCAAAATGTTTACATGGAACATTAAAGTTAAAGATGTTAGTAAGTTCATTTGGGAAATTTGTACTGATAATTTCGTGAAGGACGTCGGCTCTGACCGCAGAACACAAGTTGTGATGAGATACTGTCACTTTACAGGAAGCCATTCAATTTTATTTCCCACTGAACATCATAATCATTAATTACATAAGACGTCCACAGCAAAACTAAGTTTCTTTATTTAAATAAACAGCTTGACCAACTCACATACTGTTGCTGTAATTCAGAAATGATAATTATGTACTTTTCTCTCTAAAAGAACAAATGACTAGCTTCCAATTGCGATATTAGTTCCTATTAAGCACCTGATTCACATGTCCATAATGAGCTGCTGTCTGCTGGTAATAGAAGCGGTGAAAAGGTAGTATTTGTGAAATATGGAGTGCTTCCTCGATGTAAGTAGTGATGCTGGTAAAGAGAACCAAATTATCACTAAGATATATTCATTAGGATATTTTCATAATCGCTGACTACTTCTCAACAAAGTCATCACCACAGATGAGGCATTTTCGGAACGGTGCATCATCAGTTGTATATCCAAGTCATAGGAGTCAGCTGCAGACGTCCAGAGGCAAATAGTCACATCAGTCTACATCTCAGCGTCGTTGTTGTGGAGGAGGCTAAAGTCACTAGGGACGTGGTCGGGGCTGGGGTGTGGACGGTCGAAGATTTCCCATTCAGACTGATTGGTACAAATGGTTCAAATGGCTCTGAACACTATTGGACTTCACTTCTGAGGTCATCAGTCCCCTAGAACTTAGAAGTACTCAAACCTAAGTAACCTAACTACATCACACACATCCATGCCCGAGGCAGGATTCGAAGCTGCGACCGTAGCAGCCGCGCTTCCAGACTGTAGTGCCTTGAACCGTTCGGTCATCCCGGCCGGCTAAGACTGATTCAACACAATTCATGTGGCGTTGGCTGTATGGCATCTTGCAGTGTCATGCACAAGCTTAGTGCCTCTTGTAACATCGCATGTGTCTTGTTTTATATCACCCTCCTCAGATTTTTCAATGACTGACAATGTAGATCAGCATTTAAGGTTTCCCCTTGCGGTAAAAACTCGCACAGAAGGACACCAGCCGATTCCAGAACACAGTGCACATGATTATTTGACAGACTGTGTCTGGTCTTCACAGGTAAACCACTATGCCACCAATCCATGAATTCTCGTATTGTTTCTTGTATGGTATGTGATACCTATGTTTCATCTCCAGTGACAATATGATCGAGAAACCAGTCAACTTTCTCTGCGTATCGCTGTAGGAATATGAATGCTGCGTCCAGACATTTGGTTTTGTGTTTGTGTCAGTTGTCTTGACACCATCTTACCCACACTTTACGAAAAACAAGCTATTGGGAGACAATTTTATGTAACAACGAGCGAGGCGTTTGAGGAATTGACGATAGAGTTCAGAAAATTTAAAGCGCCGATTCGGCAAAGTTCCTTGCTGCACATATTTCCAGCTGTTTTGGTGTCCCCGGCGACACCCAACCACCAAATACTGATGTCTTCTTCCTGAATACTGGTTCTTCCTTGAGCAGAAAGAAACAAGTTTTGACTGTATGAGCTTTTGGTCAGAGAACCTTGCTGCTCCCTTTTGACACGGCCGTAGTTACGACCGCTCAAACAGTCTCTGAAAGACTACACTGGTGAAAATCGGCAACACAGCAGATTACCTTAAAATAAGGGTTTTAACAATTTACACAAGCACACAAACTATGCACTCCCGTAGGAGAGATGGAAATGGTACAAAAGACTAACAATTAAAATATTAATGTTGCCACCGAAGGTGCAACTTGATTTTAAGTTCTAAGAAAAGTCCTGAGGTGAAAGGGTGGCAACTTTATATACTACAATGGTCATTTAAATACTAGCCCATGAAATGCAATCTCATATAAAACTCTACAAGATTGGCCAAACAATAGTTAAGATGCTCTACAGCAAACAGATTCCGCCTCTCAAGATCATAGGCAATAATATCAAAGTTTCCAAAGATCAAAACATATTTCAGGTATTAGGCTCCAAGCAATAAATTCGTTAACACACCACATTCGACAAACATGACAGAGGCAGCTACTAACGTACGGTAGATTGATAGGGCGATTACCGAACAACCCGAACCGCAGGTTGCTCTAACCCGCCCCTACTCCACAAGGGAAATACGGACCACCCAATTTATAAAGAACCACCTTGTTGCGGGTGGGCAAACGGAGAAGAATGGTGGGACGACCCCAAAGCAAAACGGCTGGTGACCTCACCAAGAAAACAAGTAGAATTTGACAAGAGTAAATAAAACAACGTATCACCAATCACTTAACTTCTGATAAAATGCGATTTCTTGAGAACACCTGGCGCAGCACCCCCAGATCGCTCTCCCGAACCGTCCGCTGCCAGCCGCTTCAATGGACGCAGGAAGGCGTGCCGATCTCCCGCCTCACGGCATCGCAGCTCGCCCCGGCCAGACCGATATCGTGGGTTGACTCCTGTAGCTCTCGTGTCGACCACGAAACCACTAACCCTCGCTATAGGCCGCGGCCCACTGGACTCACGTGGCGACCTCACAGGCACCGACGCTCAAGGCGGACAAGTCATCTCGTGTCTCAGTACGCGACCGACCAGCCGATCAATCCAACCGCCAATGACCGTTGCCTGAGCAGACAGGCGGCCAGACTCAGATGTAGGAACTAAGCCCCGACCTTGCGACCACTCGCTGAGTTCTCTTACTGGCGGAGTGGAAAGGCTCCCATTTTGCCGGCTTTAAAGGTTGATCCGATCGACAGACATACTAGCACTCCAAGCGACAGACAGACACTAGCTGCCTAACAAAATGCGGACGATATTCAGACTAGCAAGGTGGGCACGAGAGACTGTACCAGACTGACCCTCTGGCGAGCTCATAGCGCCCCTTAAATTCACGTGAATCGGCAACCTTTCCCCTTTTCCATGAGAGGGAGACACCGAAGCTGCGATTGCCACAGCGGCGCCACCGCCAGAAACGGAGAGCGACTGCTTCACAATATGCGCTGCGGCGCGCTCTTCAAAACAGCAATTTTTAGCACGGCTCAACCACCACGTCAAACTAACTTACATCTTGATAACTTACCATTGTAGCAGCAGTAACCAATCTAACAACTGCGCCAGGCACTTGCTGTCTTATATAGAAGTTGCTGTATTCTGTCTGTTTACATATCTCTGTGTTTCAATAGGCCTATATCAGCTGCTTTTTTCGCTTCAGTGTATATGTAGTGTCTGTTCTTTCAGACATGTTCTAAAGGACAGGCACCACATGTGTATTTAAGAAGTGCTTTTGTCAAACTGACATACATATTTCAAATGACGACGCGATACTAGCAAATTCAGTAAGTAGAGTTGTGGTCACTAGCAGGTTTGAAGTGACTTCTATTACATGCGTTTGTGCTTTCCTTGAGGACTCTGTAGTTTTTGTCAAAGTCTGGGCGGACGTTCCTCTCTAGCGCTTCCATGCGATCAGCGCCTGCCTTTCCATATCTAGAGCTGCCCTCCGTAAGACGCTTATGGTGTGTGGCGGAGGGTATTTCTGTTACCACTATGATTTACTCCTCCCCCCCCCCCCCCTCCCTCCTCGCCTGTTCCATTCTCGTATGGTGTGTGGACCGAACGGCTTTCTATAAACATTCGCATTGGCCCGACTTTCTCTGACTTTTCTGGTTGTCCTGATTTCACGATTTACATGTGTAGGGGAAGTGATGCGTTTCCCGTCTCTTCTTTGATCGCACGCTCTCGAAATCTCAGCAGCAACCCACTACATGGTACAAGGCGCCTGTCTTGGGTCAACTGCTACTACCACTTCCTGAGAATGTTCGTAAGAGTCTTGCGGCGCGTGAACGATCCAGTGGTGGACGCGTGACTCGTCATCAAATCTTCCCCGTCTCTGCCACTCATCCTTCCGTATGCCTCTCGTACTCTCGGGTCGGTGCTCTGCTGTCGGGCAGAGGCTGCACAGCGCCTCCTTATAGCCGGGGATTGCGCGCTATGCGTTTGGGTGAGCCAACACAAACACTAGTTAATTGACTATAAGTTTTCTTCGAGATTTCCTCTGCCAACAGCTTATCCAATTCGGGCTTTTAGTTTAGTAGTGGAAAGTAATTAAAGCTAAACAGCACATTTTCAGTGGACTTGCAGACCTGGAAAAAGCGTCTGAGATCGTACAGTCGATACCTAAGGAAATATAGGTAGAGGGTGACACTTGCTGGACGATGAAACAAAATCGTCACACCTTCCGAACGGTTTGCGTTAAGACGTTCGAAGTGTACGGTTGGCCGCGGGGCAGGATGGTAATTAGTATGCACATGACCGTTTGGTTTAGCGACGCAGCTCACCTCATCTGCTTGGGTTCGTCAATAAAAAAAATTGACGCATTTGGGGGGCTGAGAATCCACATTGTCTGACACATCGTTTATGTAAATCGAGACCACTGGGGGTCCTTCTGTAGTGTCTTCCGACACACACAGTGGGACATGAGTTTCTGTTGAGCTGTCGCTCTCTGTTATCTTGTAGTGTACGAGGTCTGTTAAAAAATTTCCTGAATATTCGCAATTTCGGACCAATGGTGTGTTGGAACGAATTGGGTTGGCATCCCTGAAAACGCCCGTGTTTAACGAGTAACTGTCCGCCCCCATTAGCTGAGTGTTCAGCGCCACAGAATGTCAGTCCTAAGGGACCGGGTTACAATCCTGGCTGGGTCGGAGATTTTCTCCGCTCAGGGCCTGGCTGTTGTGTTGTCCTAATCATCATCATTTCATCCCCATCGACGTGCAAGTCGCCGAAGTGGCGTCAAATCGAAAGACTTGCACCTGGCGAACGGTCTACCCAAGGGGGGGCCCTAGTCACACTACATTTACGTTTTAACTTGTAACTACCGGAAGGTCCATTGCTGTATGTCCGTTAGTTATGGTTCAGGTCTGTAGTGATTAGAAAGTTGTATCACACAGTGTGCGAATTTCGTGATGGCAGAGTTAAAGGAACAACGCGTCTGCATTAAATTTTGCGTGAAACTCACGAGAACCTTTACAGAGGCCACCAAGTGACGCGGGAAGCCTACGCTGATGAGTAGTTAAGCCGTACTCAGCGTTACGAATGTTTCACACAGTTTAAAACCTGCCGGACAGGAGTTGAAGGTGATCCTCATTCAGGACGCCTACCGACGACGCTGTCAGGAACGTGAACGAAATTGTACCTGTCAATAGAAGACAGATTGTCCGAGAGATTGCAGAAGAACGTAGCATTTCAGTTGGGTCATTTCACGAAATCCTGGCACAGCGTCTTGGAATGCTTCTTGTCGCCGCAAAGTTCGTCCCACGGCTCATGAGTCGAAACAAGAAAGATCTTTACCTTGCAGCCTTTAAAGAGTTTTTCGATTTCACAAATGAGAACGAGATGTTCTTTAAGAGAATCATAATTGTGATGTGACGTGGCTTTATTGTTATGATGTTGATTCCAAGGGATGATGTGGAAGGAAACATCATAACCCTATGAATCAGAGGATGGAGAAGGAAAGTAAAGAAGAAGGCACAATGGAAGGAAATTGCTGAAGGCACAAAAGGCGTTGTGAAGGCACAAAACGAATTAAAATGGTTTTGCAGCCTCATCAA
This sequence comes from Schistocerca gregaria, assembly GCF_023897955.1. Lineage (NCBI taxonomy): Eukaryota > Metazoa > Arthropoda > Insecta > Orthoptera > Acrididae > Schistocerca > Schistocerca gregaria. Next base: position 92,151,836 of record NC_064930.1, on the reverse strand, counting down.
ATGTATATCTCATTTTTTTGTAGTTAAGAACTGGTCCGATTTTTCAACAGTCTCTGTTAATAAGTTGTGTTGGTAGGTAAGTAATTAGTGATTCTTCTCTCAGAAATGTGACTCGTATGTATTCAGGGTATTTGGAAATATCCGTTACAAATGTAGGACTTGTAGAGGTGACTGAGTTCATAATATCTTGAATAGGAAATAACATCTGGAAACATACTGTTTCCGTTCTATTACAGTTTCAGTTCAGATATTGAATTCATCCACTTCTACTTGACGAATTGAATGATCCGTGACACAGTATAGTTATCAGGCTACAATTCGAAATGAAACGCAACGAAACATGGATTTATCACTTAGGCACATTTATATGCATTATCACTTTGACGTTAAATGTTTACCTGTTCCCAGATATACTGGTCGTCAACCTCGCATCTTTAGCGTCATGGCATGTGTGTTTGTACAAAGAGCTTATGTGGCTCACCATGTACTTTTATACAAGACAGATGAGGAAACAGCATATGTGCTATACATTTTTGCAACACAGTGTGTTTACATTCGTTTCAAGTTTGCACCCGACACAAGTACTTTTGCGGTATTCCACAGCATACTACAGTATGTAATGTATTGGTAAGGTATGTTATTTTCATCTGGTGTACCCAGTGAGCGCCAATGGCTTGCCGCGGTGGCTACACAGTTTTCCGTCAGATAACTGCAATGCCTCACAGCTGGGCCTGCCAGAGCCTGAAATTCACTTCGACTGCTGCCAACAGCCGAGTGCACGGCATTACCAATATTAATTTTGCTGTTGTTGAGGAGAATGAGGAAACAGGCCTTGTATTTAAGTGACAAGTTTGAGCTTATTGTCTCTGAGAGAATCAGTTTGTTGTGCAGAACAGACGATTGTGTAACATGCACGCCACACTGCAGACTAAGGGAACAACATGGAGCAGTGTATCAGGGCAACAGGAAAGATGAACAGCTGCTCTTGCTTCAGAAACATAAGAAAAACGTTAGTGATGTTACATTAGTTGCTGACATTTTAACATTTCCCCTACAGTACATGCCAGTAGCAGCTCCGTGTTCCTAAATATGTGCACTGCAATTTCTAAGTGTCAGCACGTGAGATATAAGAGTCTGTTTTCATTGAAGAACCGCAGACTTTAGTAACGGCCAGCTTTGAGAAGTATTATCGAAAAAACCTTGGGAGATTGATACCATGATCCATCATGTTCAAATTTGTTTTAAAATAAACGTCTTCTGGCTGTTTGCCACTTTACCATAGAGAAAGCTAAAAAGGCGGTTATGGATTATCTTCAAGCAAATGGCAGCAATACCAACCATATAACTGTTTAACTATGACACAAGGCTTATGGTTTCTTTCTTTTTCGTGTGCGGTGACGTTAACAAAGTAGGTTTGAGAAGCCTCCACGTGTGTGATACCACTGTTAGAGATGTTTACGAAATTTTTTTGAATAATTTGTTTCATATTTATCTAGACTATGGCCTCAATAGTTTACAAGCGGATGAAGTTAAAATACAGCGACAAAGAGCATCAGCAGAGGAGAGATCGGCGGAGCAGCGAGTCCCAGCAGCGGGTTTATAAATGTGTCCCTATTGTTCAGACAGACCTGGTGACAGCAGTTGTTACTGTATTTATAGGTTAGACACAGCAATTTTTCAAGGTGTTTACTTAAATTAGCTAGCAAACATAGGCCGTACATGTATAATAACCTTACACCAGTCTGCCATTTACTGTACATTGCCTTGTTGGGTTCCTCAACACATCTACACCAATACTCACACTGTACAAACCCTACAGGTAGGTGGCAGTGGACCATTACCACTATACCATATGTGTACTTTTGGCTTCTGTGTTCTTTCCATTGCAGTGCGTAACGCCGAAAGAATGGTAAATTTAAATACTGTAGTGAAATACTGATTGTGATGTCCTTTTTGTAAGCATTTAATATCTGCTGTTAGTTCTATTCTCTAAAAGTCCAACATACTATATCAACGTTCAAGAATGAGTACAGAGGAGTTTTGTTTGCTGTTTTCTTGTAGACTCACTGCATTTTCCCAAGATCCTGCGAAAGAATCGTAGTCTATTATCTATTGGGAATGACTCTGCTTTTGTGGCCGTTATGGCCATATCCCTACAAACAGTTATCCCTAGGTATTTGTATGAGTTGACTGATTCTAGATTTAATTCTCTGATATTCAAATGATAGAACACAACATTTTCGCATTTTGTATAGTGCACAGTTTTATATGTCTGATCAATTAAAGCAAGCTGTCAATTTTTCTACCGCTATTAAACGTTATCAGGTTGTTACGATTTGTGCACTTCCTCCACCTGATTGTCTTTATCCATGATCTTAATGGTATCTTGCGAGGAAACCGTGAGCTGGAATTTTTATGATCAGTGTCTTCAATGCCCATGCAAATTGGCATGGATCAGACTAATTTTTTGTGCATACTTACCCAATCAATACTGCAGATAACATCTCCAAAACATGTTTGCAGTGAAATCTCCTTATTCACTGTTGAACAGGGAATTAGTGACTGATTATTGTGGAGGGTATAAGTTACACAGCATTTTCATGGTGTAGTATGAGACACTGATTGTCTGCAGCTGATTTTGCTTGGAGCCGTATTGGATACCTTAACTTTTACAAACACTGAGAAGAAATATTTTGCTTTAGCATCCTGCAACAGTCAGAGGCACTTTATAATTACGACCAATAAACGTATCGACTTTTCATTTGATTACTGAAGCACTAACTTAATTGGTCACAACATACCAGGAACTGTGGAACCCCCTTATTTCTTATCAGCAGTAGAAAGTGCTCTGTTTCGCCTCACTCAGAGATTATTCCCTACCACAGCTCTGAGCGAACTTTCTTGAGATCAAGTTGTAGATTCGGTAATTAACTATTATGACTAACAATTCACTGTTGTAGATGCTAGGTATCACTTCTTTCACTGCAATAAATGGCCAGGGCAAACTTATCATGAGTGGTTAACAGATTTGCAGGGTATGATGAGGAAATGCAAATTAAAATGTGCTTCTGGCGCTTTATATTCAGATGTTAGGTTGCGTGATGCGATCATGTACAACATAACTGATGTCACACTTGGAGAACAGATTTTGAAACTTGTCTATCTATGAATTCAGCGAGTAGTACAAATATTACATCAGTGCAGTTCAGGTGTCATGTCGGCTGATAAATCTGAGCAGCCACCAGTTTGTCAGGCGGTGCCTGCCTGCGCACGCCGCTCCTCGTAAACAGTTCTCTACTCAGTGTAAGCAGCTCTCTGTAAGGTAATGAGAATAAAGTTATGCCCTTGATGCTATTCACACCACAAACGCAAGGATTGCCCGTCTAGACGAGCACAGTGGTATGCCTGCAGAAAGAAAGGTCACATTCAGTCCGTATGTTTGAACGGAACAACCATAAGATTTCTGTTCTCTTACAAAATTCTAGTCATAAGACCCATGTAATCAATGCAGCGTACTCAAAGCCTGCTGCAGGCATTAGCACAACTAGCAAGCAACTGTTTCTTCAGTGCTACGCCAGTCCCACAAACGTTTTGTTAATTTGCATATAAATGGAATTTCAGTTGGACATGGGTGCCTCTGTAACGTATCTGAATCGTAGCACATATGTAATTTTTGGCTCCCCATGCCTGTCTAAAACCAGCACGCACCTGATGTCCTATAATGGACAAGACGTTCCCGTTCTCAGAAAATGTACTTTACCTGCCTTGTATCAATCACGTACGCGAACTGTAACTTTCACTGTGCTAAAATCATGCGATTGTGAGAACATACACTATGTGATCGACAGTACCCTAAACGTGGATGAAAATGACTTACAAAATCCTGACGCCCTCCATCGATAAGGCTGGAATACAGTATGGTGTTGGCCCTCCCTTAGCCTGGATGACACCTTCCACTCTCGCAGGCATACGTTAGATCAGATGATAGAAGGTTCCTTGGGGCAATGGCAGCCCATTCTTCACAGAGTGTTACACTGAGGAGAGGTATCGATGTCGATCAGTGAGACCTGGCACGAAGTCGGCGTTCCAAAACATCTCAAAGGGGTTCTGTAGGATTCAGATCAGGACTCTCTGCAGGCTAGTCCATTACAGGGACGTTTTAGTGGTGTAACCACTCCGCCAGGGGCCGTGCTTTATGAAGAGGTGCTAGATCATGTTGGATGCAGTCGCCGTCCCCGAATTGCTCTTCATCAGTGGGAAGCAAGAAGGTGCTTAAAACATCAATGTAGGCCTGTGCTGTGATAGTGCCACGCAAAACAATGAGTAGGGCAAGTCCCTCCATGAGAAACATAACCACACCATTACACCACCGCCTCTGAATTTTACTATTGGCACCACACACGCTGGCACATGACGTTCACCGAGCATTCTCCATACCCATACCCTGCCATCGGATCACCATGATTTGTCACTCCACACAATATTTTTCTATTATTCAATCGTCCAATGTTCACACTCCTTACACCAAGCGAGGCTTCGCTTCGTATTTACCAGCGTGATGTGTGGCTTATGAGCAGCCGCTTCACCATAAAATGCAAGTTTTCTCACCTCCTGCCTAACTGTAATAGAACTTGCTGTGGATCCTGATGCACTTTGGAATTCCCGTGTGATGGTCTGGATAGATGTCTGCCTATTACACATTACGACCGTCTTTAACTGTTGGCAGTCTCTGTTAGTCAACAGACGAGGTCAGCCTGTACACTTTCACATTTCCACTTACTATCACATAGGAAACAGTGGACCTAGGGATGTTTAGGAGTGTGCAAATCTGGCATACTGGCATACAGACATATGACACAAGTGACAGCCTGTCACACGACCACGTTTGAAGTCTGTAAGTTCTGCAGAGTGCCCCATTCTGCTCACTCACGATGACTAATGGTTACTGATATTGAGTATGTGGCAGCAGGTGGCAGCACAATACACCTAATATGATGAACATATGTTTTTGGTAGTGTCCAGATACTTTTGATCACATAGTGTATTTCACCTTGATTTATTTCATTTCTTTGGCTTTAACATTCAGGACAATGTGTTGACAGAGAACGCATTAAATGATGAATACAGTAATGCTGAAAGAATTACCCTAGGTAGTTTCTGAATATTTAGGTAAGTCTAATAATTTTGTTCCACATATTACTAAGAAAGATAATGCTCAGCCACAATTTTGAGTGGCCAGTACTGTTCGTATAGGATTACGGGATGAACTCGAGTTTCAACTTAAAAAATTGCAAGGCAGCGTGGTTATTCCGCTCATACAAGCTAGTCAATTGGGTAAGTCCACTTGTTATGCTCCCCAAACCTTCCGGTCGCATTCACCTCTGTGTTTACTTTAAGTCTATAATCAGCTCACAAACTGTGACTGATACTTATCCATGATCATGCCTACAGAATCTCATGGACAGATTTGGTTCTGGTCGCTACTTTTCAATAAAATTATTTGCATGACGTGTATCTTCAAATGCCTTTCGATGAAGAAACGCTAAAAGTGTGTGTTGTGAACACTCATTTGGGCTTGTTGAAATATTTGCTTCTGTTTCTCACGTCCTATCGTTCACATCCACGAGATGGACCATAGCTGGCGGACACTGCTCCAACCTCCTCAACATCCAGCGCCCAAGTAAGGACGCAGAGGATGGGCACGAGGCAAGATCGTTCGTCGACTTGGCGCTTGCATATATCTGATTTCAGGCCCAGATGGATTGCAAGGCCGACATAACAATCAAATGAAAAAGAAAATCTGTGTTTAATCTTATGGGACTTAACTGCTAAGGTCATCAGTCCCTAACCTTACACACTACTTAACCTAAATTATCCAAAGGACGAACACACACACCCATGCCCGCCGAATGACTCGAACCTTCTCCTCAACCAGCCACACAGCAATCAATTTCTCCACTGTTATGTGCACAGTGACTCTTCTGTGTCTCTTCCCGCAGATTCACGTACACTGAGGACAGTGCAGCCACAGCAGCCATCAGAGGGTGTCATCACGACATCTCGGGACTGCACGACAGAGACGATGCCTTCACCTCCTCCGCCTCCTCTCATCCCACCGATGGCGCTGGACCCGCCCACAACGCAGCAGCTGACGCCTTCTACATCTGGTTACTGGCTTCCAGAGGTGATGGCGGGGTACCGCCGGAAGCCTGACATCCCCTGCAGCCACAGCATCCCGCCCATCGCAGCAACCGCGACCCTGCCTCGCCCTCCCCTCCTGTCGGTTTGGGAGGGGAGGGAAGTTCCGGCGTAAAGCCAAGCGCCGGCACGCCAGTCGGGAACGTTAGAGCAGAGAGAGCTGTGAAGAAGACATGAGCCAATAGCATGCTGAGCGACCGTCAGCAGCGGCCTCTCGCGGAAGAGAACACAAGCGCCGCTGCTGACTGGTAGAGGCCACTGCTATAGCAGCATCGAGACTGGGTACATTAAAACCACCGACTTAGGAATTGTATATGCTGACGAGATTGTTATTTGAATGTCACCCTCTGCTTGCGACACTTAGGTACTGCCATTTACTCATTTCACAATAAAAGTCTTTTATACGTTTCGCTTGAGTTGTTGTTTACCGATCCGAGAAGCGGATTTCCTAGACACCCCATGCTCGGCAAATAGGAAGGATACAACAAAAGTCAGCGTGTAATCGAAACTAATGTGTTGTAAGTACTGGTGATAATATCACTTTGAAACTACACACCGAAGATGCAGGATCGTCAGCACATTAGATACAGAAGTAAATTTGGTCGAAGATCTAAAATGAAGACGTGTTTTAAGTACAGAAGTTATGTGTGAGGAGTCTGGAGTTTTATACAAGTTCCAATAGCACCAAACATTTACCGAACAACTATTTATTACTAAATATTGTGAGAAAACTGGTGTTTATTAGTAATCGAGAATTATGCTATTTCTTTAACATTTTCAGCAAAAGGAGATTCCCTCTGATATGGCGCCTGCCGCTATCCTGTGATGTTTAGAGCGCGTGCTATAATCGATTATAGTTCACTGTTCTGGTGCGAGTGGCGCTGCGGTGGTGATTTGCTGTTACATCGCTGGCGTGTAATTGCAGTGGCCGGCGGAAAGCGAGAGGGTAGTCGGTTTCCGGGTACTGCACGGAACGTGAAGTTCGCTCTGCCTGACATGCTAGTGACTAGCGCTAAGGTTGTTGTGCCTCGCAATACGAGCAGAGTGGTCTGGGGCGGAGGCGAATCGCCGCTGTGCCGGCCATACGGTGGTGATTAAACTGAGGTGGCGCACTTGTTCTGCCTGCCTGTCTGAGGTGGAGGTCCGGTGGGGTCCTGTGATACTCTGGCCCAGAGACTACTAGTTGCTGAATTTTGGAATCGTCTGCCAGGTTGGGATGTGAGCTCGGTTGGTTCGTCAAATTTTCCACTCTAATCTCCAGCACTGGTTTCTGGACTTAATTCTGATTTGGGGCGGCGTCGTTGGAAGTTTGTGCTGCGGGTGTGTGGCACATAACGATATTTGTTGGTACTAATTTGTTTGCTCAACTGGAGTATCTTTTGGTTATCCCACTGAGGGGGTCGTTGCCCACCCAGTCTGCTCAGCGCTACCTTTGGTGGTACCTGTTTGTTCCTTTTGGAGGAATTCACGTAGGTGGTTTCTGTTACCTGCCTGGAGTTGTGTTCATGTATGGTATATTTGGTATTTGATGTTTTAGGTAAAGTCTGACTAAGAAAGGCGGTTTTGGAAAGTATATACATAGTGAGTTACTGGTGCTTGGTATATGTGGTCTTGTGCGATCTGAACAATACGATTTCGTCAATTTGGTTTATGTAACAGAATTGAGTGGTATGTTTCGTATTTTTTCTCACTGTGTTATTATTAGCTATGTGGAATAGTCGCGTTTGGTGTCGTTAAGGCACTTCTAAGACTGTGGTTTGACTGTTCATCTGTGCTTAGCTTTTATTGTTTTGTTTTAAGAAGCGAGATTGCTTATTAATATCTGTGTGTGTTGGCTTCCGGCACTTGTTAGGAGCGACCGAGTTAACGGCGCCATGGTTATCATGTGCTGTCGGGATGTTATATTGTTATTTGATTTTTTTAATTTTATCTTGTGTTGATATTATCTGTCGTGTGTAACAGAACATAACCAAGGTGCATTAGTAATGGGCAGTTGTGGGAGGCACGTCGGGAACCTCTCAGCGGTTTATTTCGGGGACTGTTTCTAGAGAAAAAGGCTTTGAGGTGTTGAGAACTCGTTCGTCTGTGATTGCATTGGGGGTTGGCCTTGCCCTTTGGTTGTATCAAATTATTATATTGTTGTTATATTTATTGGTTGTGGGTTGCACCTCTTCGATTTTATGGTGCCAAGTGCCACTATCTTTCTCAAGGTTTTTTATAAAAAAGATTTTTAATTGCAATGCCAAGTTAACATATTATTGGATTTTGCCTCTTGGGTAAACTGTAAAAACACTATTGTAAAAGGTTGCTTGATGTTATGGTGGCAAGCCTTCATTATTGTTTTTAAAGCTGTTTCTTTTAGCCATTTGTTAAGTTCTATAAGTTACATGAAAGTGATGTTACTTATAAGAGTTTAGCATTGGCAATTTAATAAACTGTGCACAGAGTCTGCTGTTTGGATATTATTGGGCGAAAATCCGTGGATAGCTGTCCTATAAGAACACGCATTCTACCCTCCTTCTACCTATAGTTCTCACTCTAGTTGTGACGGTAATGGATTCGTTGTATGTACTACGTAAATATGGGTGCAAAGCAAGACTGCATGATTACCTTTTCTGTACTGTTTATTTTAAAAGTAGCAGAGGTTACACAGAAAGCTTTATTTCTTATAGTCCATAGTCGTCTGCACTACACTCAGCTTGATCTTAGGATGTCTATGAGGTGCTGGTGGTTGTTCCGCTCGGCTAGGTCCAGCGGCGTGTCCCCACCGTAATTCCTGTCTTCCCTGTCGGCCCCTGCCTCCAGCAGCGCAGCCGCCGCCTCTGCGCGGCCACGCCGTGCCGCATCGTGCAGTGGCGTGCTCCCACTTTGATCCCTGGCGTTGTGGTCGGCAGAGGAAGCTGCCAGCAGCCGCACCACAGCCGCATGGCCTTTCCATGCAGCCAGATGGAGAGGCGTGTTCTGCCAGCGGTCCCTGGCGTTGACGCCTGCTCCTACCTCCAGCAGATGGGCCGCCACCTCCTCGTGCCCCATGGCTGCTGCCCAGTGCAGTGCTGTCCGCTGGTTCTCGTCCTTCGCCTCCACGTCCGCCCCCACTGCCAGCAACGTTCGCACCTTGCTCACTGACCCCTCCTTAGCGGCCGAAATCAGCATCTCTCCCTTCATGTCTCCAGAAAGATTTCTGCAACAAAAGGAAAATACTAACAAATTTCTTCAAAGAAACGCGTCAGAGGACGAAACACTATCGCAGAAGCAGAACTGTGTTGAGTTTCAAGAACTCATCTCCCCAAGAAGGTTACAACAATACACTGGTGTCCAAAGTTAAAGCAACAAACTGCGATTTCCCTGTCCTGCGTCTAATTCACGATGTGATCATGCAGTCTACAGATATCTGCACCATCGTGTTCTACACAGAACGTAGCACTCCAATCAACAGACAACCACGATGACGATGAAGGCAGCGCACCTATGAAATGGGGTAGTGCTTTCTGGGTAGTTCCACATCCACAATCACTGTAAGCACAGGCACAGACTGTGCAGTATGGTACAGAGAAGACGTACACCAAGATCTCTGCAGTGGAGGGCCATAGGAGGAATGTAAACAGCACAATCACACACTGATGTGGCCTGGTGGCTCAATGTGGATCTTACTGTTGTTTCTCAGATGTGGCGACAGTTTGAAGAGACAGAAACTGTATGTCGAAGACGAGGGCAAGACCCAACACGTGTGATACGAGAAAGGGAGGACCGCTGTTTGGCTACAAGGGCATCACGGTACTGCCTTACCACTGCACGGCAACTGGCATCTCACCTCGCAGCATGCACTGGATGTGTTGTATCGAGGCAAACGTTATACAGAAGGCCTCAGCAGAGCAGCCTTTATTTTCAGAGATCTGTTGTATATGTGCCTTGACACATCTCCACAGAAAGTAATATATAGAGTAAAGTCATCAACACGCCTACTGGATGGCCGAACCGTGGGCCTATATTTTCAAAGGTGAATCCCAGTATGGACTGGAGAGTGATTATCGACGGACTTGCATATGGAGGGAACGTGCACATGATTTCGGAGCCCAAACTTTGAGGAAGAAGACTGATATCCAGAAGGATCTTTAATGGTGTGGGCAGCGATTGCGTTGACTACTTGAACACCTCTTCATGACACTGTATGGCTGAATTGCCTCATACAGATCAGGTGATTGACGTTTTCTTGGAAATAGAAGATATTGCACATATGGGATATCCCAATTTGAATCCCATTGAGCATGTTGTGGATACAATAGTCCTAACCGCCGTCTGCTTCACGTCTGCTGTGCAGCGAGCTACCTTAATTTAAGTATTAACTGTATGTTTTTTACTTGTCACTGCTTCTTCCGTGTGTTTTTGCTTTTAGGAAGCTTTAATTGTCGAGTGCTAGTAATAGTGCTCCATAGATTTCGTGTTTGTTTTGCATACGGTCAGAGAGAGTCCCTTTAGTCAGCCATAGTGCCAGTGGTGCTAGTGTTTGTTTTCAATACAGTCCAGAGACAGGTAGTGTTATTTTCATTGTTTTCTACAAGTAGTGGGTAGCAATCACAGTTTAGTCGATAATCAGCCACCTTTAGTGAATTAGCAGTCTAGTTAAAAGTTGATTAAGTCTCTTTAGTAAATTGATTCCTTAAGAGGGATAGGATGTGTGACTGCTGTGTACGGACGCAGGAGGAGCCGGAGACTCCTTCGCGAAAAGCTGAGTGTGTTGATGGCTGCAGTCAGCCGTCTTCAGGCTGCTGCCTCGGAGTGTAGCGGCAGTGGGGAGTCTGGTGCGTCGCAAGGTACACCCCAGGTGTTACATGCTTCACCCACTGTCCCTGCTGTCGAGACGTCTTCGCTATTTGTAGTATCGTTCCCAGAACCTATCGCGGTCCTCTGGTTTGGAGCCGAGTGGAATGCTTAAACCAGAGGCTCAGACGATTCTACGGAGAGCTGGGGTGCAAATTTCTCGACCTCCGCTATCGGGTGGAGAAATGTAGGGTCCCCTGAATAGGTCAGGCGTGCACTACACGCCGGAAGCGGCTACAAGGGTAGCGAAGTATATGTGGAGTGCACATGGGGGTTTTTAAGGTTAGAGAATTCCCTCCCTAGCCCCGACAAGACGCCTCCTGAGATGTGGCAAGATAGGAGTAGGCAAAATGCAACAGGGAATAACAATATTAATGTGCTAATAGTAAACTGCAGGAGCGTCTACAGAAATGTCCCATAACTGCTCTCATTAACAAACGGTCACAACGCCCATATAGTACTAGGGACAGAAAGTTGGCTGAAACCAGATGTAAACAGTAATGAAATCCTAAACTCAGATTGGAATGTATACCGCAGAGACAGGCTGGACAGTGAAGGGGGTGGCGTGTTTATAGCGATAAGAAGTGCAATAGTATCGAAGGAAATTCACGGAGATCCGAATTGTGAAATGATTTGGGTGAAGGTCACAGTTAAAGCAGGCGCAGACATGGTAATTGGATGTCTCTATAGGCCCCCAGGCTAAGCAGCTGTTGTGGCTGAGCACCTGCAGAATAATTTGGAAAATATTTCGAGTAGATTTCCCCACCATGTTATAGTTCTGGGTGGAGATTTTAATTTGCCGAATATAGACTGGGAGACTCAAATGTTCATAACGGGTGGCAAGGACAAAGAATCCAGTGAAATTTTTTTAGGTGCTTTATCTGAAAACTACCTTGAGCAGTTAAACAGAGAACCGACTCGTGGCGATAACATATTAGACCTTCTGGTGACAAACAGACCCGAACTATTTGAATCAATTAATGCAGAACAGGGAATCAGCGATCATAAAGCGGTTACTGCATCGATGATTTCAGCCGTAAATAGAAATATTAAAAAGGTAGGAAGATTTTTCTGTTTAGCAAAAGTGACAAAAAGCAGATATCAGGGTACTTGATGGCTGAACACATAAGTTTTGTCTCAAGTACAGATAGTGTTGAGGATGAGTGGACATAGTTCAAAACCATCGTACAATATGCGTTAGATGAGTATGTGCCAAGCAAGATCGTAAGAGATGGAAAAGAGCCACTGTGGTGCAACAACCGAGTTAGAAAACTGCTGCGGAAGCAAGGGGAACTTCATAGCAAACAGAAACATAGCCAAAGCCTTGCAGACAAACAAAAATTACGCGAAGCGAAATGTAGTGTGAGGAGGGCTATGCGAGAGGCGTTCAATGAATTCGAAAGTAAAGTTCTATGTACTGACTTGGCAGAAAATCCTAAGAAATTTTGGTCCTATGTCAAAGCGGTAGGTGGATCAAAACAAAATGTCCAGGCACTCTGTGACCAAAATGGGACTGAAACAGCGGATGACAGACTAAAGGCCGAAATACTAAATGTCTTCTTCCAAAGCTGTTTCACAGAGGAAGACTGCACTGTAGTTCCTTCTCTAGATTGTCGCACAGATGGCAAAATGGTAGATATCGAAATAGACAACAGAGGGATAGAGAAACAATTAAAATCGCTCAAAAGAGGAAAGGCCGCTGGACCTGATGGGATACCAGTTCGATTTTACACAGAGTACGCGAAGGAGCTTGCCCCCCTTCTTGCAGCGATATACCGTAGATCTCTAGAAGAGCGAAGCGTTCCAAAGGATTGGAAAAGGGCACAGGTCATCCCCGTTTTCAAGAAGGGACGTCGAACAGATGTGCAGAACTATAGACCTATATCTGTAACGTCGATGAGTTGTAGAATTTTGGAACATGTATTATGTTTGAGTATAATGACTTTTCTGGAGACTAGAAATCTACTCTGTAGGAATCAGCATGGGTTTCGAAAAAACGGTCGTGTGAAACCCAGCTCGCGCTATTCGTCCACGAGACTCAGAGGGCCATAGACACGGGTTCACAGGTAGATGCCGTGTTTCTTGACTTCCGCAAGGCGTTTGATGAACAAAGTAAGAGCATACGGACTATCAGACCAATTGTGTGATTGGGTTGAAGAGTTCCTAGATAATAGAACGCTGCATGTCATTCTCAATGGATATAAGTCTTCCGAAGTAAGTGTGATTTCAGATGTGCCGCAGGGGAGTGTCATAGGACCGTTGCTATTCACAATACACATGACATCGGAAGTTCACTGAGGCTTTTTGCAGATGATGCTGTGGTGTATCGAGAGGTTGCAACAATGAAAAATTGTACTGAAATCGAGGAGGATCTGCAGCGAATTGACGTATGGTGCAGGGAATGGCAATTGAATCTCAATGTAGACACGTGTAATGTGCTGCGAATACATAGAATGAAAGATCCCTTATCATTTAGCTACAATACAGCAGGTCAGCAACTGGAAGCAGTTAAATGGATAAATTATCTGGGAGAACCCATTAGGAGTGATTTAAACTGGAATGATCATATAAAGTTGATCGTCGGTAAAGCAGATGCCAGACTGAGATTCATTGGGAGAATCCTAAGGAAATGCAATCCGAAAACAAAGGAAGTAGGTTACAGTACGCTTGTTCGCCCACTGCTTGAATACTGCTTAGCAGTGTGGGATCCGTACCAGATAGGGTTGATGGAAGAGATAGAGAAGATCATGAGGATAAAATCAGAGAGTTTAAAGCCCACAGAGAAGCATACCGACAATCCTTCTTTCCACGAACAACTCGAGACTGGAATAGAAGGGAGAACCGATAGAGGCACTCAGGGTACCCACCGCCACACACCGTCTGGTGGCTTGCTGAGTATTGATGTAGATGTAGGGAGACGTGTAGCACTACATAAGCGTCCACAAACAATTCCATAAGTCTTGTGGGTTGTTCCGCAAGAAGAATGATGTTGTTGCCTCCACATGAGAGTGACGACTTCATTCGCAGCTTGCCGTGTTGTTGTCAGGGTTGTATCAGACACAGGGGGTCACACACTATGCTGAACACATTAAACCAGTGATCGAATTGTGTGTACAGTTCTGTTAAGTTGAAAAAAAAGAAAAACCTATCATTTTTGCCTACCATAGTGGTCAGTGCTAATAGACAAGCAACACTGCGTGTAATAAATGCAGAAATCGATGTAGAATGTACGAATAACGTATATGTTAGGAGAGTGCGGCATTAATGGGCTGTGGTAACAGATGTCCAATGCTAGTACCTTAACTAACAGTATGTTATCACCTGCAGCTCCTTTCCTGGTCTCCTGACCTAAATGGTAGAATCCGAGACGGCTGGAAAAGCTTGATCTCGTCAGATAAGTCTCGGATTCCGTTGGTGAAAGCTGATGGTAGTGTTCGAGTGTGGCGTAGACCCCACAAAGCTGTGGACCCTAGTTGACATCAAGGATTGTGGTGTTGGCTCCTTAATGGTGTGCGCTCTGTTTACGTGGCATGGACTGAGTCCTGTGGTCCAACTGAACCGATCGTTGACTGCAAATGGCTATATTTGGCTACTGCGAGACCATTTTCAACCATTTGGTGACTCCACTTTCTCAAACAACAATATAATGAGCCACAACTGTCGTGACTGATTTGAGGAACATTGTGAACAACTGGTGTAAATGATTTGGCCACCTGGCTCGCGCGACATGAATCCCATAGAAGATTTATGGGACATAATCGACAGGTCAGTTCCTGTACAAAATCCTGCACCAGGAACACACTCGCAGTATTGGGTGGCTACAGAGACAGCACGGCAAAATATTTTTACAGGGGACTTCAGCGACTTCTTGGTTCCCCGCCACGTCGAGTTGTCGTACTACGCTGGGCACAAGGAGGTCTGACATGACCTTAGGAGGTATCCCACGACTCTTGCCACATCAGTGAACGTAGCTATACTCCTGACTTTCTCTGAACATTTCTATATTTTCTTCTTTCGTCGATCATTTGCAGTATTTATTCTGTTACTAAAGGTTTCTTCGAAGTTAGATTCCCTTTCTCTGTGTTGTCTGCCCACACGCGATTTTACGTTCTAAGAGATGTCCACTCGTCTTCAACTGAACTGCCTACTGTGATATTCCTTGCCCCCACATCCACATCGTTGGTAAACTTCAAGTACATTTCATCATTTCTCAGTACTGCATGATGCTATATCCTTCTACGCTGATTCTTCTGTACGATTCTCTTAAATTTCGCTCTACTCTTCATAATTATTAGATCTGTAGTTACATCTGGGTACACCTTACAGTCCAATATCTGATTTCGAAATCTCTGACCATGATGTAACCCAGCAGGAATCTTTCGGTGTCTCTGAGTCTCTTGCAAGTATATTTTTTAGTCACACGATTCCTGAACGGAGTATTCGTAATTACCATCTCAAATTGGTTGCACAACTCAATTAGACTTTCATCTCTCTTATCCCTATGCTAATCCCATATATCCGATGACCTTTCTTCTTCTCTTTCCCCTTCAACCGCATTTTAATTTCATACATCCTTCTCTCCTTTTTACTTGTGTCGTTGGCATGTGTACCTGAACTGTCGTTCTCAGCATTTTGATGTCGAATCTGGTTAGAAAAGCTCTGTCTTTGAGAAGTTCACAGTAGTCCGCTCTCTCCCCTATTTTCCTATTTATAACGAACCCTACTCCGAATATAACATTTTCTGCCGCTGATGATATACTTCAATGTGTCCTAAGATAAATGCTTAGCCTTTTCCTAGTTCACGTCAGTGACCCCCCACCGTATCTAGACTCGGCCTTTGCACTTCCGTTTTTAGACTCTCTAGCTTTCCAATTACAATCAAATTTCTGAATTCAAAGCTCCAAGTCGTAGAATCTTATCCCACCATAACTTATTCCGTCTTTTTTTCTTAGTCACTTCCACCTTGACAGTCAATTCGCAGAGATCCAAAAGAGTAACTTGTCCGGAATCTTTCCACAATGCAGACTGCATCACAACAGTTTTCCTGTTACCGTCATATTTCCTGTGGATGCACATTATGTGGTTTTAATTTATTAGATTCCATTGCCTTCTGCATCGTCATGTCATTGATCACTTTTGATTCTCCAGCTTTCTAGGGAAGTTTTCTACCCCAAGGGCAATAGAGTTCCTAGAAGCTCTATCCTTTCCTCCAACCTCTTTGACCTTTCTGTTATTGTGTGTCAGAGCGCTGATAACGTCGGCGATGAGCGCCTGTAGGTCCGAACAGACACACACAGACACACACACAGACACAGACACACACACACACATATACACACACACACACACACACACACACACACACACACACACACACACACACACTCTTTGGCCTTTGTCAGAAATGTGGCGACTTCTTATACTGGATGTCTTCTGCAGCCACTGCTCTTAATTTTTGTTCAGAGGTTAAGCAGCGTCTGTGTTCGAACGTGGGACACAGAAAATTTTCATTACTAATCAATGGCGCACTCCTAAACCGTTGGTATAAAACAGAAACACTGTCCCAGCATTTATTAGACTATCATGTAAAAATGTGAAGTAAGTCGTTTAAGAGCCGAGCTCACTGAAGGGCATGGTCGAATTCTGTTGTTTCTTCTGATGAAAGCTGGTTCAACCTCGCTGCCGGTAATGACCACGTTTTGATTTAGAAGGAGGCCAGTTGGGGGGCCTACAACCAACCTATCTGTGTGTTAACACACTGGACCTAAACCTGGAGTCATGGTCTGGGGTGCGATTTCATGTGACAGCAGGAACACTCTCGTGGTTATCCCACACACCTTGAGGGTAAATATCTGTTTCAATCTGCTGATTCGACCCATTCTGGTGCCATTAATGAACAGCATTCCAAGGGGGAGTTTTCCAACGGGATAACGCTAGCTCACATACCGCTGTTGTAACCCAACATGCTCTATAGAGTGTTGGCATGTCTCCTGGCATGCTCAGTCATCCGTTCTGTTTCCAGTCGAGCAGATATGGGACATCATCATACAGTAGCTCCAGCATCATTCACAAACAGCATTACGATCCCTGTACTGACCAACCAAGTGCATCTGACATCTAACTCCATTCCACAAACTCACGTCCGATACTTGTGCAACACAATTCATGCATGTCTGCATGTCTGAATTCGACCTTCTCACAGTGTACGACCATTTCACGTTTCCAGTGGCGTATCTCGCACCTACATTGAACTGCGATCTTGCAGTGTTAATCAGTTTCAATATGCTACCCTGGCAGATACATTCCTGATGTTCCACAACTCTGTATTAACAAGTTTTTGGTTTTGTGATTCTTTTCTATCAGTGTATTTATGATTGTAAACTATTTTCGTTTAAAGTAGTTGTCGCTTTTAGTCTTCGAAAGACTGTATTTTTTACGTAGGACCTTTTATTAGTCACCACAACCGTCTGATGCCCAAGAAAAAAGGAAGCCTTCATTCTCTTCGCCCTGTACATTGTTATTCACATCAGTACCATGTTACGCACGATCTGTTCCCCAGCCTGGTTTTCTTAACTCTCTGTCAACAAACTTTTCACTCCATTATTAAGTATTTTGTTCATATGTTTCAGTTCCTGCTCTTTATCTTTTATTTACTCATGCTGTTGTTTCCCTCTCAACTTTTAGCCAGCTTTCGTAACTTTTTATGTCAGTCTTTTTATGCTGGAACATTCTTCCCTTTCCATGTCTTGTTTCTTATTCAACCACAATAATTTATTTTCTACTTTGTTATCTGCCCCTTTTCTACTGAGATTGTACTAATTTCGTGTCCAGTATGTGCAAGATAATCTAAAGACTATCCCTATTCAGCGTTATTCATGCTGCTTAATGAGTTTCTGGGTTATCTACAAGGTATTCTTCCCTGTGCTCTCTATCTTTAGCCGTTCGTGCTACACTTCCCTATAGTCGGTTGTCTTCTTATGTCGAATGAATGATGCTATTTGTGTACCAGAAATTAGGTACATACTCGTCAGGCTATCTTATTTGTATAATTTCACCATACATTCTCTGTATCTTTCAACATTATCAGACCCATGGATGGACTTTTGTTGAGTGCTTGTGCTGCGAGAGGCGTCCAGATTGGGAAAAGTATTCTTATAGGTATTTGCTCAGTTTGACGCAAACATTAAATCTAATGACATTGTACATCTGTGGCTGACCATAAAAGTTAATTTAAGCCCGAAATCCTTGAATAACTGAGAGACATATGTTTTCTTAAGTCCCCTGAAACATTATTTATCCCATTGTCAACGTTAAAATGCTGTGTAACCTTCCTTGTTTTCCCTTGAATAGGCAGAGACTCCTCTATTGTCCAACAGCTTGTTGGATTCTGCTCTGATGAATTGTAAAGGCATGTTGAATACTCTGAATTGCCACTTTTGGGCCTGTAGAATTCAGCTAGCCACTGAAATGCATTTTGCAACAATATCAGTTCACTATCAGACTATCATTATTTCATGAAGCGACAATCAAATGTATGTGATTACCACTGTAGATCAATAATTTTAAAGAAGAAAAGTGACGTGACGACGAATTTACGCTCATGCTGGTCTGCAATGAATAAAAAGAAAAACTTTTAGAATGTCAGATATAAAACTCCCTGAGCCACCGAGGGCTTTACAGCTGGCGAGATATGGCTGCTGTGTCCGTCTCCACTCAACGATGCCCACGCATTACAATTGACTTGATTTTTATTGATCCAAAATGCCTGCGTTAATCAGCAAGATACCGACAGGTCTGGCTTCCAGTTTAGTCGAGGCTGATGCTGTCACGGATGATTTCCAAAAACTGCCACTAGAGGTTCTCACATACATTCTCGTAGTAGGATAAGACATGGATCTCAACTGATTCTGCTCCCCCAGTGGTGGGGTTCCCACAACATCGTATCACTTATAGTGTTGGCAGAGTAATCGCGGAAATGCAAGTGACGGCGGGAGTTTCGGAGATTTCTGGTTATTTGGTAAGGCAGCCTAATACTGTACGTGATTGCTAGTCAGAAGAAACAAACAAGATCCCGTCTCTGCAGAATTAATTCATAATATAGCAAATCATCGCTGAAAACAGAAATTGCCGCTAACTCACCAACACAGTCGCTGTCTTTGGGGAAGTATCTTACACAAGTAACTTCATTAAGTGGCTCAGTTGTGTTAGGAATTGAAAATACGTTACGATGCAGACCTGTAGATACTTGCCTCGTCAGACATAATAGTTTGTAAATGAAATAACTTAATACCAGAACTATAACATACGCTTCGTCAAATACATGAAATAGCGACATTTGATTTCTTCACTTTAACACTGGGCTAGCTGCCCAACGTGTAACGCTGTTATTGTGACGGAACTCACCGCAGGTGAGAGACGGCGGCGTCATCAGGCTGTGGGGCGGCCTGGGGAGTGGTGGGGGGCGCAGCTGTGGCTGGGCTCCGGCCGTCGTCTCTGTGGCCACTGAGCGACTGCGAGGAGGGGCCGGTCCTGCTCTCTGCAGCGCCTGGCGTGCTGCACAGGAGGAACACTGCCTCGAAAAGGGTTTTTACATCGAGTCCAGTGGGCAGATTACCACAGACTGTACGGCTGAGGTACTGTCCACACACAGGTAATACAACACACACTGCCAAAGACACTAGTGGGGCAACTAAGGTATTCAGCTAAACACTTCACACATTCCATCTCCTAACTTTCTTATACCCGTAGCGTAGCATACTACACAGTATTTTGTACAAAATAAACCACAAATGTAAGGTTCGTACTAAGCTCAAGAATTATGCTTATGGCAACTTTTAGTCAACAAAGTTTCAATACACAACAAATAAATCACAAACAAATTTCAGTGACAGTGTCGCTCCAATGCACTTAATGTGGTGCTGACGTTATGGGATGGTGTTTCTAGCTCGTGTGTTATGTGGGGTAGGATGTCAAACCGGCCGACTTAGGAGCAGGAGAGACACCAGAGGACATTTTAGTTTCCACAGTCTATACGTTTACAAATAAAATCATAAAACATCGTCAGAATGTCCAGGAAGAATTCAGGATTCACACTCACAGCAGTGGAAGTGCAAAAATATAAAGAAATAATATTTTTTTTACATGTGAAATTTCATAAGTATTCTTCTTCCTGTCGGCTGCAGCTGTCGCTATAGGTACACCTTTCTTCATAAGTAAGAGTTATCCTTGGATGAATTTTGCACAGCCTGGAAACCATACTTACAGGTACATGAAACTCTAGAATTTATTTAATTTATGAAAAAATGAATGTGCTGTAGCACTTTTAACTTCATCTTTAGAGAAAACTCAAGTTTTATAGTTATATTACCTCAATTTTTAGCACAGTTTTTAATCGACTAGCAAGATTCTAGAGGTTTGTATTAAGGAGTTTGTGTATAATGAGTATACCAAGTTTGAAAGTAATAGCATACTTATTTTGAATGTTACATGTACCTAAGTAAAGAAATGTCTGTTTGGCGGAAAATGGCCATTAAAGTTTCTGCTTGTATTTGGCATTCCTTTAGAACGGCCCAGCACCATAAGCAAGTTCTCTTCCATTTCCTAAGTCGGTTTTCTATCTTTTCATATTCCTGATTTTATCTCCTCCAAAAATAATTTATCGGCTTTCACTACACACTCTCTATCACATACAAAGCTTTGATGCAGTTCACTCCCATTTTCTCTAAAACATATTTCTTGCTTTGCGCACAATCATTAAAACATGAAACCGAATCATAAACACAAGTAGCAACTGCATTTTGTCCAACAAAAATTGTTTTGTCAATATTTCCCATACACATTGGTTAAAACCATGAACACATTTCTTCAATAAGTTTTCATTTGCAAGGTCCCTGTTATAGATTTGGGGGCTTCCATTAAAGTCGTGAGCCAATGGTGTCACATTTGTTGCAGCACCCTTTACTCAGTATTTGCTGCCCTGATGACTTTGTGTAGGATTGAAGCTGTGCAAAGGGGTGTGGCGCTACATCTCGGTACATTTGGACCAAGTAACATTCCTTATGATTACTCAAATATTTATTTTCTATACATCGAACTATTCAGGAAGTTATGCGCTACAAAATAGGCATATCTTAGAAAAAATAAATTTTCTAAAATTTTTGACATCTCCCTGTAGGAGTCAGGAATCCGACTGTTGGAGGAAGAAACTGGAGAGACCAATGCTAAAAATCTTTTTCGGTTGTTTCGTCCAAGTTGTGTGTAAGAATGATGCGAAAATAAACCTAGAACACGAAGAAGTGGGATACAAATTACAAAGGGGAAATTATACCAGTGATACGATGCTGTGCAATGTCGTTAGTTTGAGGGATGTTGCATTCATATTGCAAATTAATTTGTACTTCTACTTGTACTCTAAACATCACCATACACTTATTTTTCCTCCAAAATGAAAGCAATATATACAGATTCAGTTATCCCACCATCTTTTACACATTACTAACATAGAAACTCTTCTCCAGGATAGGAGTTGTCAAGAAGAGACTTTTTCAGTTTATTATCAAATTTCACCTTGCCATCTGTTAGACGTTTTATACCACTGGGTAAGTGGTCAAAAATTTTTTTGCAGCTTTGTGCACTCCCTTCTGTGCTAAAGACAACCTTAATGTTGTTTAATAAATGTCATTTTTTCTGCTAGTATTGTAATTACGTACCTCATCGTCCCTTTTGAACTGTAGTGGATTATTTACAACAAACTTCATGAGGGAGTAAATATATAGTGAAGCAGTGGTCAGAATGCCCAACTCCTTAAACAGATGTCTACAAGGTGATCACGGGTAAGCACCACATATTGTTCTTACAGCACGTTTCAGGGCAATGATGACCATCTTTCTTAATGATGAGTTACCTCAGTTCATTATTCGGTATGAAATTACTGAATGAAAATAAGCAAAATATGTAAACTTATTGATTTCTATCTCTTCAAAATTTGCTATGACTAAGTTAAAACGTGGCTAAACTAAATTGGTTTAGGAGTTCCGAAATTTGTGTATTTTCCCATTTAAATTCTCATCAATATGGACACATAAGATTTTGGAATTTCCCACTATATGTACTATTTCATCACAACATGTTACACTTATCACTGGTGCAGTACCCCTGGAGGTACAGAACTGAATAATATATGTCTTTGTGAAATTCACTGTGGGACCATTCGCAGAAAACCAGTCAATGATTCTTTTGAGAACTTTCTTCACCATTTTTTTTTCAATTTCTGTATGTATACTGGGAGTGATTACCATACTGGTGACACCTGCAAAAAGAACTAGTTCTGCTTGCTGTACATTGGACTGTAGATCATTTACATATGAGAGAAACACTAGTGGATGTAAGATTGAAAATAGGGGAAACTCATACGTGATTTCTTCCCTGTCAGAATTATGTCCCTGGATGCTGTTTGCTGAATTACTAATAAGTACAAATTTTTGTGTTCCTTTGCTCAGATATGACATCATCCATTGGAAGGCTATACCATCAATCCCAGAAAAACTTCAATTTATCAAAGAGTATACTATGATTTGCACACCAAGTGCTTTGGATAGGTCACAGAAAATACCTACCGGTACTATTTTGTTATGTAATGCTGGTGTGTGATCATGTAAACAGCACTCTCAGTAAAGCAACCGTTCTGAAACCCAAATTTTGATTTGCTGAGGACACTATTGTTGTCAAGATGTAATACTCTTTTAGAATACATCTCAGTCTCAAAAATGTTGGAAAATGGTATCAGCAGTGAAATAGGTCGGTAGTTACTAATGTCTCTCTTATCTGTGAAACAAAAGGTGTCGACATTCCAGTTCAATACTGAACGCTATTCATTCTGTGAATCCCAAGAAGAGCAAAGACACGGATTGAAACAAGTGTGCTGTTACGAGTCACTGTTCCATAATTAATAATTCGCTGTCTTACACATAAATTGAAGCATACAGGGAACACAGTCAGAGGTCGCTGTGACTCTCCGTGACGCGGCGGGAATTCTGCATCAAGAGGATCGAAGAAAACAAGAAGAATGCGCTTGAGCCAAGAAGGTTCGATCCGTACCAGTTTTGTCATACAAATATTCATGCACAATAGCGGTAACAAGAAAAGGATGTATGTAAATTTACGAATGTTGAATGCTGAATACATGTATTGAATATTGAAGGTCTATTTCTGTTAAAGCCAGATAAAGCTCACACAGGATATGTGCACCTTCCATTTTTTTTCAATGATTCTTTCAAAAGTTTCTTTTTTATTATTTAAACAGCAAATATTTATTAAGATTTCCAATATATATATCTCATTTCTAGTCCCCCCACCACTATTCAATGGCAACCGTGACAGGATGGCGCCGAGAGGAATGTGAACAGACCTTTCAATTCTCGAAGAAAAAAAATTTTTTACATAAATTATCCACTTCAGCTGAAAATACAAAATTCATAACAAATATAAAAAATTCACTAAAATACATAGAAACACAAATAGGTAAAATAGAGTGCGTAAATAAATTTAAATGTCTTGGAGAAACTATACAACAGAATGGACTAGAAAAATCTGCAATAGGTGTAAGAATTAGCAAAATGGAAAGAGCATATGGTTTGACCAAAAATATTTACAACAAGAAATGTATATATAGAAAAACAAAACTAAAACACTACACCACAGTGGTACAACCAGAATGTTTATATGGATCTGAATGCCTAACGATGAACTACAAGATGGACAAACTGAAGGTGCTGGAAAGAAGGATTATCAGAAAAATAATGGGTGGAATGGAAACTACATAAGAAGTAATGAGGAGATCTACAAAAATATAGAGAAAATATCTGAAGTAATGGCCAAATGAAGATTAACCTTTCTTGGACATCTCTACCGAATGGATGGAAATAGACTAGCAAAACAAATACTGCTATATTTCTGGAAGAAGAAATCGACAACAGCATGGATTACAGAAGTAACAAAAGATCTTGAAAGAAACAACATCAAAGAATCAGATAAAGCAGAAAGAAACCGTTTTAAAAACAAAATACTAAATTTGAAAGGCTTTCGAAGCAGAAGAAATAAAGAATCCTGAACAACATGGGCAGATGAAAGGAAGAGACTTCATGGGGAGAAAATAAGGGAAACCTGAATAAGAAACAACAACAAAGGAAGAAGAGGAACTGAAGTTGTTAACGTGATCGTAGTTGGTCAATGCGACTGTAAAAAAAAAAAAAAAAAGAAAATTTATCGTTACAAAGAACTAATGAGGCCTTTGTTGCATTTTTACATGTCCGTGAGTTTGAAACTATTAACAACTTGAAGGAGCAAATTAAAATTAAATTCTGCTTACGAACAAGATGTGCTGGAAATGCAAATTTCAGCGGTTAAAGTAGGAAGTTGCTACGCTGTATGCTTATATGGCCGCGCTTGGCGCCGTCTCTCTCGCAGTAGGTAATCCTTATTCCTTCCAATTAATATCCTTCACGGAAAGTACATTTCTATTGAAAAGCCGACGATATGTGTAAGGTCAACATTATTTGACGAACACCGATTCAAACAAAATTTCATATTTAAAATTCGTTTACTTTCATAATTGGCAACTGTAGAAAATTCATTACAAAATGCAATATGCCGAGACGGCGGAAATTCGAGCTTGGCAACAGTTGAAGGTCACGCGCCAACTCGTGAACTGGCCGATGGCTACCAAACAACCAGGTTGGCGTCCCATTATTAAAAAAATGATGATACCGGTAATATAACTAGTCATGATGCCGCTCCTATGACGCTCTATGAGACAATTTCTCAGGTCTCACCGGGAAACATTTTCTCAAATAGTGAATATGAAGTGCGCAACAGCGAAAATTCCTTTGATTATCTGCTCACGACGTTGTGGACGCAAGCACAGGAAGCAGTTCACAAAAGTAATGCAAATGCCAGCGAGACACACACTCTGACACAGCTAATGCAACTAATAACACAACAGTTTGCACAGAAAAACCAGGCGTTCAACGATTTCAAGAGTAGTATTAGTGACCAGTTGATAGAGGTGGGCAAAAATATACTCACTGAATTATCTGACCAATTATCCGGTAAGTTCACAGAGCTCGGTAAACAACCAAAACAAGAAATAATTACCGACATGTGCTGCAATATAAATATGTTAACGGAAAAGGTAAGATCCGCATATTGTAATGGGGAACAACTTGCAGGTGAGTTGCAAAACCTCAGTAACGCATTCTGTCAAGTTGAGGACACGCAATCCCATGTGGATGCGTCGGTAAAAAAATGTGACGAACGTAGTCAGCGAGCTGCAAGACGTATGCAAAAACCTAACTACAGAAATACAAAAGTTGAGTCTAAGAGTAGATCATATTAGAGTCAGAATTTGCTAAAAACAGAGAGGTATGCTATGTGTAGATGTAAAGGAAATAACTGAAAGAGCTGTAGCCGGGATGCTGGAGAAGGGCAGCACCCTTGCTGGAAAGGTAGCGCCTGAGTGCAAAACCTGTGTAGGCACTGCAAAATTTGTAAACTTGTGGTAAGATCTTATGGGACCAAACTGCTTAGGTCGTGGCTCCGCAAGCTTACACACTTAACTGACTTACTTACGCTACAGACAGCACACTCACCGACGCCCGAGGGAAGATTCGAACCACTGACGGGGGGAGCCCCGTGAGGACCGTGACAAGGCGCTCCAGACCGCATGGCTACCCCGCGCGGCCCTTATGTGAATACTGTAGAGCTATTTAGAGCTCTAAAAGAGAAGGAAAGCCAACTTCTTGCTAAAAGAGACTCGGGTTACACGAAGCAGAGGAAAGGTTGCGAGGCAGTGTTGCTAAAACTACAGACATTCCAAAAGCAGCATATGACAGAATACAAACCTATGCTCTTAGATACCTTCACTGGCTACCAACAATTCAGGATTGGCCCTTAGAAGGGAAGTAGCTAAGGTTGCACAATTCAACAACACTTGCTGGCAGCTGCATCTGTCGAGCAAGCGCAGTTAGCGTGGATACGCCACAAGCGAACATAAACCCGACTGTCACTGACAGCGCGGCGTGTTTGTCAACATTACTTGCAGATGAGGGATTACTTTCGCATCGACCATTCCCGATGTTTGATTATGAATGGAGAAGAACACACCCTGTGGTCTTTATCACAACATTTCGAAATTTTTTACCTCGTACCTTGACCGAAGCGCAGAAAATTAGAATTGTTGCTGAATACACACAGAGTGACGTTCTGCTGTGAGTTACGAACATATCGGAACGTTATGAATAGAACGAGACGGCATCTCTGGATAATTATTGGTTTGAGGCCGTACAAGAGAGGCTCAGACGTGAAGTATTCAACGCAGCTCCGTTCAATAACAAGTATGGAAGCTCACGAGGATATTTTCAAAAATATTTGAATAAAACCAGGCCTGGACGAAACCGGTATCTCAAGCAGACGTCCTGAAAATTTTAAGGAGTCGTCTTCCTGCCCACGTTAGAGAAAAACTCATCAACATTCCGGAACACGAGACCGAATAGTTTCGCCCGCACCTCGTAGTCGTGCGGTAGCGTTCTCGCTTCCCACGCCCGGGTTCCCGGGTTCGATTCCCGGCGGGGTCAGGGATTTTCTCTGCCTCGTGATGGCTGGGTGTTGTGTGATGTCCTTAGGTTAGTAAGGTTTAAGTAGTTCTGCGTTCTAGGGGACTGATGACCATAGAATGTTAAGTCCCATAGTGCTCCAAGCCATTTGAACCGAATACTTTCTATCTGTATTGGACTTAATAGATTTCATAAACGAAGAGAGATCAGTACAAGTCATGCCTGTTAATACACCGATAGCGCCACAGAGATTTACGGACCAATATGTAAATAACGGATTCGTTTTACAAAACGGGTGGCAATCTAACACCACAGAGATGATGTAACATAATGGTAGCGATAATCACAACGGCAATGGAGAAAGCCCTAAATTTAAAGGCCAATATAAGATAAATGGGCAAAAATTTAGCAAAAACAGCTACAAAGGGTGAGTAGTGTACGGACAGGCTGTACAATATGTACAGACACCGGCAACGGTCAGCCGATCGTTGGCAAACGCAAAACAATACCAGACAACCAAATAACCCACAGACAGCGGAATGCCGCCAGAAAAGTAACGCAAATATGGTGAATAACGCTCAGAGGCAAAGAGAATTTCGGTCGAGAGCCTCACAGGATACTAAGTGGTGTAATCAAACACCAACACTCCACACAGTGGAAGCTACGCCCAACCCTGAGGCCGAGCCATCGCGACGCCAGGAAACTTGAATCGGTCGCGGTAGGCCCCCGTTCCGTGACCTTGGAGGAGAGTGGGGCACATGTTTGATCGACACTTGCTTTATAAGGTTACTTTGAGTGAAGGGGTTTAGGGTAGCATGTACAGCACAAAGAACAGAGCGTGCTTGCCCTAGCTGCCAACAGCACATGTCACTGTGTCTGCCTGTGATCTGAGTAGCCCATCACTGTGTCTGTGACTGGAATGACACCTGCAGCTGCCACAGCTAATGTTCGTCTTTCTTCAACCACTTGATGAGCAAACGTAAATAACAGCTTGTTGTATACATGAAGTTTAATAGAAATGACGACTGCAAATAGGACAAAAATAATTCATGAACCTATGAAAATCTTGGCTATTGCCGGATTTTTGGAGGCAAACTTACCTGCTGACATACTCAGTTTAGTACGGTGATTTGATGAAACTCTTATGAGAATTTAACGAAAGCATCGTGAGCCATCAGAAAATGCTATTGCTAATTTCAGTGTCTGTGTTTAAGAGTCTACTATGCAATGTCCTTCAGAAATGCATGCACGTCTGAAGGAACGCATGCTACTGCCATCTACAGCAGGAAACATATTCACAATCACGAATATGATGACACTCCAACTGTACACTTTACTGTGGACGTATGAAACTTGATATCAGACCTGGACTGGAATCAGAACTTCCCATTGTACATGAGTGGTCGCCGCAACCACCTCGTCTATGCGAGCGTGTTTCAGTGACCGACCCAAAACTCGTCACATCGCTGTGAGTTCCCATGTCTCGCTGTAGAACAGTCACTGTAACACTCACACAGGAAGAAACACACTTACTGTTGTCGCGGTCTTTGCCTGGGCATGTAAATACTACTTACAGTGCCTGTGTTTAAAAACCTTCCGTAGGATGTCAGGAGAAAGAAAACTGGCATTCTACGGATTGGAGCGTGGAATGTCAGATCCCTTAATTGGGCAGGTAGGTTAGAAAATTTAATAAGGGAAATGGATAGGTTAAAGTTAGATACAGTGGGAATTAGTGAAGTTCGGTGGCAGGAGGAACAAGACTTTTGGTTAGGTGACTACAGGGTTATAAACACAAAATCAAATAGGGGTAATACAGGAGTAGGTTTAATAATGAATAGGAAAATAGGAATGCGGGTAAGCTACTATAATCAGCATAGTGAACGCATTATTGTGGCCAAGATAGATACGAAGCCCACACCTACTACAGTAGTACAAGTTTATATGCCAACTAGCTCTGCAGATAACGAAGACATTGAAGAAATGTATGATCAAATAAAAGAAATTATTCAGATAGTGAAGGGAGATGAAAATTGAATAGTCATGGGTGACTGGAATTCGGTAGAAAGAAAAGGGAGAGAAGGAAACGTAGTAGGTGAATATGGACTGGGGCAAAGAAATGAAAGAGGAAGCCGCCTGGTAGAATTTTGCACAGAGCACAACTTAATCATAGGTAACACTTGGTTCAAGAACCATAAAAGAAGGCTGTATACATGGAAGAAGCCTGGAGATACTAACAGGTTTCAGATAGATTATATAATGGTAAGACAGAGATTTAGGAACCAGGTTTTAAATTGTAAGACATTTCCAGGGGCAGATGTGGACTCTGACCACAATCTATTGGTTATGACTTGTAGATTAAAACTGAAGAAACTGCAAAAAGGTGGAAATTTACGGAGATGGGACCTGGATAAACTGAAAGAACCAGAGGGTGTACAGAGTTTCAGGGAGAGCATAAGGGAGCAATTGACAGGAATTGGTGAAAGAAATACAGTAGAAGATGAATGGGCGGCTTTGAGGGTTGAAGTAGTGAAGGCAGCAGAGGATCAAGTAGCTAAAAAGACGAGGGCTAGTAGAAATCCTTGGGTAACAGAAGAAATATTGAATTTTATTGATGAAAGGAGAAAATATAAAAATGCAGTAAATGAAGCAGGCAAAAAGGAATACAGACGTCTCAAAAATGAGATCGACAGGAAGTGCAAAATGGCTAAGCAGGGATGGCTAGAGGACAAATGTAAGGATGCAGAGGCATATCTCACAAGGGGTAAGATAGATACTGCCTACAGGAAAATTAAAGAGACCTTTGGAGATAAGAGAACCACTTGTATGAACATCAAGAGCTCAGATGGAAACCCAGTTCTAAGCAAAGAAGGAAAAGCAGAAAAGTTGAAGGAGTATATATAGGGTCTATATAAGGGCGATGTACTTGAGGACAATATTATGGAAATGGAAGAGGATGTAGATGAAGATGAAATGGGAGATAGGATACTGCGTGAAGAGTTTGACACAGCACTGAAAGACCTGAGTCGAAGCAAGGCCCCCGGAGTAGACAACATTCCATTAGAACTACTGACGGCCTTGGGAGAGCCAGTTCTGCCAAAACTCTACCATCTGGTGAGCAATATGTATGAAACAGGTGAAATACCCTCAGACTTCAAGAAGAATATAATAATTCCAATCCCAAAGAAAGCAGGTGTTGATAGACGTGAAAATTACCGAACTGTCAGTTTAATAAGTCACAGCTGCAAAATACTAACGCGAATTATTTACAGAGGAATGGAAAAACTAGTAGAATCCGACCTCGGGGAAGATCAGTTTGGATTCCGTAGAAATGCTGGAACACGTGAGGCAATACTGACCCTACGACTTATATTAGAAGCTAGATTAAGGAAGGGCAAACCTATGTTTCTAGCATTTGTAGACTTAGAGAAAGCTTTTGACAATGATGACTGGAATACTCTCTTTCAAACTCTGAAGGTGGCAGCGGTAAAATACAGGGAGCAAAAGGCTATTTACAATTTGTACAGAAACCAGATGGCAGTTATAAGAGTAGAGGGGCATGAAAGGGAAGCAGTGGTTGGGAAAGGAGTGAGACAGGGTTGTAGCCTCTCCCGATGTTATTGAATCTGTATATTGAGCAAGCAGTGAAGAAAACAAAAGAAAAGTTCGGAGTAGGTATTAAAATCCATGGAGAAGAAATAAAAACTTTGAGGTTCGCCGATGACACTGTAATTCTGTCAGAGACAGCAAAGGACTTGGAAGAGCAGTTGAACGGAATGGATAGTGTCTTGAAAGGAGGATATAAGATGAACATCAACAAAAGCAAAACGAGGATAATGGGATGTAGTCGAATTAAGTCGGGTGATGCTGAGGGAATTAGATTAGGAAATGAGACACTTTAAGTAGTAAAGGAGTTTTGCCATATGGGGAGCAAAATAACTGATGATCGTCGAAGTAGAGAGGATATAAAATGTAGACTGGCAATGGCAAGGAAAGCGTTTCTGAAGAAGAGAAATTTGTTAACATCGAATATAGATTTATGTATGAGGAAGTCGTTTCTGAAAGTATTTGTATGGAGTGTAGCCATGTATGGAAGTGAAACATGGACGATAAATAGTTTGGACAAGAAGAGAATAGAAGCTTTCGAAATGTGGTGCTACAGAAGAATGCTGAAGATTAGATGAGGAGGTACTGAATAGGATTGGGGAGAAGAGAAGTTTGTGGCACAATTTGACCAGAAGAAGGGATCGGTTGGTAGGACATGTTCTGAGGCATCAAGATATCACCAATTTAGTATTGGAGGGCAGCGTGGAGGGTTAAAGTTGTAGAGGGAGACCAAGAGATGACTACACTACGCGGATTCAGAAGGATGTAGGTTGCGGTAGGTACTGGGAGATGGAGGAGGTTGCACAGGATAGAGTAGCATGGAGAGCTGCATCAAACCAGTTTCAGGACTGAAGACCACAACAACAACAGGATGTCCTTCAGACAAGGATTCATGTCTGAAGGAACAGACGAAATGTGTTCAAGTTGAAAATATGAAGACATTCCAGCTCTATAATTTATTGGTGACGTATGAAAATTTGTGCCAGACTGGGACCCCGACATGGATGTCCCACTTTATGCGAGCAGTCGCCTTAACAACCTCTGCTATTCGAGCATACTTCCAGGTTGCGGGTTCGAGTCTCAGCCTGGAAGAAGTTTTACTATGACGCAAATGTACAGGATGAATCGCCTAAAACATCGACTGAAAAAAATGGCGGATATTGGAAGTGCTATTCATGTGCTGCTCTCATTCAGTGAATTGGAATTGCGGGACTCGTATTGTTAGCCAAACAAAAGATTGTATTTGTAACTAGGAAGTGTATTATTAGTGAAAAATTACACTTTTCGAAATAGAACAACTCCTATTGACATTAACAAATTAAAAGGAGGACAAATCAAATGTCAGTGGTGTTTGTTGAGGATTATGGTGCGAGTCGTTTTCGAGATACAATATTCTGAAATGTTTCGATATTGACATTTATTTGTGATATGCAACCTGCTTCGCTGCTAGGTACAATGTTGTTAAGTTGGCTTACAGAGTGTTTGTATGTACCTTGAGTGCATTATGACTTGCTATTCAGGTAGTGTCTGAGAATCCAAGCAGTAGGTTGTTAGTTAATAATGGGATATACTAATAAAGAAAATGCCAGCACCAGTATGACGTATGGAGAGTGTAGGAAGAATGCATTTCTCTCTCGTACAGTGTATGTGGAGAGATATTCCAATAAACATCATCCACCTCAGCAATTAGAGCCAAGGGCTTGCCTCAGTGGTAAAACCGGTTCTGGTCAGATGACCGAAGACAAATGCTATCGGGCTGGGCTAGCACATGGATGGGTGACCATGCAGTCTGCCGAAAGCTGTTGGCAAGTGGGGTGCACTCAACCCTTGTGTGGCAAACTCAGGAGTTACTTGATTGATAAGTAGAGGCTCCAGTCTGGGAAAGTGACATACGGCCAGGGAGAGTGGTATGCTGACCACATACCTCTCCATATCCGGATCCAGTAACGCCTGTGGGATGAGGATGACACGGCGGCCGGTCGGTACCGTTGGGCTTTCGTGGCCTGTTCGAAAGGAATTTAATTTGCATCTTTGCAATTATTTATCAACCTCTAAGGCCATTAACCCGAAAGACGTAATGTAACACACAGAAAACGTAACAGAAAGAAAACAGGCGACGACAGTTGATGTTGCAGCTCATCCGCACGTTAGCTCCCGTGTAATCGCATGAGGACGTGGCACGAGTCAGCCAATTGTCGTACGTATTGCCCCTCGACATATGTTGCATCACCATCACATCTCTCTCTCCATCAAGAACTGCATAGAAACGATTATGACAAACGTGTTAACTTCTATACATGGGCATTAAGACAGAATACTCCAAGTGTATCATGTGTCTTGTTCAGTGATGAAGCCACAGTTAATAAACATGGCCAAGTCAAGTAAATCATTGACAAATACCCTGTTGGTCTGTTGACAACCGCTGTCGGCTTCGTCAGATGGAACGTCAGCGTCCATGGAGCGTCAAAATAGAGTGGGATAGTAAACTGCCTGTTCACAGGTCCGTCTTTCATATACGCCTATCTGAACGCGAACATGTATCACAGCTGCCATCATCCATGGATGCTCTGCTGTTCCTCTGCAGACTAGGAGGAACCTGTGGTACCAACATGATGGCTGATCAACCAATAGCGCACGAAGTACTGCAGTATATCTTCACGAATTCTTTCCAAATTGCCGGTTTGGATGCTGAGGGCCTGTAACTTGGCTGCCCCATTCTAAAGATTTTAAGCCTGTAGACATTTTTCTCTGTGGAATTCAGAAAGTCTCTGTCTACAGGGAAATACAGACTACAGTCGATGATATGCAGCGATGCATTACTGCAACCTCTACGCTGGAATGCTAGCATGTGTGCAGCGGTCGTTGGAACTAGACTGGAATTATGTTGCCGTTACTGGTGGTGCTTTCGAAAACAACCTGTGATTGTCAAGTGCCTCGCTGCTGGCCAGAATCCACATAACTAATGTAAGCACTTCTGCTTTTCTCTGTTGTGTGCTACCACAGACCTTCTGATCGGCAGATTGAGAAATAAGAATTAGTAAACGAAATTAAAAAGGTGATTTATTCCAGGTTCAGAGACAAATAAGGCATTGGGAGAACTTGAAAACAACACAGCATGCGGTGTAGATGACATTCCGGCGGAAATCTTGTAGAGTTTACAAGAAACGGGAAAAATGAGTTGACCTCTCTTTGCAACTATATCTACGACAAAGGCGAATGGGCAGAAGACTTTCTCCTAAGTATAACAGTCCCAATCCCAAAGACTAATTATCCTAAAAAGTGTGAAGACCACAGCATAATCAGCCTCATATCGCAAGTAGCAAAAGTAGTTCTTCGGATTCTGAATAAGAGGCTATATGAAACTATGCAAGAAACACTTGGTGAAGAACACTATGGTTTCATAAGGGGAAAGGTGAAAACGAGATGCCGTTGGACTTCTAAGAACCGTACAAAGAAAGATACACAGAAAAGAGCAAAGACGTGTATGCTGTCTTCGTAGACCTCAAAAAGGCCTTTGATAGAATGCAGTTGGATAAGCTGTTAAATATTTATAAAAAGAAGGGAGTAAAGGGGAAGGTGAGAAGACTGATCACAAATCTGTACCTGAATCAGAAAGCTCGGGTACGAATAGGTACGAATAGGTAATGGGATATCTGAAGACAACAGGATTGAGAGACGTGTTATACAGGGCTGTTGTCTCTCGCCGATCCTATTTAACATCTGTCTGGAGGAAGTACTGGAAAGATGTTTGGATGGGACCAGAGACGTCAGGATAGGTGGACAAAAAAATTGAATGTGTAAGGTGGCATGGCGACCTTCACAAAAATCAAGAGACGCTGACTCAAATGCTAAATGACCTGAATGATGTCTTTGTAGCATATGGTACGATAATTAATAAAAAGTAAACCAAAAGCATGGCCACAAGCCTAAAGAAAAGAAAAGTGAAAATTAATTTGGAGTCAGATATCGGAACAGGTAAGAGCATTCAAGTATTTGAGAAGTTGGATTAAAGGAGATATGGATTGCCAACAAGGTATCAAAGCGAGAATGGCTCTGGCAGAAGAGGAAGTTCAAAAGCAGAGAAGACTCCCAACTAGTTTAAACAAGGAATTAAGGAAGCAACTGGATAAGTGCTTAATATGGAGCGTGGTCTTGTATGGAGTAGAAACGCGGACTTTGATACAGCAGAATAGGAAGAGAATTGAGCTTGTGAAATGTGGATATGGCGTAGAATGAAGATCAGCTGGACTGATAAAGTCAGGAATTTAGATGTACTGAGCAGAGTTGGAGAAGAACAGAGGATGCTGCTAGTGATGAAGAACAGGAAACTAAACTGAATGGGCCACAATCTAAGAAGGGATTGCCTTCTAGTAGAGGCAACTGAGGGTTTTCCTCTGGGAAAGACAGGGAAGGGCAGAATAAGGTTTCAGGCGCCAGATGATGTCAACAGGCCACAACGTGGGTACCAAAGAATGAAGAGATATGCAGCAGACAAAGAAGCATGGACGGCTATGCAGTTAAAACCTGCTGCAAGGCAGACAACCCAATAATGATAAAGATGATGATGTGGGAACTTTTCAAAATACGATATGTCGTAAATAAGTCACATGGAATCCTGGAACAAACAGCATCGACATTTTAATTTACCTTACTTTTAATTGATTAGTGTCACTGAAATTGTTCCTTTTAAGGAATTGTATGTTTTCACCAAAAAAAACCATTCTATGTAATATTACAATCTGTTGATAAGTGAACAACATGAGTCCCTCACTATTAATCAATTTTATGGAAACCGAACACCAATTGTGCTTTCTATTATTACATCATTTGTAAGTCATTTGTAAGTGATTCACCCTATATTGTATACTTGGAATGTCATTGTATTTGCAGTTGTGAATGCATTTCTTGAATATCGTACAGCTGTCGGTCCCAGGAGTGTGTGTTCCTTAGGTATGCATGCATGTATGAAGGATATTCCATAACAGACCGTTAAATAAAGACGTTGGAAAATTTTTACATGTCTAGGGAAAGGCCTTGACAATAATAAGTAAGTCTCTTCCTAAGTGAGAATCACAGCATTTGTGCAAATGTAGGATGTGGACACATGGTTAAGTGCGGCGGTCTGGAAGCGTGCTTGGATGGCCGAAGTGGTTGAGGCGAGCTGCCCCATAAAGTGGCAGACCGAGGCTGGAGCTCCACTGCAACACAAATCCTGTTATGTCGCCAGAGATTCGTCCAGCTGGAGTCTCATCCTCCTTGTAGCTCTAAGTACATTATATACACCATGTGATCAAAATTATCCGGACGCCCTCCAAAAACATACGTTTTTCTCATCACAAGCATTCTGCTGCCACCTACTGCCAAGTACTCCATATCAGCGACCTGAGTAGTCATTAGACATCGTGAGAGAGTAGAATGGGGCGCTCTGCAGAACACACAGACTTCAAACGTGGTAAGGTCATTGGGTGGCAATTGTGTCATACGTCTGTACCCGAGATTTCCACACTCGTAAACATCCCTAGGTCCACTGTTTCCGATGTGATAGTGAAGCGGCAACGTGGAGGGACAGCCGCGCAAGATTAGCCGAGTGGTCTGAGGCGCTGCAGTCGTGGACTGTGTGGCTGGTCCCGACGGAGGTTCGGGTCCTCCGTTGGGCATGGGTGTGTGTGTTTGTCCTTAGGATGATTTAGGTTACGTAGTGTGTAAGCTCAGGGACTGATGACCTTAGCAGTTAAGTCCCATAAGACTTCACACGCATTTGAACGTGAAGGGACACTTACAGCGCAAAAGCGTACACGCCGACCTCGTCTCTTAACAGACAGAGACCGCCGACAGTTGAAGAGGATCGTAATGTGTAATAGGCAGACATCTATCCAGACCGTCACACAGTTATTCCAAACTGCATCAGGATCCATTGTAAGTAATTAGGTGGAAGGTTTGAGAACTTGGATTTCATAAGCCACACATCACGCTGCTAAACGCCAAACCACGACTCGCTTGGAGTAAGGAGCGTAAACGTAGGATGATTGAACAATTGAAGAACGTTGTGTGGTGTGATGAATCACGGTACACAGTGTGGCGACACGATGGCAGGATGTGCCTATGGCGAATGGGCAGTGAACGTCATCTGCCAGTGTGTGTAGCGCCAACATTAGAATTCGGAGGGAGTGCTGTTATCGTGTCGTTGTGTTTTTCATCGAGGGTTCTTGCACCCCTTGTTCCTTTGCATGGCAGTATCACAGCACAGTCGTATATTCATGTCTTAAGCACTTTCGTGTTTCCCACTGTTGAAGAGGGATTCAGGGATGGTGATTGCATCTTTCATCACGATCGAGTACCTGTTCACAATGCAAGAGCTGTGTCAGAGTGGTTAGACAGCACTAACGTCTTTGAAATCGTCTAGCTTGCACAGAGTCCTGACATGAATGCTACAAAACACCTTTGGGATGTTTTGGAACGCCATGAGCTCCGTGAAAAGTGGGCCCCAAGAAACCCTCCAGCAGCTGATTCAAGATATGCCTGCGAGAGTGAAAGCTGTCAAGGCTGAGGATGGGCCAACACCATATTGAATTCCAGCATTACCGATAGCGGGCGCCACGAACTTGTAAGTCATTTTCAGCCAGATTTCTGGATACGTTTCATCACCTAGTGTATACACTCCTGGAAATTGAAATAAGAACATCGTGAATACATTGTCCCAGGAAGGGGATACTTTATTCACAAATTCCTGGGGTCAGATACATCACATGATCACACTGACAGAACCACAGGCACATAGACACAGGCAACAGAGCACACACAATGTCGGCACTAGTACAGTGTATATCCACCTTTCGCAGCAATGCAGGCTGCTATTCTCCCATAGAGACGATTGTAGAAATGCTGGATGTAGTCCTGTGGAACGGCTTGCCATGCCATTTCCACCTGGCACCTCAGTTGGACCAGCGTTCGTGCTGGACGTGCAGACCGCGTGAGACGACGCTTCATCCAGTCCCAAACATGCTCAATGGGGGACAGATCCGGAGATCTTGCTGGCCAGGGTAGTTGACTTACACCTTCTAGAGCACGTTGGGTGGCACGGGATACATACGGACGTGCATTGTCCTGTTGGAACAGCAAGTTCCCTTGCCGGTCTAGGAATGGTAGAACGATGGGTTCGATGACGGTCTGGATGTACCGTGCACTATTCAGTGTCCCCTCGACGATCACCAGAGGTGTACGGCCAGTGTAGGAGATCGCTCCCCACACCATGATGCCGGGTGTTGGCCCTGTGTGCCTCGGTTGTATGCAGTCCTGATTGTGGCGCTCACCTGAACGGCGCCAAACACGCATACGACCATCATTGGCACCAAGGCAGAAGCGACTCTCATCGCTGAAGATGACACGTCTCCATTCGTCCCTCCATTCACGCCTGTCGCGACACCACTGGAGGCGGGCTGCACGATTTTGGGGCGTGAGTGGAAGACGGCCTAACGGTGTGCGGGACCGTAGCCCAGCTTCATGGAGATGGTTGCGAATGGTCCACGCCGATACCCCAGGAGCAACAGTGTCCCTAATTTGCTGGGAAGCGGCGGTGCGGTCTCCTACGGCACTGCGTAGGATCCTACGGTCTTGGCGTGCATCCGTGCGTCGCTGCGGTCCGGTCCCAGGTCGACGGGCACGTGCACCTTCCGCCGACCACTGGCGACAACATCGATGTACTGTGGAGACCTCACGCCCCACGTGTTGAGCAATTCGGCGGTACGTCCACCCGGCCTCCCGCGTGCCCAACATACGCCCTCGCTCAAAGTCCGTCAACTGCACATACGGTTCACATCCACGCTGTCGCGGCATTCCACCAGTGTTAAAGACTGCGATGGAGCTCCGTATGCCACGGCAAACTGGCTGACACTGACGGTGGCGGTGCACAAATGCTGCGCAGCCAGCGCCATTCGACGGCGAACACCGCGGTTCCTGGTGTGTCCGCTGTGCCGTGCGTGTGATCATTGCTTGTACAGCCCTCTCGCAGTGTCCGGAGCAAGTATGGTGGGTCTGACACACCGGTGTCAATGTGTTCTTTTTTCCATTTCCAGGAGTGTACAAGTAAATGGATATCAACAGTAGAGTATTTTACGAAGCAGGCACATCTAATTAAACTTTGTGGTGGACATTGTAGGCTTGTCAGTATGCACACTTAGATCTGTGTAACATGGATGAGCAGCTTGTCTCATGCTTACCTGGTGTCTGTCCTTGTCTCTGCAATCAGGTGAACCAACTCCGCAACAGTTTGTGGATCGTTGACTACAGCCTCAGCCCAGCCCTGCGTCGCTATCACATGGAGCAAGTGGGCCTTTATGAAGGCGACGGCAGCCTGCTTCAGCATGTTAGCGGAATGCCTAATGGCGAGAACACCTGTGGCTGATGCAGTCCCGACAGACAGCTGTGCGGCCACCTGTTGCTCGCAGTGCGCCTTCAGTACCGACAGGCCGTATACGTCGGCGGCGACCAGCAGCTGTGGCGCCATGCTGGGTAGCTGTGGGGGCTGGAGGGTGTAGAGGTAGGCCAGCACCTGGCGCAGCACAGGGCCGTCTGTGTCCGAGAGTGCGAGCTGGCTGCTGCTGCTGGCCTCTAAGGTGAGACGACGGAGCATCCCCGCAAACACAGGACTCCTGGCGGCCAAAATAGCCCTGTGCGCAACGAGCTGCGTATTGTCCCCGGCCAGCAGAGTCAGCACAGCGCCGTCCCCAGTGTCCAACAGGGCTCCCAGATCCACGGCTGTGACCTCCTCAGCCTCATGAACTCGTCCGGCTGTTAGGGCTGCTGGAACACGGTGTAACTGAGCAGACCTTTGTCCTCATACAGTACCTTCTATACTTGTATGGGCCACAATCAAATCTGTGTAGACCTCCAGTTGGGATATGTTTCCAATCACACGCCACTTTCAACGATATGATATACTTTCTGTGTCAGACTGATGCCACTAGCGAATAGATGCAAATCATTAAAAAAACTGTTTCAGTAGGTATGTAATGGAAAATTTTTATTTAAAAAATTATTACACCCACATTTATTAATGTACAAATCTAAAATTTTCCTTGCATAAAACAAAAGAGGAGTGTTTTAGCAGAAAAATGTATTGAAATAAGTAGGAATAGTATTTTGCATTTAATTTCAATTTTGGATTCTTATTGTTTTCTTGTAAAAAGCCATGACTTATGTTCTAACCATGCAATTAATCTGAAATTTGTATTGTAGTGTTCTAAGAAGGTTACAATACCATTGAACCGCAGTTATTAATCTTATGGTACAAATTGTGTCAGTAAGAAAGTTTTTAATCTTGCACATCCAAAATTAAATTTTTCTGCATATAATCAACTAAAAATCCGAATGTATTTGTAGGATCTCGAATTTTTTAGTTCCGGGGGGACAGCAGCACGTTTCGAAGAGTTCACGAAAATTTCAAAGCCTTAGAGCATATACTTTTTGAGAAAACTAATAACGTAAAAATTGTGAAACAGAGAAAAAGATGTTCAAAGATTTTCTTCTCATATTTATAAAGAGGACGTTTCACATAGACCAGTCGTGTATAATTTTTCTAAGGGGACGTTTCATATGTCGACCCTTAGCCGAGGATACCTCACTTTAATCTTCTGATTTTTTCCTTGTAGTTTGTGTAATTAGTGTAGCTTTTGTTTATTGCTGGCGCATAATCATAGAGAGAATTTCCTTTGTAGTTGCAATCTTTCATGGTTGTACAGTAAAATAGTTGTGGCATGCATGTAGTTTTGCACAAACTATTTCGCAGCTGCGCTTGCAATTAACTAGATATTATTTTCAGTGATATGTTAATGTGTTCTCTTATTTTTGCTTTTCAAATTGTGCTTTTTTGTGTTTTCGTGTGAAATATTGTGACAATAATGGCGTGTGAAAAACGTAATACTAGGCTCCAAAGTAAACTGAGAAATGACAGTGAAGACGAAAGCAGTGTGTTAGCGCCACCGAGTAATGAATGAACTAATGTTCAAAGTAGTAATTTGGTAATTGTACATAGGGAAATGGAGCGGGCTGCAAACAATGGTGTAGGCAGTGAAACAATTAGTGAACAGGAAAGCGTTATCGATCGATCAGTCGGCAACAGCTCGCCTCAGCATTCCGAAATGACAGGACACAATATTGCAAATACTGTAGATTCAGGTTTTGCGTCCTCACCGTTTTCTCAAATAAGTCAAGACACATTTTCTGTTTTTCAAACTGCGAATATTGCCGGTGCAAATGCATTGCCGAATAGGACTAAGGAACATGTTTCAGACACCAGTGCATTGTTATTACAATTAATGCAACAAATGGGACAAAAGCTGCAAAAGTTAGACACAATGGAAAAAAAATCAGAGACAAACACAGCAACAGTTGGACACAATGGAACATAATCTTCAAAAGTTAGACACAATGGAACAAAATCAGTGACAAGCACAGCAACAGTTGGACACAATGGAACATAATCTTCGGAAGTTAGACACCACACTTGAACAAACACGTGAAGATTTAACTACTGAGTTACATAACATTGAATCGAAATGTCAAAAAATCTGTAATGACGTAAAAACACAAATTTGTGAGCATTTTCAACCTATTTTTTCGCGGCATGAAAACTCATTACAGAATCACGAAGCAGCCATAAAAGAATTGCAAACTGTTGTTCGTGAAAATCACGACACCTTGCAAGCTAAAATGGACGCAGTTGCATCCACCGATTCGGTTACGCAACTTGCAAGAACTCAGGAAAACTTAAGGGACACAGTAGATTCGATTTCAACACAAATGGACACTCTGAAACTTGGTTCAGAAAAACACACTGAGGAAATGTGTTCACTATCGGCGAAAGTAGCCGAACTTTCGGATCAGTTCCCTAATTTATCTACGAAGGTAGATGATAATCTGAATGACACAAAACCGGTAGTCTTTAATGACACAGAAGAGTTCGAACAAATTAGGAAATTCAAACAAAATCAAAATCAAATTAATACGCAACACCAAAGAGAAATCCGGGAAGTACAAGATCAGTTGACACAGGTAATACAAGAATTACGTATTTCAGAGGACACTCGCACTCCAATACGGGAAGAGGGACATAAAAATACGGAACTGCCAGAAAATAACAACACAGGGCACTTAGGAGAGTATGAAAGAAATTGGCAAAGTACACCTAATTTTGAGATGGAACCGCCGAAACGACGTAACAATGACCGACATGCGTCCCGCCGACACGATGATTTTGATTATAAGCTGTTCATTACTACACGTAAATTCAAAACATTTAGGAATTCTGGCAACGACATTCATCCACAAGCGTGGCTTCATCAATTCTCTCATTGTTTTCCCCCCAACTGGTCATTAGAGCACAGATTAGAATTTATGTGTGGCTACTTAGAGAATGGACCAGCTGTAAGAATGCGATCGGTCATTCACGATTGCCACAGTGAAGGAGAATTTTATCATGCCTTCCTCTCAGCATATTGGTCTCAAGCTACACAAGACCGAGTAAAACATGGCATCATAATGATGAAACATTTCGAACAATCTGAGTTTTCCAGTCTTGTGAAATATTTTGAAGACATGTTACATAAGAATCAATATCTTTCAAACCCATACAGCCCCACAGAACTCATCTACATATGCTTAATGAAATTGCCTGAACATTTACGACATATTATTTTGGCAGAGCGTTGCAAAGATGACATTGAAGCTTTTCAGGGGCTCTTACAAGAATTAGAAATTGACACAGACAGTCGCGGGATGCGAAAACAGGAAAACAATCACTACAAGTCACATCCGTCGCAATTCCGCGATGAAAGAAATAACAACTGGACACGACAAGGCTATTCTCACAACACAAATCGTGACCAAAACAGACACCACCCGTATGACAACCACTGGCAGAATAATAGTTACAGAGAAAGATCGTATTTCCGTAGTAATGAACATGACGGAGACAATCATAGAAACAGACAATATGGCAACCAGAACTATTATTATCACAGGAGACAGAATAACTTCAGACGCAAGGGTCCACCGCGCAGTGATAATTCAGGGATAAATTCTCCACCACATGACCGACAAACAAGAAAATACAGGAACTACCGACATGACGACAGACGATATAATCATAATGACAGACCGGAAATCCATCAGAATTGGCGAGCTTCAAACAGGGTAGGGACCTCTGGACTAGGTGAATTTGTAGAAGTTAGGCCTCCTAATCCCAATAACGGCGCGCGCCAACAAAGAAACAGACAATGACTCGCACCGCAGGCAGCCGCGTGCTCCGGCTGGCTCAGAGAAAAATAACATAGACGCTAACCTTGAGAAAAATTTCAGTATTCTTTACCGACGTATACCGCATGATAATTGCGTTCGAGTTAACTCTGAGCACCAGGAAGAGTAAAGGTTTACACCACATTTCACATGTAAAACCGTTTATTGAAATATAATCTGCTTTTTAACTTTGTCTTTGCTACAAAACGTTTCGCTTCACATTTCTAGTATGCTTTGTCACACTGAGAAACTGTTAACATGCAACCATGTTTGAAGTTAAATATCCAGTCAAGAACCAAGAGAACTTATTTAGACAGTATTTACGAGTGCATTGTTATAGTGAACAGACGTCACAGTGTTATTGTGTGTGTACTTTCTTGCTTGTTAGTTGCACGATTACGTAACGACTATAAGGCTTACATACTTAGAACATTTACCAGTACTGCTAATGAGATTTTAATGCAACATTTTGGTTTACTTGAAAACACATTCTTTATTTGAAGTTCATTCGGTGAGATTAAAGATGACTTAGCATTTGGCTTCTATAATAGCTACACGATTATATCACGACGCTACTAATATGTTACACTATTTACATTGTTGCTTTTGCGGTGTATCTGTTTTATATCTGCACAGTTTTTCTGTATTATTCTGGAAAGTAAAACATGTTTTAGTAGTAACTTTTGTGGTATAGCTACAATGAGACAGCCTTTATCGTAGCACAACAATACGTTACATTATAGTACTTTCTTGATCACGGTAAGGTACGTAATAACTACGATATCTATACGGAAAGCATTTCACCTTCGTTTATGATGAGGTAAGTACATTGACTTCAGCAGAACTTTCCTTACAGAGGACGATAACTACGACAGTTCCACAGAATTATCTTACAGCAAAACGCACATTTAGCACTACAGGGCTCGCATTTGAGTGATTAATTTGGTACTTAAGCCATTTATTTATCAATATTGTTGAATTAAAAAGAAAGTTTTTTGTGATACATTTCATTCCATTGTTGTAATCGGTAACACCTGAGGGTATAATTACATTAATCCTCAGGGGGGTACACGCTTACTTTGTGTACCATGTGTTTGGCAAGTACAAGGAGCCCTAGCTAATATGGTATTTGCTTATACAACTCTACACATCGGTACCATATTTATCTAACACATAAATTACACAGCTATCTGATCATTTAACTGAGAGAAACAAACATTTATTATACCACATCAGTGACAGATGTTTACGTAATTACACAGTTGGATAACTTCACACTTACGAAATTGTATTCTTTTCTGTACTTTGTGAACTGTTCATATTTTTCCAGAACCATTGTGATACTATGAGAGCTTTGAATGACGTATTTGGTATGGGATCATGATTTTTAAAGTACGTTTGAGGCAGATGACACTTGACATGAGCAGAGAATTTTTTTTTTTTTTAGGTTTTGAAATTATTGGAGGAAGCTACGACGATTT
This sequence comes from Schistocerca gregaria, assembly GCF_023897955.1. Lineage (NCBI taxonomy): Eukaryota > Metazoa > Arthropoda > Insecta > Orthoptera > Acrididae > Schistocerca > Schistocerca gregaria. Next base: position 92,107,837 of record NC_064930.1, on the reverse strand, counting down.
TGAGATTTGACTGAGGTGTTATGATGTTATTAATACGATAACTATGTGTATTATGCTGTTGTGGTATGTTTATGATCAATAAGCTGATGCTATATGAGTTATTTGATTATGCTATGTATCTGTTATGATGAAATATTGAAGAAGTGTCGACGAATAAGGTAAGGAATAAAGATTAGTGGTTAGGGACTCTGGTTTGTGAAAAAGGATGTCGGAAACCGAGAATCGTACTTTAAGAGTTATGAAATGTATGTGAATGCGTGAATGTATTACAATGCCGACGAAAATTTTTTGGACACTGTTATATCAATAGGATTTGGTTTCTACAGATGTGTAACGCAAATTCTTGAACTATGAAATATTTTTTATATGAGACTGCCACTGTAGCGGAAACTGGTGTCGTAAATATTTCGACAAGACAGTTAAGTGTCCACCTGCACGTAATGCGTCGTGGGCACCCAGCTGCGCGACAACCACCTGACAAAAGAAAGCCATTAGTGTGTGCCTGTCAGAGGCACAGGTGGAAAAAAAAGGAGGCCGTTATCCTCGCTATTGACATTCCTTTGTAGAAAGCATCGCAAAAACGACACACTCATTACTTGGAAAGATACTTTCTTATATCTGCACACCTGATAGTGACAAGCGTCTTTCTACGAGAATTGAGAGAATTTCTACTAACTTATGAAATGCCACATCACTATTGAATGATATTTTTATGCTTTTTACATAAATGCTTATTTCATTTGATATCTGTTTTCCAGCTGTGTTGCAGCATTGGTTTTATAAAATAAAAGTAAATGCATCTGCTAATGTGAAAACTTTCTGTCAACAGATCTGTTAAATAATAATTTTATGATCCACATTCTTAAAAAAAAAGAGCACTTGGAAAGTAAAGAATAATAAAAAGTGACTAGTAACAGGAACTGCATACATAATTTTCTTTTCAAGTACTTGGTAATTTATTTCATAGAATAAGTTGTGGTCCACCACTTTAATTATATAGACATTAAAATGTGAATATACATTTCCCTTATCTGCATTGTTGTCTTTAGTGTACTATTTTTTCTGCTTGTTGGTTTGTCATGTTTAGGTATAAGTTATTACATTTATTGCTGCTTGCTTTGCTTACTTGCATTTTTTTGTCATTGTTGTTTGTGTTAATTGTTTTGTGCTGCTGCATTGCGTCGTCCCTTAGTTAAGCATCTGAGCTCAGTAATTTAAGTTAGCTTAAGAGGGGGTAGCCTATATAAGGGAATGAGTTGTGATGAATTTGAAGAAATGCACTGAGAGGTTATACGAGAAAAGTACAGAAAGCAGGTATAGATAGGACTTTTTGGAAATAATGAAGAACAAAGGGAGATCTCCGAGAAGTAAAGAAAGTTTTGTTTGCAAAATACTGTAGTAAAACAAACCCTGTCCTTTCCTTGTGTTATCCCACTATGTGTTTGTGTACCATTTGTCGACCCACCGATACCATTATTTCTACAAGGACTGCAGTGGGTCTGCACCTCTGGTGGCCCACCAATACCGTAACTTTACCAGGACTACAATGGGTCTACTCTGTGACGACTTACCTACCAATATTCTTGAAAACTTCGACTGATTCTGCTGTGGGTTTGCTCTGTTGTGGCCCATTACCTGTCTGCATGTCAAGAGTCAGCACTGTCTTTCCGTTGGAAGGACAACACTACTTCTTCAAAGAATGCATGGAAATCCACTACTTCCGTGTGCATTTTCTTTTACTACTCAGACTTTGAGAAAAACATTGCAATTTTTCTTTGATGAATGATCAGGACTGTCTTTATGGACTGTGAGAAAATTTTAGCTTTTGACCAACATTGTATCGATAAGTGTGTGCATTTCATTTCTTTGTCATTGTATTTATGAAAAAAATTTTCAAATCTGTATTGGCCACTGCCCAAAACAATTTGTAACTTTTTTTGTGGGGAGCTTGAGGGCTATGTAAGTAGGCTGTTTAGGTTTTTTTATTAGTAACGCGACATAGCGCTCTGTAAGAAAATCACTGGCTGTGCTGTGTGCAGTCTGTGGCTGGTTTGCATTGTTGTCTGCCATTGTAGTGTTGGGCAGCTGGATGTTAACAGCGCGTAGCGTTGGGCAGTTGGAGGTGAGCCGCCAGCAGTGGTGGACGTGGGGAGGGAGATGGCGGAGTTTTGAAATTTGTAAGAATTGGTGTCATGAACTGATATATATATTATGACTATAAAGGTAAATACATTGTTTGTTCTCTATTAAAATCTTTCATTTGCTAACTATGCCTTCAGTAGTTTGAATCTTTTATCTAGCTGGCAGTAGTGGCGCTCGCTGTATTGCAGTAGCTTGAGTAACGAAGATTTTTGTGAGGTAAGTGATTTGTGAAACGTATAGTTATGTTAGTCAGGGCCATTCTTTCGTAGGGATTTTTGGAAGTCAGATTGCGTTGCGCTAAAAATATTGTGAGTCAGTTTAAGCACAGTCTTGTATAATTTTTCGAAGGGGACGTTTCAAAGCTTACCTCAATATTAAAATCCTCCATACTGATATTCCTCAATCTTCACGTTTCTCGTCTCTCCTCTTTGAATCTTCCTGGCCTGCAGTTGCAGGTAAGACACTGATTTGTTAGCTTTCTCGATAGTGTAAAATGCTTTTCTTGTAAACACATCAAGATCTATACCAACAGTCAACTTCCATTCTGCAACTATTTCCATCTTGACTTATAACTGCATAATAGACACCCTTGTTGAGCACTTCAAGTCCACAAAATGTCCTTTTTGAGCATCTAATCCAAATTAAATTATTGAGGCTTTCATTTGCATTTTCTCTCTTTCCATGAAGACACTTGACCAATAAAGAAGGTTTTGCAACAAACCTCAATGTGGGTTTAAATGCATTAATAACATGTTCTGGCAATGAGTGTTTATGTGAATACGTCTCATTTCTGTTGTTTAACGCCGGCCGGAGTGGCCGAGCGGTTCTAGGCGCTACATTCTGGAGCCACGCGACCGCTACGGTCGCATGTTCGAATCTTGCATTGGGCATTGATGTGTGTGATGTCCTTACCTCAGTTAGGTTTAAGTAGTTCTAAGTTCTAGGGGACTGATGACCCAGTCCCATAGTGCTTAGAGCCATTTGAACTATTTTTTTGTTGTTTAACAATCGTCTTTTGGACACAGATTGTGCATTGGTGCTTGATCAGTGGATAAACTGAGAGCTTATGTTCTTCATTTCTAGCTGCTTTGGTGAACCGATTTCCTTGAAACCTCCGTTTCCTAAACACAAGTTTTCCACCACCCACTATTCATAAATCTAGACTTCCACATAAAGGTTTGCGAATTCAACTTTCCACCTACTAATATGTGTTAGTATTGTCAAAACGTAAATGAACCACGTACAAGCCAGTTTTCAGGCAAATAAATGGATGTCAGCCAAAGATATCGAATTAGAATATCTTTCACACTGACAAAAATTCCGCTGAAGCAACCAGTTTCCCAATGGTCGGTAGAGGTGGGAGTGGCCAGCAGTGCAGATTTAATCAGTTTAACAGTATATAGGCATTTCTAAAGCTGCTATCATGATAAAATTTGCACACAACATAGATTAAACTGTGTAGATCAAGACAATGATATTTTTGAAAAATCGAATTTTTGGACCAAAATCAATTACATCTCCCCTTAAAAGTCTCCTATTTGCTTGTACAAAAAGCCCCAGAAGGAACAGAGACTTCTTTTCGTTAGTGTCTTTCTACAGTTACTTGCTCAGAATATCAAAATGGAGATCTATCACAATACTAAGAGTGTCAGAAGGTACTGTATTCATAATTTACTCAACACACAGTCCTGATCTAAAGTTATTTAAGAAAACAATGATATTTTATGCCTGAAGTCTGTATCACTGTGTCCTTAACCGGTAATCCAACATGTTTCTCTGCTGGAACTGATATCCACAGGGGATCAACTAACTGCTATCACAGTCTGGAATGACTTTCTAGAAACGTTACATCAAGGTGGCGGGCATAGCTAGATGGCAACTTCTGACGTAGTCCAATATCACAAGACCCAACATTGTGTAGAGTAGTGGCATAGTTACAACCCCCACCCACAATGCATAAAATTAAATTTCGTGAGGGATAAAAACAGAGGAGTCTGCGTTTGGCTCACAATACTAAATTATTTAAAAAACGTCGCTCTTATTCGTACTGCTTCATAAAAATATAATAGTTATTACAAAGGTTACCATTAACTAACTTTTACTTTCAAATAATAGCATTAACGAATGACACAATTTGGTGAAGATAGAGTTCGTCTAAATGGATGTATGAGCTTCATCTTCCACACATAATCCTCGTGCTGTACAGAATAGTTTGTGCTTTTCGCCATGGACCTACGATAAAGAAATCGAGACATATAAATCACGTATGGTTAAATATCTCATAAAATTTCTTGCAGTAGACCAGAAATTTCTTCATTACTCACTTCATAACAATAAACGAAATAAATTAAGCTTCATCTCAGTACTTTCTATGTAGTGGCTACTATTCTGTTATAGGGTGTGTATAGCATTTTATTATTATTATTATTATTATTATTACTTTTAGCGTCTAGTCAAACAAAAAGCATTGACAAGTTGAAATCGTACGGTTTCTAACAGTTCAGAAGTAAGGATTCCATCAATCATGTGAATTACAAACAATAAGTATAGTGGGCGGTTTTTAGCTTGATTCATTTTCAGTAAGGCTGCAGTGTGAGGGTGAAGCAACTGTCACGAGAGAGAGAAGTGGTGTAGAGGAAACATATTTTCTAACAAGTGTATACCGTCAGTGTAGACTGTTAGTTAACTTTCGTTTTTGAGGACCAGTAAATGCAATGAGAAAGGCTACATCATTCTGTGGAAAATGGTTGCTAAAAAAAACAAGTACAAATTGTGTCATTGACTCATTAGTCGGAATTTTAATAAAGCATCTACAGAAGCTGCGTATAATTATATTATAACAAATAAGCCCTCGGTCACAAACATTAAGTCAAAATTGACCTGGTTTCGACGCTACTATGAGCGTCGTCTTCAGAATTAGACTAACTGTACTAAAACATTTTGTATATAGTACATTAATAAAATTAAAGTTTCTACTGACTCGAAAAGATGCAGTTCTTACAAATCACATATTAAAAAAGATCTAAGCAGGAAAGGCGACGTCATGAACACTTGTGAGATGGCGTTCCGCTAAGGGCTGCCCGTACTGTGGACAAGGGTTGCAACAAGACTGAGGTGCCCACTTTAGAAAGTGCGGGCAAGTAAACATGGTGTTGCTATGAGCGCCAAATGTTTCATGATTTGGAAAACAAAAATTACCAAAGAAAATATTCTTCTTTTTAAAGTTTAGTTAAGCACTAAAGATGATGATCTGGTGTGTGTGTATGTGTTTGCGAGTCCAAGCTAGTATATGGTTGCACTCTGGGAAAAATGGTCTCATAAAGGTTGGAAGCTATTACATGAGCGATGCAAGGATGCAGGGGGCTGGTCGTTAATTCTTCCTGTTACAAGATCTACATAAAAATCAGCGTGATTACTCTGCTATTCACAACAAAATGCCTCGCAGAAGGTTCAATGAACCACCTTCATGCTGTCTCTCTACTGTTCCACTCTCGAAAGGCGCGCAGGAAAAACGAGCACCTACATTTTTTTGTGCGAGCCCTTATTTCTCGCATTTTTTGGGGACGATCATTTCTCCCTATGTAGGTGGGCGCCAACAGAATGTTTTCGCAATCAGAGGACGTATCAGGGGACCCATATCACTCCAACAGCGTACTCCCCACACCATTACAGAGCCTTCACCAGGCTGACCAGTCTCCTGCTGACATGCAGTATCCACAGATTGACGAGGTTGTTTCCTTACTCGCACTACCCCGTCCACTCGATACAATTTGAAACGAGACTCACCCGACTAGGCAATATGTTTCCAGTCATCAACAGTCCAACGTCAGTGTTAAGAGGCCCAGGCGGGGCGTAAAGATTTGTGTCATGTAGCCATAAAGGGTACACGAGTGGGCTTTCGGCTCCGAAAGCCGATATCGATGATGTTTCCTTGACTGGTTTGGAGCCTGATTCTTGATGATCGCCCAGAATTAAAATATATAGCAATTTGCGGAAGCCTTGCACTTCTGTCACTTTCAACGAAATGGTTTACGGGAAAATCCCCGCTTCATCGCTACTTCGGAGATGCTGTGTGCCGGCCGCGGTGGTCTCGCGGTTCTAGGCGCTCAGTCCGGAACCGCACGACTGCTACGGTCGCAGGTTCGAATCCTGCCTCGGGCATGGATCTGTGTGATGTCCTTAGGTTTGTTAGGTTTAAGTAGCTCTAAGTTCTAGGGGACTGATGACCTCAGATGTTAAGTCCCATAGTGCTCAGAGCCATTTGAACCATTTAGATGCTGTGTCCTGTCGCTCCTCCGCTGACAATAACACCACGTTCAAACTGATTTACGTCTTGATAACCTGCCATTGTAGCAGCAGTAACCGATCTAATAACTGTGCCAGACACTTGTTGCCTTTTCAGACGTCGCCGACCGCATCGCCGTGTTCTACCTGTTTATATGTAATTGATTACGCAGGTCTATACCAGTTTCTTTGGTACTCCAGTACGTTCTTTGCGTATTGCCCGGTGGCTTTTCCTTTCACACACTTGTAACAACGCGGAAAACTTACCAGGCTTCTTCTCATATGTCTTCCTGCGAACTCACACGTACTCCTTTAAAAGTACTGTTCACAGAAAATCGTCTTCTTTTCATATTTATCGTTTGATATACACAGACCAACGCAGTACTTTTATTTCAGCCACGTTAATTACTTAACGCTCGATTTTCGAGTTATACCGAGTACTGGGCATGTTATTCAAGCCGCTCAAAACAAAGGAAGTATTTCTGTTTAAATTCTGTGTAGTCAAATATTTTGGTTATTGAATTTATTTTCCTTCTCTGTCTGGTGCACACACGAAGAAATCAGAACACTTTCCAACGTCTCATCAGGCCACATGCAGCATTTGTGAAGCATGGATTCGCCGAAGTTTAATACTCAGACTTTGCTGGTTCAAATGGCTCTGAGCACTATGGGACTTAACATCTTAGGTCATCAGTCCCCTAGAACGTAGGACTACTTGGACCTAACTAACCTAAGGACATCACACACATCCATGCCCGAAGCACGATTCGAGCCTGCGACCGTAGCTGTCGCGCAGTTCCAGACTGAAGCGCCTAGAACCGCTCGGCCTCTTCGGCCGGCGCTTTGCTGGTGGTCTCTGAAAATGCGAGACGCATCGGGAACAGCAAACCTTTCAACTTGAACGGCATATCTGCTGGGACCATTGGGATGCGTCGTAGTAGTATATCATCTCCTGCCATGCTCCCATTTAACATTGTGGCTTCAATGATATTATCATGTTTTTTTGCAGAAAACGTGGTACCTCTGCAAAATCGTAGTTTCTTTATGCTTCGAAGAGGAATGACAGCCAAGCAAATTTTCAGATTTAAACCGTGCAGGAAAAGGCCTGGCAAATCAATGAATTCAGGAACTTGATTGAATTTTCAAGAACTTCATTCTGATTCATTGCAGTATCAATACATAGAAATACCGTCGCTTCGCCTGATACTTTGTGTTAAACGGAGAAGTTGATGGTACTGACATCGATGAATAGGTATGTTTATGGATCCATAGTTCATGAACGAACTAGTTGAAATGAACTATTCTGTTAGAAGTGTCCTTTCTCTTACTAACATGTAGTTCGTTTACTTCTGCCTTCCCCTAAATATTGGAAATTAGAATCCGCGAGAACGAATTTCCCCTCCCTCGATACTGAGTACAGTCGACTCCCACGAACAAAGTGTCCATAGTCCTGACATCCTAATGGTGGACTGTGCGGACGGCATCTGACTGGAAAACTGAAACCATTCCGTCAGTTTGTAATCTCACCCCTTCTCTCTCTTTCCATTTATTATCCACATTAAGATAAGTTTTTTTATCAGGATTTGAGACGCGCTTAGTTTACAATAATCTTTCTAGTATACTTAGCGTGCCATGTTGAGTTGGCTCCAGTTCTTCTTGTCTAGGGGTCTGATTCTTGAAGATATAAATGTCAGATCAGGTCCTCGCGGTTGGTCTAAACCAAATCAATTTGAATATTGTTGTTGTAAAAATTTTTGTACGTAGATGTATTTTCTCACATTTTAGTATATCATACAGTATTTTGATTTTTTACCTTAACAAAGCCGAAATTAAATCGTTCGCACAAAAATACCTCCCGTTACATCATAAGCATGCTTACGACTCTTACTCTGCGGAAATAACAATATTCCAAAAGTTTTACCACTTTTCTTAACAAAGGAATCCCTTGTAGTTTTATTTACATTATTAATTTGGATTATTATTTCATAAATGAATCCAGAAACAAATACAGTAAGCAGTACAGGGTTACGTAATTAACTATAGAAATTTTAAGTGGTGATGGTGGTTGTTGGGATGTTTAAGGGGGACTAAACAGCTAAGGTCATCAGTCCCCCAGTCAAAGTGTGTCAATAATTAGCAATTTGCAGTGTTCGCAAAAAAATTATTTTAACTATATATCCAGAGTTTGTACTTGTCGGTTATAACATCGAAACTAAAATATCTTATTAAAACAGCTTCTTTTCGTAAATTTTAGCTCGAAATATAACATACCGTGTATGAAATTATGTGAATGTTTTCAGAAAATCAACTGAGATAATACTGAGCTGTCCTAAATTCGGAAAATAACACTGGCATCGACAAATACTATACAGGAAAAGGAATGCTAGAGGAGGACACGGTTAGAAGTTCTGTTACTTAAGTTCAGGCCACATTTCCGAACTGTGCCATGTGCGTAGGATAGTTCACCTCAGTCTACAGTACCTGTATCTAAACATTTCTTTCCTGTGTTAAGACTTAATTTTAACGAAATATTTAAAAAGAGCCATGCTCAACGTCAATAACACCCACATCGAGCATAAACTGACGAGGGTTATTGGAAACACTGAACACTGCAGATATAGACATAGCCATCCTTCTGGAGGTCTAGAGCCTTTCGAATACGGCACACGCATCACCCACACATCTGGCACTGGTAGTTCATGGCGCTCTTCTCTGTGATGGCTCAGTTGCCAAGGACATCACTTTTAGCCTTGACAGCAGCAGCATTGCGTACACTCCTCATGGCACAAAAACCATAAACATCTACACACCCTCTGGATTGGGCCATCATGAAGAATGGTGTGCTTCTTTCAGGATGCCTTCATGCCCCTCTTGATGGGCGTCGCATGACTTCATTTTCGGTGGTGATTTTAACTCCATCCAGGTGCCTTAGGGCCAACTGCCACACTATGCTCAATGTGTGGCCCCCTCAACCATTGTAATCAGCCTTCGATTCATTGGCGCGTGTCAATATGTACATGTCGATAGGGAGAGTTTCACACACCATATTAGCCACTCCTCCAGTCACATAGACCGTTATCTATCTCTCATGCTCCAATGTTTGGGGCAAACAAGTCACTTAACCATGACTCATTGGCTTTTCCAGTCATGCGGCCTGTATAGGTACTGTCACCTTTCAATGCAAGATGGTAAGGCATGGGGGAGGCCCCTAGAAATTGAATGTGTCTTTCCCACATTGTCTTGAATGCCAACAGCTCATGGGGGCCTTGTGGACATCAAATGGTTCAACCAGACCCCACTTCCCCCTCCAATGGCTCAGGTAGTGTATACCTTGCTGCAATCGCAACTTCACTGAATATAACTGAGAAAACCCACCGCCTCTTTTGATGGAGGGAAGTGCGGACCCCTACATTCATTTCAGATGTTCAGTCCACCTGATATATGACTGTTAGTTGGAAGTTAAGTATGATATTCGTGTCTCCACCAGAAACATCTGGTGGCATCGCCATTATATACCACATGTGGAGGACAATGATAGCCATCGAAGCGAGGCGAGTGATGTTAAGCCTTAGGTCCACCAGATGTTGTTGTTCATCTCATGTATCACTCCTGACGTCATCACAGCACAAACGTTTCTCTTCCCAGGCATGGACTATTTTCTGTGGACTAAAGTCCACTCAGTAACTTGAATTCGTGGACACACTGTCCACTACCTGTCTGGTGGTGGTGACAAATCATCTCTCAATTTCCGGCAATACCTTAACGACTAACATTGTGCACTTGTGAACAACTCTAAGTACCAACGATATTAATCGAAATTTCTGCAGAGCACTTCCTGCAACAATCCTCGTAGATGGATCACCCATGCTACAAGCATCTGACATACTTTTCTTTCCTACATTGTACAGAATCGATTCCCTCATCAGTTATTTATACACACTTTAAAGGGATAAGAATCCGTGATCTGCAGACACATCTCCACTACCCAGATTTTCTCCCAGTGATGTTCAAGATGAAGCCCAGTCTTTGTGAGGATGTGTTGGTGCGACTGAGATGGCTTTAAAAAAAGGGTTGGTAGATGTTAATGATGTCTTACTGACTGGGGCCTACTCATGAAGTGGTGGAGATTTTTTGTTTCTTTTTTTTGGGGGGGGGGGGGATGCTTATTAAGTTTAGTGTAAGAGTGGCGATCGCATTAGCTTCTTGTCCTGTGCAGGCCTAGGTATAGTAAATAAATGTGGTCAGTGCAGCGTACCTGACATTTTCTCCATCCAGCGATTGGGTGTTGTGTTGACTTCACCATCAGTTCGCACCCATTGACACACAGTCGCCAAAGTGGCTTCAGCTGAAATGCCTTGCAACAAGTGGCTGGACTCTGCACCAGTGGGGATTCTGGCCTGGTCACATGTATCATTTTATTCAGTTTTGTAGGCAATGAAATTATTAAAGTTTACTTTCAAATTATTAATTTGTAGGTTTTTATTAGTGCTCTTGTTTCTTGGCCTCTTTACATAAATATTAATCATGTAGCTTATTTGAAATGGTTGATCCAACTAATTCAATAAGAAGAAATATCTCTGAAGGAGTATTTGAGTACAATATCTCTAACGATTTTTTTAATTCTATGGGATATTTCGAAAAAATTGAGGATCATTTTCTATGTGATTGCTGTGACTTTGTGGAAATACATTGGCAATGTGATACAGTGTGTGGATTAATCGGTTGTTATTCTCCCATTCCAAATATAAAACGACTGTGCAGCAAAACGTTCAACTAATGCATCATGTTGCAGTCGCCCATTCATATTCATCTCCAAAGTCAATTTTGAATATGTGGCCGTAACACTGATAGTTGAGAACTCCTTTCATTTCATCAGTGGCTGCTGAATATGGTAACATTTAGAAATGTCTCACTAAACGTCTCGTCTCGCCCACCTCTTACAGAACTGTCATTTAGCTGATTGACTGTTGCACAATTAACATCCACTTCAGCAATGAGAGTATGACTTGAAAACTTATGTACTAGTGACTTAGGTTTTCTCTATAACGTTTTGGTTGCATCTGGAGTAGGTCTAAGAGGTTGATACAAGGACCAGATTCGAAATTAATGCCTACCTTTCATACTGAGTCTTGCTCAGTCTCGCATGCTGTTTCAGTTTTTGTTTCAGTTGGTATGATTTTTCTGTGAACTACGACAAATTGCATACCATCTCCATGTATATTTTTGAAATTTTTTATCAGCGTCTCACAGTTGTGAATTCCACGTTTTCACCCGCTTTCTGTACCCAATATTATGTGAGCTGGGGGAGCTTCAAACCCTGGCACGTTGTTATCTGTGCTTTGGAACTTGATCTGTTGAAATGTAGTACTGTCGCCTGTGTGGAACACTTCTGTGGAACTCATACTGACACTTTCAGGTCTATCGTTATCTGGACTGGATAAGAGTAGTCTAATCTAAAAACCGTTGTTTACACTCCGTGTCCGGTCAGCAACCTGAGCACCTGACCCATTTAGGACGTCCCTATAGTACTCAACCCAATGATGTAGAGACAAAAAATTCCAGCCTGCTTTGTCACAGAAGCTTCCATTCTATTCAGAACGAATAGTTCACGAACAGTTTGGCACTGCAGCAAATTGAGAGTCTCACTGAAATTTGGTGAGCTTTCTCAAGATTCTCCACCAGTTGAATGATCCAAGTGTGGCCGCAGAGCACAGTCAGCAGCCTGTAGCACCCTTCTCCCTCAGTGGCTGACTGAATGGCCTCTTTAGCATGCTGAATAAGGCTCCTAGCCATACAAACTGAGTGCAGTTAGTGTTCCCACCAATCTCTTTTTGCCATTTCCCTAAGGGATACCTTGACTCGCCGTCCATTTGAACTTCCTGCTGTTTATAGATCCTGCCCTTTTGCGTTTGCCTCTTCTTGACACAGCACATACCATGTTTGTCAACAGCTGAAGTGAGTCTCCGTGACTCAGTTCAGTGGAAGACAGCACCTCAGACTCATAGGGGTTGCGAAGTAACTCAAAACGCTTGATACGGGTAAGTCTTCAGGTCCAGATTGTATACCGATTAGGTTCCTTTCACACTGCGCTGATACAATAGCTCCCTACTTGACAATCATATACAACCGCTCGCTCACCGATAGATCTGTACCTACAGATGGGAAAATTGCGCAGGTCGCACCAGTGTTTAAGAAGGGTAGTAGGAGTAATCCATCTAACTACAGACCTATATCATTGACGTTGGTTTGCAGTAGGGTTTTGGAGCATATACTGTATACAAACATTATGAATCTATTGATACATAATCAGCATGGTTTTAGAAAATATCGTTTTTATGCAACACAGCTAGCTCTTTATTCGCACGAAGTAATGGCCGCTATCGACAGGCGATCTCAAGTTGATTACGTATTTCTAGATTTTCGGATAGCTTTTGACACCGTTCCTCACAAGTGACTTCTAATCAAGCTACCGGCCTATGAGGTATAGGCTTAGATGTACATCTGTATTCATGATTTCCAGTCAGGAAGGTCGCAGTTCGTAGTAATAGACGGCATCGAGGTAAACTTAAGTGACATCTGGTGTTCCCCAGGGAAGCGTCCTGGGACCTCTGCTGTTCCTGATCTATATAAATGACCTGGGTGACAATCTGAGAAGTTCTCTTAGGTTGATCGCAGATGATGCTGTAATTTACCGCCTAGTAAGGTCATCCGAAGACCAGTATCAGTTGCAAAGCGATTTAGACAAGATTGCTGTATGGTGTGTCTGGTGGCAGTTGACGCTAAATAACGAAAAGTGTGAGGAGATGCACATGAGTTCCAAAAGAAATCCGTTGGAATTAGATTACTCGATAAATAGTACAATTCTCAAGGCTGTCAATTCAACTAAGTACCTGGGTGTTAAAATTACCAACAACTTCAGTTGGAAAGACCACATAGATCATATTGTGGGGAAGGCGAGCCAAAGGTTGCGTTTCATTGGCAGGACTCTTAGAAAATGCAACATGTCCACTAAAAAGATAGCTTACACAACACTCGTTCGTCCTCTGTTAGAAAATTGCTGCACAGTGTGGGATCCTTACCAGGTGGGATTGACGGAGGACATCGAAAGGGTGCAAAAAAGGGCAGCTCGTTTTGTATTATCACGTAATAGGGGAGAGAGTGTGGCAGATATGATACGCGAGTTGGGATGGAAGTCATTAAAGCAAAGACGTTTTTCGTCGCGGTGAGATCTATTTACGAAATTTCAGTCACCGACTTTCTCTTCCGAATGCGAAAATATTTTGTTGAGCCCAACGTACATAATTTGGAATGATCATCATAATAAAATAAGAGAAATCAGAGCTCGAACAGAAAGGTTTAGGTGTTCGTTCTTCCCGCACGCTGTTCGGGAGTGGAATGGTAGAGAGATAGTATGATTGTGGTTCGATGAACTCTCTGCCAAGCACGTAATTGTGAATTGCAGAGTGATCATGTAGATGCAGATGTAGATGTACCACCTGCTGAGTCCTCCCTGGTCCCTGCCTCCCCTGTACAGGGGGCCTGGTCCTGCCACTGACAGGGTGAGTGGTGACAGGTCATGTACTGCCTGTACAAGCTGCTGACAGCCAAGTGGATCAGCGGGGGCAGGTCACGTACTCCGTGTAGAAGCTACAGCGGGAGGCGATAGCAACTCAGGTGTCTGTGTCGTATCTGATACGTGACTGCTGGTAACTCTCCAGAAAACCCCATGAAGAGCAGCTTCGAGGCGATTGATCTTAACTTGTGGACGTCAGATAACTCTCCCCACATTCGAGGACGGTGTTTGCAGTGGGGCTACAGTGTGGCTGGTGTAATGTTTTGCAGAACAGTAAACAAGTGTCATTGAAGCAAGCCTGCAGGTTCATATTCATGTTCTGGACCAGTTAACCTTCAAGAATAGCTACTTATCATTAAGATATGAAGCAGTCCGTCGCAAATCGATGTTTCCTTTATAGCCGCAGTAGCACCTTCTATAAACGTTACTAATCTCGTGAAATTTTTAGAGGATGTAGTCGAAAACAAAATGAAAATTATTGTTAGTTTACGGTAAATGCAGACAATCGAACACGAAATGTTGCTTACCACAAGCGCTGCACAAACACAGATTTTCTACGACATACGTTATACACAACACTAGTAACATACGAAAATTTACGTTGATTCACTTTGATACACAATGAAATACGGCATAAACGTTTCTTTGAATGAGGTGGCTATACCGAAATTTTTATCGAGGAAAAACGTTGATCGTACCTGATGGTATAGCACATAATACCTTTCTCGTGATACACAAGGTACCAAAATACGGAATATATTGCAACACAAGCACGGATTTTGATAAAGTTGACAACAAAAGAAATGTTTAAAATTGATGTGAAGTTTTAGGACGTGACTCTTAGAGCAGAAAGTATCAATCATATCTGATTTTACTTGGACACGAAGGTAATAGAGGAAGTCGGTCTGTACACTAAATTATGAGTAAATAGCCATGGGAACTGCCGGATTCTCCATTTAGCTCGTTTCGTGTCCCATTTTGCACTTGCGTGTCAACGATGAACTCTGCAACATCAGTATGTCTCTCAAAAAAAAAAAAAAAAAAGTTATGTTGTGGAACATAACACAGCTAAAGGTGTGTTGGTAAACCTTTGCGAAAATTCTACCGATACGTTACAGAGACAGATTACTTTTATCACTCTAAGGGTCTATGGAATATACAAGGTGATTTTTGTTCTACCATGTACAAACTCTAATGGTTGATCAATGAGGGGATAAGGAACAAATATAGCCTAATGATGTACAGAAATGCATGGGGTCCCAATGCCTATTTGTTACAGAAGTTGCAATGTAATACTGTGCAGCTTCAGTTACAGTATGCATGATATCCTCCTAGAGGGTGATACTGTTTCTCGCACATCATGACCTAGGTTGTAGGAAATCATGAAGGACGTACCAGAAATGATCAGACACTGGAGTTGGAAGAAAATGTAATTAACACTGTGGAAGGCGACCGCCATCTCAGTAGCAGGCAGTGGACTGGCCTGTACAGGGCAAGCCAGACGACTGTGTGGAACATTCTCTATGACGATTGTTACTACCGTTATCATATAGAGCGTATGAAGGGCTTACTAGCGACAGACTTTCCACATAGGGAACAGTTCAGTCACTGATTTGTCCACCAGGCAACCACGATTCCAGGATCTGTGTTATCCATCCAGTTCACAGATGACGCCACCTTTACATGGAGTGGTATCTTCAACTATCATAACAGGCATCTGTGGAATGGTAGGCAGAACGCCTACGGTTTGGTGACAGCGAATCATCAGCAGTGGTGCAGCCGGAATGTGTGGGCTGGGATTATTGGCGTTCGTATTTTGGGACCAGTCTTCCTCCCATGTCGCCTAACTGGCGGCAACTGTTGGCATTTATTGCGGGCGTCTTGCTGGAAGAAGTGCTATTGATGATTGTAATGATTATGTGACTGTTACATGATGGGTCTCCAGCCCACTTAGCCGTTAACGTCCGGATGCATCTGAATCGCGTCCTCCCTGGTTAATGGATTGGGGAAGGTGGTTCAGTTGCACGGCCTGCTCCTTCGCCGCATCTCAACCCGTGCGATTTCTGGTTATTGGGCCACCTCATAAGTATCGTGTACGCAGAGCCCATTGCAGATGTGGAGACAATGGATCAGAGTATTCATCCTGCCTATGAGGGTGTTCGAATGCAGCCTCGCCGAAGTGAACGTGTGAGACAGAGCACCCTACGCCGCGTATACACGCATGCATTGAGGCACATGGAAAGCATTTTCAGTACATACTGTAATTGTCGCTGCTTGGTTTAGCGAGTATTAGACTGCAGTCTTCGTAACAGTGTATGACTGAATAAATGGTCTCTAGTGAGGAAATCATTTCCGGAAGTAAGTTCGTTAGACCTTTCTTATTCCGTACCCTGTCATCGATCAATCCCTAGAGTTTGTACACGGTGGTAAAAATCACCCTGTATACGCAACATGATGACGAAATGGCATTCCAACTGGAGCTCTCTTCAATACCAAAGGCAATGATACGCTGATACCCAACCATGTTGCGCAGCTCCCTCGCAGTATTCTTACGACTGCCCTGTGACCCGAAGCAGTTACCCCAACAAGTTCGCGCCTGTGTGTACCACGGGAGGGTCTCGCCCATCTCTGCCAGTTATGCTCCTTGCATAGCAATAACGTCTGACGTACGTAATGCCTATCATGCAGGAGCAACGAACTGTACTGAATACAAATTTGTGTGACCCTTGGACGAGAGAGATTTCTGAACAAATGACATTTCTGAACAAATGAAGTATATGTATTTTATATCTTCTCTTGCTGTTCTAAAAGTAGAACCTCGGTATATTCAAGTAGGCTACTACTCTAGTGTGTTTGAATACGACAAGCAGGCAAGAGGTGGCGCAGGCAGCTGAAGGGAAGCGCCGGCGAGGACGTCTCAAACCAGATATAAGACTACTGTGTTTAAATAAATTAGCACCAAAAGAACCACTTGGGCCGTGAGTAATGGATGAAACACTTATCTGAGTTGTCGGCTGTTAACCTATTCTTCTGTATATGATTCCGGAAAATAAATTCGTAAAAATCTCAGTGCGAAACTTAAACATTTACTTCATTACTTCACAAAAAATTGCTGTCCATTATCGTACCCATCCTCATAGGAATCGAAAAAATATAATTTTTACCTGTAACTAAAACTGGGCGACTGTAGCCACTACATATGACCACCGCCACAAAAATGCGGATGAACCAACTAGCGTTTCTGCAGAACATCACGGAAGGTCGCAGGTGTCGGGCCAAGTAAAAACTTTTCCCTCAAAATAACTTCGCCGAACTTGCAGTCTGCTGAAGAACCTGAAATTTTACAAACAAGTGTAATCACAAAATACAATTTTTTGCAACTACCTGTATAGTAAATAAAGAAGCGTAAATTAATCATAATTACTCCATTTCACGAGACGTATGCCACTCCATTGTTCCGAATGTACAGGATGATTCACGAAGGTATGCAAATGTTTTAATTTGTTATTTGACAAGTGAAACTAAAGAAAAAAGTTCGTGTAAACACAGGTCGACAGATGTTTAGTTACGGAGCTACGACTAATAAAAGATTTTGCTTGAAACTTACCGACTTCACTAACACGAAGCCATCGCAAAATTGTACGAGGTTACAGTAAAGCACGATTTCCATTTATTTTGTTGTTATTCATCTGGTGAAACTAATAAAAGATGCTGCAGATGTGTATCTGCAGTAGCAATTTCGTAAAATTTTTAATTTACTTGGCCCATTTTTTTTTTTTTTTTTTTTTTTTTAATTCCAGACGACGGCACAAAGTTTTCAACAGAAGTTTTAGAGAAGTTAATTTTGGAATAATGATAGTAATAATGTATGAATGTGTCAGAAAATCATCTTCTATTAATACCACTGCACACGT
This sequence comes from Schistocerca gregaria, assembly GCF_023897955.1. Lineage (NCBI taxonomy): Eukaryota > Metazoa > Arthropoda > Insecta > Orthoptera > Acrididae > Schistocerca > Schistocerca gregaria. The sequence continues at coordinate 92,089,924 of NC_064930.1, read as the reverse complement.
GAATTCATGTTACAGTGGATAAAACAAACCTCAGTGTTAAGGAAGTTCTACAGTGGGCGTACAGTTTCACAATACATTCACAATAAATATTGAAACACGTGTCCAGCGAGATCAATGAGTATAGCTACACATGTATGAACAGATTTTGTTGCTCGTTTTAGTTTCACAAGGTTGTTCTTAATTTTGCCGATTACATTCGTAAGCCTGAGCAAGTAATGCCTCACGTGTACTGACTTTGTCCTCATAAACTATGTCTTCCACCCACCTCCATATAAAAAAAAAAATGCATTGGTGTTAAACCGGGCGATCTGGGTGGGCACAGAGGTGTAGCATCTCGACCAATCCATTTATGGCGAAAATGTTCGTTTAAATGTGTAGCGACGGGTTGACGAAAATGGAGGCGCGCCGTCATGTTGAAAACTCATTTGCAATCGCGTAGCAAGTGGAACATCTTCGAGCAAGCAGGGCTTTTCTTCTTGAAGGAATTGTAACTACGTCTCGGCAGTTAGACGTTTTGGGAAAATGTTTTATTAGATTCACCAGATCAATGACAACAAAGAAAATGGAAATCATTCTTTACTTAAACCTCGTACAGTTTTTCGATGGTTTCGTATTAGTGAAGATGCTAAATTTCAGGCAAAATCCTTTATTAGCCATAACTCCGTAACCAAACATTTGAGGACCGATGATTATATGGACTTTTTCTTTAGTTTTTCTCTTAGAAATATTAAATACCTTCGAGAACCACCAGTATACTGGCTGATCATCTGCACTGTTTAAGACAAACACTTCTGAAAGCATTTAACACATCGTTATGATGTTTGCACCTGATTATTTGCGAGAAACTGCTGTATGAGCATCGTATAGTCCCTTGCAATACTCATATTAATTGTAGGAGTCGGGGATCAACTTTGCTTTTTCAAATGAGGAAAAAAAAATGGCTCTTAGCACTATGGGACTTAACATCGATGGTCATAAGTCCCCTAGAACTTAGAACTACTTAAACCTAAGTAACCGAAAGAAAGCACCCAGCCATCACGAGGCAGAGAAAATCCCCAACCCCACCGGGAATCGAACCTGGGAACCCGGGCGTGGGAAGCGAGAGCGCTACCACACGACCACGAGATGTGGGCTTTTCAAATGGAACCATAGTGTATGTCAATACGTGGTGATGTGGTATGCAGAGAGAGAAAGGAGGGCGGGGCTGTGTCTCGCCTATAGCAGTTTCGTTCGCCGGCTAAACTAGCCTCGGGCGGCTAAGGACACGCCAGCGTGGGCTTCCGAGTGTGGTGCTGGCGGGAACTTTGCTCTAAGAAAATGTGTCATCCGATTTCAAATTTATCGTGACTGTTATGTTATTTGACATATGTGTGGAAGGAGCAGGCCCGAGTTTTACACGGTTTCAGCTAGTCAGCAGCAGTGTGCACCCATTTCAGTTCCAGTAAAAATGGCGCCGGGACACCAGAACACGCTTTGTGTTCCAAGTTCTGCGCACTGTGGGTGAGTAATAATCGTTCAGCGCGACTTTTGTGTGGAACATCCTACAGCACAGATCGTTAGACAATGGGATGAACAATTCCAAGAAACAGTTTGTGTAGGAATTGTAGTAGGAAATGAGGCACTTAAAGTAGTAAAGGAGTTTTGCTATTTGGGGAGCAAAATAACTGATGATGGTCGAAGTAGAGAGGATAAAAAATGTAGACTGGCAATGGCAAGGAAAGCGTATCTGAAGAAGAGAAATTTGTTTACACCGAGTATAGATTTAAGTTTCAGGCAGTCGTTTCTGAAAGTATTTGTATGGAATGTAGTCATGTATGAAAGTGAAACATGGACGACAAATAGTTTTTACAAGCAGAGAATAGAAGCTTTCGAAATGTGGTGCTACAGAAGAATGCTGAAGATTAGATGGGTAGATCACATAACTAATGAGGAAGTGTTGAATAGGGTTGGGGAGAAGAGAAGTT